>NC_133328.1:14106348-14427598 GCF_042186555.1 Aquarana catesbeiana | reverse complement strand
GCCATCAGTGCTCTTACAGTGCCATCAGTGCCACTACAGGGCCATCAGTGCTCCTACAGTGCCATTAGTGCCACTACAGTGCCATCAGTGCCCCTACCCTGCCATCAGTGCCTCTACAGTGCCACTACAGTGCCATCAGTGCTCCTACAGTGCCATCAGTGCCCCTACCCTCCCATCAGTGCTCCTACAGTGCCA
Source organism: Aquarana catesbeiana (assembly GCF_042186555.1). Lineage (NCBI taxonomy): Eukaryota > Metazoa > Chordata > Amphibia > Anura > Ranidae > Aquarana > Aquarana catesbeiana. Next base: position 14,427,403 of record NC_133328.1, on the reverse strand, counting down.
TCAGTGCCCCTACCCTCCCATCAGTGCTCCTACAGTGCCATCAGTGCTCCTACAGTGCCATCAGTGCCCCTACCCTCCCATCAGTGCTCCTACAGTGCCATCAGTGCCCCTACCCTCCCATCAGTGCTCCTACAGTCCCATCAATGCTCCTACAGTGCCATCAGTGCTCCTACAGTGCCATCAGTGCCCCTACCCTCCCATCAGTGCTCCTACAGTGCCATCAGTGCTCCTACAGTGCCATCAGTGCTCCTACAGTGCCATCAGTGCCACTACAGTGCCATCAGTGCCACTACAGGGCCATCAGTTGCCACTACAGGGCCATCAGTGCCACTACAGTGCCCCTACCCTGTCATCAGTGCTCCTACAGTGCCATCAGTGCCCCTACCCTCTCATCAGTGCTCCTACAGTGCCTTTAGTGCCACTACAGTGCCATCAGTGCTCCTACCCTGCCATCAGTGCTCCTACAGTGCCATCAGTGCCACTACAGTGCCATCAGTGCACCTACCCTGCCATCAGTGCTTCTACAGTGCCATCAGTGCTCCTACAGTGCCATCAGTGCCACTACAGTGCCATCAGTGCCACTACAGTGCCATCAGTGCACCTACCCTCTCATCAGTGCTCCTACAGTGCCATCAGTGCCACTACAGTGCCATCAGTGCTCCTACCCTGCCATCAGTGCTCCTACAGTGCCATCAGTGCTCCTACCCTGCCATCAGTGCTACAGTGCCATCAGTGCCACTACAGTGCCATCATTGCCCCTACCCTGCCATCAGTGCTCCTACAGTGCCAACAGTGCCCCTACCCTCCCATCAATGCCCCTACAGTGCCATCAGTGTCCCTTCCCTGCCATCAGTGCTCCTACAGTGCCATCAGTGCCACTACAGTGCCATCAGTGCACCTACCCTGCCATCAGTGCTTCTACAGTGCCATCAGTGCTCCTACAGTGCCATCAGTGCCACTACAGGGCCATCAGTGCTCCTACAGTGCCATCAGTGCCACTACAGTGCCATCAGTGCTCCTACAGTGCCATCAGTGCCCCTACCCTCTCATCAGTGCTCCTACAGTGCCTTTAGTGCCACTACAGTGCCATCAGTGCTCCTACCCTGCCATTAGTGCTCCTACAGTGCCATCAGTGCTCCTACCCTGCCATCAGTGCTACAGTGCCATCAGTGCCACTACAGTGCCATCATTGCCCCTACCCTGCCATCAGTGCTCCTACAGTGCCAACAGTGCCCCTACCCTCCCATCAGTGCCCCTACAGTGCCATCAGTGCCCCTTCCCTGCCATCAGTGCTCCTACAGTGCCATCAGTGCTCCTACAGTACCATCAGTGTCACTACAGTGCCCATCAGTGCCATTGGTGCCACTACAGTGCCATCAGTGCTCCTACAGTGCCATCAGTGCCACTGCAGTGCCCATTAGTGCCCCTTTACTGCCATCAGTGCCCCTACAGTGCCATCAGTGCTACTACAGTGCCCCTATTGATGTGCACTGTTGGGCACTGATGAGCATTAATGGGGCACTGTAGTGGCACTGATAGCACTGTAGGTCACTGAGGAGCACTTACTGATGGGTACTGTAGGGCACTGATGTGCACTGTAAGAGCACTGGTGGCACTGATGAGCACTGAAGTGGCACCATAGGGCACTGGTCACACTGTACAGTGCCCATCAGTGCCACTACAGTGCCCATCAGTGCCATCAGTGCTCCTACAGTTCCACTGCAGTGCCATCAGTGCTCCTACAGTGCTATCAGTGCCACTACAGTGCCCATCAGTGCTCCTACAGTACCATCAGTGCTCATACAGTGCCACCAGTCCCACTACAGTGCCCCTCAGTGATCCTACAGTGCCATCAGTGCCACTACAGTGCCATCAGTGCCCCTACAGTGCTCATCAGTGCCCTACAGGGCCATCAGTGCCACTACTGTGCTATTCAGTGCCACTACAGTGCCCATCAGTGCCCTATGGTGCCACTACAGGGCTCATCAGTGCCACTACAGTGCTCATCAGTGCCCTACAGTGCCCATCAGTAAGTGCTTATCAGTGACCTACAGTGCCCTATTAGTGCTCATATGTGCCCATCAGTGGATCCTCATCAGTGCCCATCAGTGCCGTAAAAATTTGTAAAAAATACGTTAAAAAAAAAAAAATCAGTTTTTATTTTCTTTCCACATTTTCCAAAAACTTGTGTAAAAAATGACATGTTCAAAAGACTCATTATGCCGCATAGATTATACGTTGGGGTGCTTGCTTTCCAAAATGGGGTCATTTTGTGGGCGTTTCCATTGTCCTGGTGCTCCAGAGCCTTCAAAAGTGTGATAGGTAGTCAGGAAACTAGATGTGTAATTTATGCTCCAAGAACACCAGATGGTGCTCCCTGGATGTTGGGCCTCTCTATGTGGCCAGGCTGTGGAAAAATCCCACAGATGGGCACAGCAGGGGCATGGCATGGCAGGGGGTGTGTCCTATGCCTACATACTTTTGCTAATAGGTGTCCCTCATTCCCATCTCCAAACTCCTAAAAGTTGGGAGGTATGCAAACCTGCCCCCAGGCAGACGCCGCAGCTCCCGGACAGCAACAGATTTGTGTCTGACAAGCCCACAGCCCAGTCTGAATATTGTGTCCTGGTATCAGGCAGACTGAAACCCGGACACATGATTCAAAACCTGAACTGTCCGGGTGAATCCTGGACAGGTGGCAACCCTAGGGGGACCCTGCTCTAAAGGGGGATCTATGGAGACCCTGCTCTAAAGGGGGATCTATGGGGGACCCAGACCTGCTCTAAAGGGGATCTATGGGGACCCTGCTCTAAAGGGGAATCTATGGGGACCCTGCTCTAAAAGGGATCTATGGAGGACCCTGCCATGCTCTAAAGGGAGATCTATGGGGACCCTGCTCTAAAGCGGGGTGTATGGGGGCCCTGCTCTGAAGGGGGATGTATGGGGGCCCTGTTCTAAAGGGGATCTATGGGGCACCCTGGCCTGCTCTAAAGCGGGATCTATGGGGACCCTGCTCTGTAGTGGGGATCTATTGGAACCCAGCTCTAAAGGGGGATCTATGGGGGACCCTGCTCTAAAGGGGATCTATGGGGGCACTGCTCTAAAGGGGGATCTATGGGGACCCTGCTCTAAAGGGGATCTATGGGGGCCCTGCTCTAAAGGCGATCTATGGGGGACCATGGCATGCTCTAAATGGAGATCTATGGGGACCCTGCTCTAAAGGGGGATCTATGGGGGACCCTGCTCTAAAGGAGGATCTATGGGGGACCCTGCTCTAAAGGGGGATCCATTGGACCCTGCTCTAAAGGGGATCTATGGGGGACCCTGGCATGCTGTAAAGGGAGATCTATGGGGACCCTGCTCTAAAGGGGGATCTATGGGGGCCCTGCTCTAAAGGGGATCTACGAGGGACCCTGGCCTGCTCTAAAGGGGATCTATGGGGACCCTGCTCTAAAGGGGGATCTATGGGGGCCCTTCTCCAAAGGGGGATCTATGGGGGGCCTGCTCTAAAGGGGATCTATGGGGGCCCTGCTCCAAAGGAAGATCTATGGGGGTATGGGGGACCCTGGCCTCCTCTAAAGGGGGATCTATGGGGACCCTGCTCTAAAGAGGGATCTATGGGGACTCTGCTCTAAAGGGGATCTATGGGGACCCTGCTCTAAAGGGGAATCTATGGGGACCCTGCTCCAAGGGGGATCTATGGGGGACTAAGACCTCCTCTAAAGAGGGATCTATGGGAACCCTGCTCTGTAGTGGGGGTCTATTAGAACCCAGCTCTAAAGGGGATCTATAGGGACCCTGCTCTAAAGGGGGTCTCTGGGGGCCCTGCTCTTGATGGTTTTAATTTGAAATGTACCTTGGTGTCCTTTACTAAGGTCTGTACTTTGGAAAATGTCCTCCACAGCCTTTGTCCTGGTCATGTGACCGCTGGATATTGATTAGGAAATAGGTACTTCGGTTTTTTATAAAATAATTACAGAGCCATGCTCCACATGCAGACATAGAAGGGACGATGTACATTACACAGTGTGTGTTTAGTATCACTTTAAGCCAGTGTCCTATGAAGGTTCGCAGTGACTTGGTTCCCTCCCTTTCCGAGTCATGGATTGGACGCGGCAATCGTGCGCACGCGCTCCCGATACAACGTGATCTCCGCTGCATTACAATATTACATCAAAACATGATGCAGGAAAAATAAAGAGCTGATACCGTCTTCAAAGCGCGTTGCGCGCAGACCGCGCTGTCAAGATAAGGCAGGCTCCTTTACATGGCGCAGATCATTGATAACTATTGGTTATGCATTACGGCTGATAAGGCCGTTGGTTTAACCTCAGCGGAGAAGAATGCAGAATTTCGAGTAATCTCGGAGAGTTCAGGATCTGGTCAGCATGTTCGCTATGATTGCTTTCTTCTAATACGGAGCACATAGAATGTAAAGCAGATTTGCGGTATCGAGTTCTCCTGATAAAGGGCTCCGGAAAGAAAAGGACACCTACCGGCCTCCTGGGTGATAAGGTGGAGGGCGAGGATGACCTCATGCTGGACGCTGACGTCACCGTGACTCAGCCCGGCTTTTCCAATGTCTTGTTTCCTGAAGGAAATACACAATTTAAAGGGCAAATGTTTAACCATTTGCCTACCGGGCACTTTCACCCCCTTCATGCCAAAGCCAAATCTTCAGCTTTTGTTGCACTTTGAATGACAATTGCGCGGTCATGCAACATTGCACTCATATGACATTTTTATCATTTTTTTTCACACAAATGGAGCTTTCTTTTGATGGTATTTAATCACCACTGGGGGGTCTTTTATTTTGTGCTAAACAAATGAAAAAAGACCAAACATTTTGAAGAAAAAAAAAATTCATAGTTTGTTATTTAATTTTGCAAACAGATAAATTTTCTCCTTCACTGGTGGGCACTGATAGGTGGCACTGGTGGACACTGATAAGGTGGCACTGATGGGCACTGATGAGGCAGCACTGCTGTGCACTGATAGGTGGCACTGGTGGACACTGATAAGGTGCACTGATGGGCACTGATAGGTGGCACTGGTGGACACTGATGAGGCGGCACTGCTTTGCAATGATAGGTGGCACTGGTGGGCACTGATGAGGCTGCACTGATGTGCACAGATGAGGCAGCACTGATAGGTGACACTGATGGGCATTGATAGGTGGCACTGGTGGACACTGATGAGGTGGCACTGGTGTGCACTGATAGGTGGCACTAGTGGGCACTGATGAGGCTGCACTGATGTGTACGGATAAGGCAGCACTGATAGGTGGCACTGATGGGCACTGATAGGTGGCACTGGTGGACACTGATGAGGCAGCACTGATGTGCACGGATGAGGCTGCACTGATAGGTGGCACTGGTGGGCACTGAGGAGGCTTCACTGATGTGCACGGATAAGGCTGCACTGATAGGTGGCACTGGTGGGCACTGAGGAGGCTGCACTGATGTGCATGGATGAGGCAGCACTAATAGGTGGCACTGGTGGACACTGATGAGGCAGCACTGATCAGTGGCACTGGTGGTGGACACTGATGAGGCAAAACTGATGAGACTGCACTGATAGGTGGCATTAATAGGCGGCACTGATGGGCACTGATAGGCAGCACTAATAGTTGACATTGATGAGGAGGCATGGATGGGCACTGATTGGCAGCACTGATGGGCACTGATTGGCTGAACTTCTGGCCACTGTTGGGACTGCACTGATAATCAGTGCTCTAATTACCAGTGTAGATGTCCCTTTAACACAAGCCAGATAACCGGCTTGTGTTTACATCGTGATCAGCTGTTATTGGACACAGCTGATCACGTGGTAAAGGACAGCTGTGATTTGCCCCTTACCCTGATCTGTGATCAGCTGCATCCCAAGGACTCAGCGATCACAGAGCGCGTTGCCCATATGCCGCAGTGGGCAGCGCGATCTTTCAACTACAGCGCCGGCAGGAAGGGGTTAGAACTAAACTCCAGGAATAAATAAAAGACAAAAATGCAGCATGTGAAAGGAAGAAGCAGTACAAGAAGCCAGTCAGTTTATGTGCTGATAAGAAGCACGTGGATTGGAGGAAAGAGCAGAGTGACAGAGGGATGAGCTCATCACTGTGATGCTTCTTTTTCTGTGTCCAATCACAGGCTGGGGGCGGGTCCAAGGTTCAGAGAAAGGGCTCAGAGAAAGTGGGTTAAATGATACTGGCCATCCGACTGGGGACATCTATCTGCAGAAAAAAAGTATTGCAATGGAAATCCTTAGACTCAAGTTGAATATTGCAGGAAAAGCTGGTTTTGTTATTTTATCTTTTAATGGGATATGTATTTATATCTTGATTTACACAAGAGATCTGATTCTTCTCTGCTTCAGTTAACCAGTTAATATCCCCATCAGACATATAGGCGCCATCACAGAAGTGGGCGTTCTTCTGAGGTGCTGTCTATCTGAGCATTGGTATTTGCGCTCCAAAGTGTGCTCCATAGTGCTCTCCATCGTACTCTCCATCATACTCTCCATCGTGCTCTCCATAGTGCTCTATATAGTGCTCTCCATAGTGCTCTCTATAGTGCTCTCTGTAGTGCTCTCCATAGTGTGTTCCATAGTGCTCTATATAATGCTCTCCATAGTGCTCTATATAATGCTCTCCATAGTGCTCTATATAGTGCTCTCCATAGTGTGTTCCATAGTGCTCTATATAATGCTCTCCATAGTGCTCTATATAATGCTCTCCATAGTGCTCTATATAGTGCTCTCCATAGTGTGCTCCATAGTGCTCTATATAGTGCTCTCCATAGTGCGTTCCATAGTGCTCTATATAGTGCTCTACATAGTGTGCTCCATAGTGCTCTATATAGTGCTCTCCATAGTGTGCTCCATAGTGCTCTATATAGTGCTCTCCATAGTGCGTTCCATAGTGCTCTATATAGTGCTCTACATAGTGTGCTCCATAATGCTCTATATAATGCTCTCCATAGTGCTCTATATAGTGCTCTCCATAGTGTGCTCCATAGTGCTCTATATAGTGCTCTCCATAGTGCGTTCCATAGTGCTCTATATAGTGTGCTCCATAGTGCTCTATATAATGCTCTCTATAGTGCACTACATAGTGCTCTCCGTAGTGCGCTCCATAATGATTTCCATCATGCACTCCATAGTGCTCACGATAGTGCTCTCCATAGTGCGCTCCATAGTGCTCTCCATAGTGATCTCCATTGTGTTTTCCATCGTGCGCTCCATAGTGTGCTCCATAGTGCGCTCCATAGTGCTCTCCATCATGCTGTCCATAGTGCTCTCCATAGTGATCTCCGTCGTGTTCTCCATCGTGCTGTCCATAGTGCTCTCCATAGTGCTCTCCATAGTGCGCTTCATTGTGCGTTCCATAGTGCGCTCCCAGCAATGAGACCGTGCTGTCACTGTCAGCTAACCGGGAACCAAGAGGACTGGCTTCTGATCAGATGATCGCTGTGATAGCCTGTGATTGGCCAACACATTGACCACTCAGTAAAACCCGCCCCTGTACTCTCTCCTTCTGAAAGGAGAAAAAGATACAATGTATCCTACACAGAGGAGAGGAATGTAAACAAAAATAAAGTTTAAAAAATATATATTATTATTAATAATTTATTCTATTCGAAATTTGAATTTCAGAAGACAGTTATATTCTTTCTGATTTTATTTTTCTATTTTATTCTATTCTCTTATTTTCTAATCTATTCTACTGGAATTGAAATGTATTATTTTCAAAATTTGAATTTCATAAGACAGTTATATTCTTGCTATTTCATTCTACTCAAATGTACTTTTCTATTCTATTCTCTTCCTTTCTTTTCTATTCTATTCTATTCTATTCAAAATTAGAATTTTGGAAGATAGTAAGATTTTTTATTTCACTCTGTTCTATTCTATTGTTTTTTTTCTATTCTATTCTTTTCTAATCTTTTCCAATCAATTCTATTCAAACGCAAAGTTATTATTTTGAAATTAGAATTTTCAGAAGGCATTCTTTCTATTTTATTCTATTTAATTCTATTCTGTTTTTTATATTCTATTCCTTTATTTTATATTCTATACTTTTATTTTCTATTCTACTTTAATCGATTCTATTTATTTTCTATCCTATTATATTATTTTCTTTTCTATATTATTCTAATCTATTCTACTTAAATTGAAATGTATTATTTTCGAAATTTGAATTTCATAAGATGGTTATATTCTATTTTATTTTACTCTATTATATTGTATTTTTCTATTCTTTTCTATTTTATTCCATTCTTTTCTAAATTTGAATTTCAGAAGACAGTTACATTTTCTATTTCAATATATTCTATTCTATAGGTTTTTTCTATTATATTCTATTTTATTCTTTTCTAATCTATTCTAGTCAAATTCAAATGTATTATTTTCTATCCTATTCTATGTTATGTTCCTTTATTTTCTATTCTATTTTATTCTATTCTTGTTTTCGAATTCAAATTCAAATTCACTTCAAATTGGAATTTCGGGCAAATTTCATTATTTCAGATTCGTTTAAATTCGTTACTATTGTAATTCTAAAATTCGGACACATCGCATATTCATAAAAAAAAACAAAACGAACTGCACATGTCTAAAACAGAGTCAAGTACAGGCCGGGTCAGTAGCTTGAGGGCAGCAAAGTACCCGAGTGGCAGCAGAAAATAGCCTGGGTCAATACAAAAGCAGGTAAACGGGTAGAGGAAAACCACAGAGGAGTGCAGAAACACATTGGGTCTATAATGAAAATCAGGATCGAGTGTGGAATTGCCAGTCAATGAAAAACAGCTGAGGATCTCTCAGCACTGGACTCCTGCAGGCCTACGTCTTAAATTTCCTGCACCTCTTACATGTTTTCTATAATCATCAGCTCCATCTAGTGGTCATAATATGGTATTTTCCTGAAATACATCAGTCAGGAAAATACCACATTATGATCACTAGATGGAGTCAATGATCATACAATAAAAATACACAAAAAAAAGAGATTTTTTTATGATGGCTGTGCTAATGCTTGAAACAGATCATGTGATTATTGTAGCCATTTAGCATTCAGGTGAACTGGATTGGCCTATTTTGGTAATTACCAACCAGAAGGAGGTGAGGATTGCAAAGTGCTGTGCTAAAATCCTTACAGTGGCCTAGAGAAGATTTAAAAATTTTTTTTTTGTGTGCTCGTCACACATTTAGTATCAATTAGCGCAATGAGGCGCACGTCCTCACCATTACTCCAAGGCTGCATTAAAATTATGCTTTTAAGCCTCGTATTGACACTATACAAATATTAGCTGTGCCGGTGACGACCTAAAAGCTCTCCGAATCAGCTAAAAGCTTCATCAAAAGAGATTAAAAACCGCTGATACAGGATTTCGTTGTGACAGCGGGCAAACAGCTCCTACAAAATGCGGCCTATTACCGATGAAGAGACAACGGCCTTGCAGGACACTCAGAGCGGGCAGGCTGACATTTGTTTGGAGCGAGGACACGATTGGAGTAAAACAAAACAGAAAGGTTTATTTCACCACTCGGGTCCAGAAAAAAAGAAAATGCCAGGACAGTACAAAGGCCCCTAAATGACCCCGTTTTGGAAAGTGGATTGTGGGATCTTCCTGGTCTGAAGTGATGAGGACTGACCAAAAATGGTCCAAGGAAGGAAAACCGACCAACCAGTGACAGGGTCATGGGCGGCCAAGGCTCATGATAAAGGAGAGGATGGAAGGCTAATTGATGGAGTTGGGGAGGGAAGGCTCATTGATGGAAGTGGGGAGCGAAGGATCATTGATGGAGGTGGGAAGGAAAGGCTCATTGATGGAGGTGGGGGCGGGGAGACTCATTGATGGAGGTGAGGGGGAAGGCTAATTGATGGAGGAGAGGTGGGGAAGGGAGGGAAGGCACATTGATGGAGGGAGGGGAAGGAAGGCTCATTGATGGAGGTGGGGAGGGAAGGTTTATTGATGGAGGTGGGGAAAGAAGGCTCATTAATGGAGGTGAGGAGGGAAGGCTCCTTAATGGAGGTGGAAAGGCTTATTGATGCAGGTGGGGGGGCAGGCTCATTGATGGAGGTGGGGAGGGAAGGCTCATTGATGGAGTTGGGGAGGGAAGGCTCATTGATGGAGGGAGGGGAGGGGAGGCTCATTGATGGAGATGGGGAGGGAAGGCTCATTGACGGAGGAGGGGAGGGGAGGGAATGCACATTGATGGAGGTGGGGAGAGAAGACACATTGATGGAGATGGGGGAAGGGGGCTGATTGATGGAGGTTGGGGGAGGGGTCTGATTGATGGAGGTGGGGAGGGAAGGCTCGTTGATGGAGGTGGGGAGGGAAGGCTCGTTGATGGAGGTGGGGAGGGAAGGCTCGTTGACAGAAGTGGGGAGGGAAGGCACGTTGATGGAGGGGGGGGGGCGCTCATTGATAAGGTGGGGGAGGGAAGGCTCATTGATGGAGGTGAGGAGGGAAGGCTCATTGGTGGAGGTGAGGGGGGAAGGCTCATTGAAGGAGGTGGGAAGGGAAGGCTCAATGATGGAGGTGGGGAGGGAAGGCTCATTGATGGAGCTGAAGAGGGAAGGCTCATTGATGGAGCTGAAGAGGGGAGGCTCATTGATGGAGCTGAAGAGGGAAGGCTCATTGACGGAGCTGAGGAGGGAAGGCTCATTGACAGAGCTGAGGCGGGAAGGCACATTGACGGAGGAGGGGAGTGAAGGCATATTGACTGAGGTGGGGAGTGAAGGCACATTGATGGAGGTGGGAAGTGAAGGCACATTTATGGAGGTGGGGAGGAAAGGCTCATTGGTGGAGGTGGGGAGGGAAGGTTCATTGATGGAGGTGGGGAGGGAAGGCTCATTGACAGAGCTGAGGAGGGAAGGCTTATTGACGGAGCTGAGGAGGGAAGACTCATTGACGGAGCTGAGGAGGGAAGGCTCATTGATGGAAGTGGGGAGGGAAGGCTCATTGATGGAGGTGGGGGGACTCTTTGATGGAGGTGGGGAAGGGAAGACTCATCGATGGAAGTGGGGAGGAAAAGCTCATTGATGGAAGTGGGGAGGGAAGGCTCATTGATGGAGCTGAAGAGGGAAGGTTCATTAATGGAGCTGAGGAGCGATGGCTCGTTGACATAGGTGGTGAGTGAAGGCACATTGACGGAGGTGGGGATTGAAGGCTTTTTGATGGAGGTGGTGAGGTAAAATTCATTGACGGAGCTGAGGAGGGAAGGCTTATTGACGGAGTTGAGGAGGGAAGGCTTATTGACATGGCTGAGGAGGGAAGGCTTATTGACGGAGCTGAGGAGGGAAGGCTCATTGACGGAGCTGAGGAGGGAAGGTTCATTGACGGAGCTGAAGAGTGATGGCACATTGACGGAGGTGGGGAGTGAAGGCACATTGACGGAGGTGGGGAGGGAAGGCTCATTGACGGAGCTGAGGAGGGAAGGTTCATTGACGGAGCTGAAGAGTGATGGCACATTGACGGAGGTGGGGAGTGAAGGCACATTGACGGAGGTGGAGAGGGAAGGCTCATTGATGGAGGTGGGGGAGGGAAGGCTAATGGATGGAGTTGGGGGGGGGTTGGCCTGTGTAGTCCCATTCATTTGAAGAGCTACCGGAGCTCAAATTGCAGTGGGGGGAGGGGGCTGATTGATGGAGGTGGGGGGAGAAGGCTCATTGATGGAGGTGAGGAGTGAAGGCTTGTTGATGGATTGATGGAGGTGGAGAGGGAAGGCTCGCTGACGGAGGTGGGAAGAGAAGGCTCTTTGATGGAGGTGGGGAGGGATGGCTCGTTAACGGAGGTGGGGAGGGAAGGCTTTTTGACAGAGCTGGGGAGGGAAGGCTCATTAACGGAAGTGGAGAGGGAAGACTCATTGATAGAGGTGAGGGGGAGGCTCATTGATGGAGGTGGGGAAGGAAGGCACATTGATGGAGGTGGGGGGAGGGGGCTGATTGATGGAGATGAAAAGGGAAGGCTCATTGACGGAAGTGGGGAGGGAAGGCTCATTGATGAAGGTGGAGAAGGAAGGCTCGCTGATGGAGGTGGGGAGGGAAGGCTCGCTGATGGGGGTGGGGAGGGAAGGCTCGCTGATGGAGGTGTGGGGGGGCTCATTGATGGAGGTGGGGAGGGAAGGCTCATTGATGGAAGTGGGGAGTGAAGGCTCATTGATGGTGGTGGGGGGGGAGGCTTAATGATGGAGGTGGGGGAAGGAAGGCACATTGATGGAGGTGGGAGGAGGGGGCTGATTGATGGAGGTGGGGAGGGAAGGCTTATTGACGGAATTGGAGAGGGAAGGCTCATCGATGGAGCTAAGGATGGAAGGCTCATTGATGGAGGTGGAGAGGGAAGGCTCATAGATGGAGCTGGGGAGGGAAGGCTCGCTGATGGAGGTGTGGGGGGGGCTTATTGATGGAGGTGGGGAGGGAAGGCTCATTGAAGGAGGTGGGGAGGGAAGGCTCATTGACGGAGGTAGGGAGGAAAGGTTAATTGACGGAAGTGGGCAGTGAAGGCTCATTGATGGCGGTGGGGGGAGGCTCATTGATGGAGGTGGGGAAGGAAGGCACATTGATGGAGGTGGGGGGAGGGGGCTGATTGATGGAGGTGGGGAGGGAAGGCTCATTGATGGAAGTGGGGAGGGAAGGCTCATTGATGGAGGTGGGGAAGGAAGGCTCATGGATGGAGTTGGGGGGGGTTGGCCTGTGTAGTTCCATCCATTATAAGAGCTACCGGAGCTCAAATTACACAAAAAAAAAAAAACTCAGAACACAGAGGATCCCAGTTTGTTGTGTATGGGGCTGTGTAGCCGCAGACCGGTCAGGGTGCCCATGTCCCATGTCCACAACCAGAAGTGTCTACAATGGGCACGTGAATATCAGAACTGGAGTACACAGCAATGGAAGAAGGTGAGCTAGTCTGATGAATCCAAGAATGGTTTGAGGAACACAACACCTAGTTTGTGGGGGTTGACTTGGCCTCCAGATTCTCCAGTTCTCAATCCAATCGAGCATCTGTGGGATGTGCTACAAAAACAAGTCTGATCCATGGAGGCCCCATCTTGCAACTTACAGAATTTATAAGGATCTGCTACTGACAGCTTGGTGCCAGATACCACAGCATACCTTCAGAGGTCTAGTGGAGTCCATGCTTCGATGGGTAGTGTGGATGGCAGTACCATGTGCTATTGCAATGCATAGCAACACACTATGTATACATCATTGCATTGTGGTGCTATTCAAGGACAATGCCACGCCCAATGCATCAAAACAATGCACCTTCAATGCACCTGTGTTGCAGTAATTCACTAGTGCTCACTGTGGTATGCTCCATTTGCAAAAATGCTGCACGTGCATTTTCAGGCATCACCTGCATTAATGCATCACATCGCACCACGCAGGTATGAACGGGGCCCTTAAAGCAACTCTGTCAATTGGTTTATAATTAGAACAGAGGAACAGGTGGCAGTGGATGTTGGTATAAGAGTGCCTTCCCGCATGCAGCAGCCCTTGCCACTCCCCTGAAAAGTGATCCGCAGTGGACAGGCACTGGCTAACTGCCTGTTTTAACCCTAAAAAAGACCTGTTCCCATACACTTAAATGGGCCATGTTCAGCAACATACAAACTTCTGGCTGCAACAGTAGTACCCGCTGAACGCAACACCGCGGCTTCTGCATGTGCACAGCCCTGAGCGGCCGCATACTCTTCTTTAGGTGCTACTGAAACGCACTTGTGGCAATGGGTCCAGGAGTTTTATTTGGCACGGCGGGGTCACTTTAAGAGAGAACCTCAGTCAGGATAAACATTTCCAGTAAGATTACATAATATCTGATTGAAGGCGCTCACAGGGGCGTGAGATCAGCAAAATAATTGCTTCTCGTTTTGCTGCGCTTTCCCCGGGTTTGCCTTCAATCACAGGGAATGGTTTTTTTTTCCCAATATAAAAAGGAACATAAAGAAATGTTGGAGTATCAAAGATGTAAAAGAAAAGAAGTTAAGAGAGAATAAAAAAAGGAAAGAGAAAAAAGAGAAAAAAGAGGAAAAAAAAAAAGAAATAAAGTGAAAAAAAATAATTAAAAAGGAGAAAAGAAAAGAACACATACAGGACATACTGACCAAAAAACTAAGTCAACTAAGAAAACGAAAAAGAAAAGAAAAACATTTTCTCAAATACAAAAAGGATCATAAAGAAAAGTTGGAGCATCAAAGAAGAAAAAAAAAGAGAAAAGAGAAAAAAAAATAATATATATATGTATGTATGTATGAAGAAAATAAAAAAAGAGAACAAAAATAAAAGAGAAAAGAAAAGAACACACTAGTAAATACATACAGGACATACTGACCAAAAAACTAAGTCAACTAAGAAAACGAAAAAGAAAAGAAAAACATTTTCTCAAATACAAAAAGGATCATAAAGAAAAGTTGGAGCATCAAAGAAAACAAAAGAAAAAAATGAAGAAAAGAAAAAAGAGAAAAGAAAACAGAAAAAATGAAAAAGAAGAAAAGAAAAGAAAATATCACAGTAGTAAATACACACAGGACATGCTGACCAAACAACTAAGACAACTAAAAAACGAAAAAGAAAAGAAAAACATTTTCTCAAATACAAAAAGGATCATAAAGAAAAGCTGGAGCATCAAAGAAGAAAAGAAAAGAAAAGAAGAGAAAAAAAGGAAGAGGATAAAAGAGAAAGAAAAGAAAAAAGAGAAAAGATAAAAAATGAAAAAAGGAGAAAAGAAAAGAACCGAAAAGAAAAGAACACACTAGTAAATCCAGACAGAACATACTGACCAAAAAACTAAATACATAAAACAATAAAAAAAAAACAAAAAATACAACAAATAAAAACCTTACAAGTCTACTGCAGGCGTGTCCAGTGAGGCTTTTTTAATCAGTCTTTGCGGCAATCGGTAGTTTAATCCCTTCTCTGCCAGAGCCGTGTTTATATTTTTCCCACACATGTTTAAAAAATCAGTTTAGGCCTGGAGTTTAGTTAAAACCCCCAAACATTATATAGTTTCTGAAAGCAGAGACCCTGGAGAATAAAACAGTGGTAGTTTTTTTTCATGTATGTCCAGCAGCAATCACCACAGGTAATTAGACTTGCGCAATTCATTTAGCTACGAGTCAAAATTTGGATGACATTTTTTTTTTGTTATTTAAAGATTTTGATGTATCCGAATCTCCGAATCACAATAGTAACGAATTTCAACAAATCGCAAATAAATTCTAACGGAACAATGAATTCATTTGCATTCATTTCATTTAATTCGGATGACAGGATGTGATAGTTGGGGCCTTTTGTTAATGTTTGAAGCATCTGAAACGACGTAACATATAAACACTGGTTAGGATCCTTTTTCATTTTTATGTTGCATTAAAGTTTTTCATTATTATAAAAAATTCACTACGTATGAAATGGAAACATATTGCAATAAATACAGTAAGGTATAAGACCTCGTTCACATTGGAGCGATTTGTCATGCGACTGGACAGGTCAAATCGCTTGACAAGTTGCACCCTATTGTCGGCGATCGCACTGTTCAAATCGGTATGATTTGAAAAAGTATTTCCTGCGCTACTTTTGGCGATTTCGGGTGCGACTCGCATAGACATCTGTGCATGAAACCGCACAGATGTCTTCCACGTCGCACTGGCACGTGGCTTTGAAATCGGGCGATTTTCAGATAAAGTCGAACGATTTCAAAGCCGCATTTATTGTGGACGAGGGCTTACAGTGAAATAAGATGATTCCCACTTATTGTGTTTGGGTCGGATGGAGGTGGATCCATCCGAATCTCCAAATCATAACAATTAAATACATTTTGTTCCATTGTAAGTGATGTCACCATATCCCACCCCCTTGTAAGTGATATCACCACATCCCGCCCCCTTGTAAGTGATGTCACCACATCCTGCCCCCTTGTAAGTGATGTCACCACATCCCACCCCCTTGTAAGTGATGTCACCACATTCCGCCCCCTTGTAAGTGATGTCACCACATCCCACCCCCCTGTAAGTGATGTCACCACATCCCACCACCTTGTAAGAGATGTTACTACATCCCGACACCTTGTAAGTGATATCACCACATCCCACCCCCTTGTAAGTGATGTCACCACATCCTGCCCCCTTGTAAGTGATGTCACCACATCCCACCCCCTTGTAAGTGATGTCACCACATTCCGCCCCCTTGTAAGTGATGTCACCACATCCCACCCCCTTGTAAGTGATGTCACCACATCCCACCCCCTTGTAAGTGATGTCACCACATTCCGCCCCCTTGTAAGTGATGTCACCACATCCCACCCCCCTGTAAGTGATGTCACCACATCCCACCCCCTTGTAAGAGATGTTACTACATCCTGCCCCCTTGTAAGTGATGGCACCACATCCGGCAACCTTGTAAGTGATGTCACCACATCCTGCCCCCTTGTAAGTGATGTCACCACATTCCGCCCCCTTGTAAGTGATGTCACCACATTCCGCCCCCTTGTAAGTGATGTCACCACATCCCACCCCCCTGTACGTGATGTCACCACATCCCACCCCCTTGTAAGAGATGTTACTACATCCCGACACCTTGTAAGTGATATCACCACATCCCACCCCCTTGTAAGTGATGTCACCACATCCGGCAACCTTGTAAGTGATATCACCACATCCCACCCCCTTGTAAGTGATGTCACCACATCCCACCCCCTTGTAAGTGATATCACCACATCCCACCCCCTTGTAAGTGATATCACCACATCCCACCCCCTTGTAAGTGATGTCACCACATCCCACCCCCTTGTAAGTGATGTCACCACATCCCGCCCCTTGTAAGTGATATCACCACATCCCACCCCCTTGTAAGTGATGGCACCACATCCGGCAACCTTGTATAGAAAAGTAGTGACAGCTGCAGAAAACTGTCATTGCCAATGGGAGCAGATGGTAATTTTCTTTTGATGGATGCTGGGTGACTCAGGATTTACAATGCTGGATTTTTTTACTTTTCTTTTAATTTTTTTTAAATGAAAGACTTGTCAAAAATTCACTCATTCCCTTCCTCATTCGCGAGGAGGGGAACTTATCCTAAAGGCAACTTCTGGATTCCAATAAGCCCCCCCCCCACACCCCCACAACAATTGGGCCAAGCTTGTGATGGAGAGGCCCTTATCCTCATCAACATAGGCCCTCCCCATGTTGAGGGCATGTAGCCTGGTATGTATCAGGAGGGGGGGTGGCAGCCTGGGCTCAGGTTAAGGCTCCATGCAAGTGTGACAGAACATGCATGTGTGGGCTGCCCTACACGCAACAAACGTGCAAAGGAAGTCCCTAAACCAATCTGCGCCACATCAAACTGCACCATGGTCCTGCACCACCATACATTTTGATGGGCCTATTAGCGTGGGGGTTCCATTAAGAATTGCATGGCACAAACATAATACACTACTGACCCCAGAAATCCAAATCAATAAGTCGCTAATCGCCGCCATTACTAGTAAAAAATAAAATAAAAATAAAATTAAAATAAATAAATGTATATATCCCATAGTTTGTAGACGATATAACTTTTGCACAAACCAATCAATATACACTTATTGGGATTTTTTTTACCAAAAATACGTAGCAGAATACATATTGGCCTAAATTTATGAAGAAATTAAATTTTTTAAATTTTTTTTATTGGATGTGTTTTATAGTAGAAAGTAAAAAATATATTTTTTTCTTCAAAATTGATGCTCTTTTTTTGTTTATAGCGCAAAAAATTAAAAAAACGCAGAGGCAATCAAATACCACTAAAAGAAATCTCTATTTGTGGGAAAAAAATTTTATTTTGGTACAGCGTCGCGCGACTGCGCAATTGTCAGTTAATATAACACAGTGCCGTATCGCAAAAAAAAGGCCTGGTCATGAAGGGGGGTTAAATCTTCCGGAGGTCAAGTGATTAGAAAAATGCAAAAAAAAAAAACCCAACACATTAATGATTAAAAACCGCCTTTGTTACTGGATGTCTATTGGAGTCCCTCGTTTCTACTAGACATGTGCATGACGGAAAAATGTTTTTCGTTTCGATTCGTTAATCTAGTTATTTAGTTTTGTTAAATTCGTTCAATGCATATTCAGGATTCGTATTCGGAATTTTTCAAATGTACAGATTTTTTTTTCAATGCGAAGCCTTCGAATTGATAAATTTTGAATCGGTCGAATTGAAATCTGTAGATTTTTTTTTTTTGTTTTTTTTTTTTTTTTTTATTCCAATGTGGCAAAGTGAACAAACAAAAGAAGAATATTCATCAAATAATTACAATGACTCTTTAACTGCTTGCCGACGGCCGCATGTACATATACGTCGACAGAATGGCGCGGCTGCGCAAATGGGCGTACCTGTACGTCCCTTTGAATTTGCCGCCGTGCCATCGCGTGCGCGCCACCGCCGCGAGTCCAGCGGATTCGATGTACGCGGGGATACCCGCGATCGTCTCACGGAGAGGATAAACGGGGAAATGCTGATGTAAACAAGCATCTCCCCGTTCTGCCTAGTGACAGGACACTGATCACACGTAGCCCCTCCCTTCACTGTTAGAATCACTCCCTAGGACACACTTAACCCCTACAGCGCCACCTAGTGGCTAACCCCTTCACTGCAAGTCACATTTACACAGTAATCAATGCATTTTTAAACGTACCAATCGCTGTATAAATGTGAATGGTCCCAAAATAGCGCCAAAAGTGTCCGATGTGTCCGCCATAATGTCGCAGTCACCATAAAAAAATCACTGATCGCCGCCATTACTAGTAAGAAAAAAAATATTAATAAAAATATCATAAAACTATCCCCTATTTTGTAGACGCTATAACTTTTGTGCGAACCAATCAATATACGCTTATTGCGATTTGTTTAACAAAAATATGTAGAAGAATAGGTATCGGCCTAAGCTGAAGAAAAAAAAAAACGTTTTTTTATATAGTTTTTGGGGATATTTATTATAGCAAAAAGTAAAAAATGCGTTTTTTTTTTCAAAATTGGCATTTTTTTGTTTGTTTATAGCGCAAGAATATGAAAAAAATAGCAGAGGTGATCAAATACCACCAAAAGAAAGCTCTACGTCAGTTGGTTTGGGAGCCACGTCGCACGAACGCGCAATTGTCAATTAAAGCGACGCAGTGCCGAATCGCAAAAAGCGCTCTGGTCTTTGGCCAGCCAAATGGTCCGGGGCTGAAGTGGTTAAATCCCCTTTGGCTTCACTAAAACAGCATTATTTCCGAAATGTTCCTCTAATAACACACACGATCTTTGATTTCAGCAATATGGGTACAGTTAGAATTCGACTGGAGTTCGATGTAAAATTTGATTCGAATTTCAGAAATTCCGACGAATTTCGTTTTGTTATTCGGAGCACTTGGTAAAATTCGTTTATATTGTAATTCGGGTATTCGGATATGTCCGACTAACGAACAATTTGTCCGCGTATTAATTCGGAACAAAACGAATCGAACATGTCTAGTTTCTACTCGATTCTTGTTATGCTTATTCTAATGACTAGAAATAAAGATTGTTTCCCCCGAAAATAAGACCTAGCGTTCTTTTCCAGGGGGGTTGGAATATAAGCCCTACCCCGAAAATAAGCCCTAGTTTAAAATGCTTGTAAAATCCTATAATCCACTCTATTACAGTAGTATATAATGTACAATGTGTGTGTTTCTGTAATATAATTACGGGGGAAGAGAGCTCTGGCAGGTCACAGAAGTGCAGAGCGGCGCTATAATGAAGGTATTTGGCACAATTATATTAGAGAAACACACATTGTACATTATATATACTGTAATAGAGGGGATTATAGGATTTTACAAGCATTTAAACTCGGTTCACACCGGGGATTCCTTTCAGACAGAGAGAGAGAGGGGAAGAGAAGACATCACATTACATGGTAAGACCTACCCTGAAAATAAGCCCTACTGTGTCTTTTGTTGCCAAAATTAATATAATACCCGGGCTTATTTTTGGGGGAAACACGGTATGCACAGAGAGCACGTTTTCTAGCATGGGGTGCCCAACCTGTGGCCCTCCAGCTGTTGCGGAACTACAAGTCCCATGAGGCATTGCAAGGCTGACAGTTACAAGCATGACTCCCACAGGCAGAGGCATGATGGGACTTGTAGTTCTGCAACAGTCTGGAGGGCCGCAGGTTGGGCGCCAGTCCAAAGCGTTTGCAAGCAGAGAATTTCGGACGCTCCCATAGACAAGACTTTGAGGTTTACATCTACCAGATGAGTGGGCGCCTTCGAAGACTCTTCACCTCTGTCTGCGACTCACCTCCCCACCCCCCCCCGCCCTGCGATTCGTGTACCGCCAGTTTTTGTAGAGTCCAATTATCGCCACTTTATGTGTTTCTTTCTCTCCCACCATCAGCGGACAGAATCAGAGTTAATCCCTCTGGAAGTTTATCCACCCCCCCATCCCCCCCTCCCTTTGCTTTCCTTCCTTCCTCTGATAAGCCTCTTTTTCTGGAAGAACGCATCCCGAGACCCGAATTAAAGCGCGCATGCAGCCGGCGAGCTGAGAGAAGTATCACAAGGCTCTGACTGTCCAGATCAGGAGTGAGAAGGATACGGGATCTCATGGACAAACCGTCCGGCCGCCCTGGTCTGAGTCCCGGTCACATGAGGCTGAATATAGATCACAGGATGAATGTACTTCAACCCCAATCACACCTGAGCGTAGCAGGAATGCGCGTTCCCGTTCGTTTTTTTTTTTTTGGCGCATTTCGTGCGCGGTAATGCCGTCACCAGGGCTGCGGTTAGAAATCACGGGGGGGGGGCATACAGTGTTCCTGCCGGGGTCCCCCCTTCCCAGCCGAAGGTGATGGAGTACATAGATTTATCAGTCCCTTTCTTTGTAATGTCAGCTGCACAGATGAATGAATAGGAAACGCTCTGAGGGTTCTTGCTCATTCACGAACTGAAGCACAGTAAATACAGTTTACTATGCTTCAGCGGTGGCGGCTGGTGGTCAAAATTTTTTGGGGGTGCAGACAAACTGAAAAATTCAGAAAAAAAACCCCCATCATTTGCAGCCTCACTATGCCCATCAAACGCAGCCACTGTGCCCAAACGCCACCACTGTGCCCACCAAATGCCACCACTGTGCCCATCAAATGCCACCACTGTGCCCATCAAATGCCACCACTGTGCCCATCAAACGCCACCACTGTGCCCATCAAATGCCACCACTGTGCCCATCAAACGCAGCCACTGTGCCATATAAAATGCTGCCAGTGTGCCCCCCGCCTGCCGTCTGTACTTACCATGTCTCGGTGGCGGTAGGACAGCTCCTCGATGTCTTCTCCCGTCCTCTGCTATGATTGGATGCCTGATAGGCATCCAATCACAGCGCCTGTCGTTTCAGCCCTTCAGGTGATGGGTAACAGATCTGAGCACCTGATTGGCGGAGAGGCGATTTAGTGTTAGGAAAGTGACACCCAGCGTCCAGCATGGCACTCGCAGGTCACCTTTTTTGATGCCAATTAGAGCCTATGGCTCTAATCATCTGCTTTAAAAAAAAAACCCTGCTGCTGTAATTCAGGCACCCAAAAAGGGGCCAGGAGCCTGAATAGGGGGTGGCAGCAGCGACCATAGATTGATTCATGCAGTGCATTAATCTATCTATTGGTGCTAGAGGGGGGTGGCTGGAGAGAGGGGGCGGCGCCCGTGCGCCCTTATGGACGCACCGCCACTGTGCTTCAGTGATGAATGGACACAGCAGTGATTGGTACCAATCGCTCATTGTGTTAATTCAGGAAAGGAAGGGGCCAGTAAATTACATGTTTACCGGCCCCTTCCCCCACTCTCTATCCCGAAACATCTCCCTTTGTGCCCACAGTAGCTGCCGGCGGGAGAGGAGCAGAGGGAACCCAGAAGTGCTGCGGGGGAAAGGGGCAAATGGGGGGGGGGGGGACGGACAGCAGATGGAAGAGGGGAAAGTGCTAGGACCAATCCCCCTGCAGTGCAGCCGGAGGGAGAAAGAGGATGAGAAGCTGGCAGCACCTTGGGGGAAGACAGAAGAGGATCGGTGTCTGCAATAAGACAGTACAGCCGGCTCCTCCTGCTCAGCAGGTGTCCCCCCCTTTTGAACTGATGGGGCCCAGTACAGGAGGGTTGGCTGTACTGCCTTATCAGCAGCCCTGGCCATCGCTCATAGTGCAGCTTATTCACCTGAATGGACTGTCCGACGTGCGACAAATGCCCCAAAGTAGCTTTCTTAGTCGTGGAGCATCACACGGTTTTCTTAGTGCGCATTTCGGGATGCTTACCGCTAACAGCGTTTGGGGAGTCATTAACCACTTCAGCCCCGGAAGATTTTACCCCCTTCCTGACCAGAGCACTTTTTGCGATTCGGCACTGCGTCGCTTTAACTGACAATTGCGCGGTCGTGCGACGCTGCACCCAAACAAAATTGATGTCCTTTTTTCCCCACAAATAGAGCTTTCTTTTGGTGGTATTTGATCGCCTCTGCGGTTTTTATGTTTTTATCGCTATAAACAAAAAAAAAGAGACAATTTTTAAAAAAAAGCAATATTTTTTACTTTTTGCTATAATAAATATCCCCCCAAAAATATATAAAATTTTTATATGCGTTTTGTGAGGCACGGCAGCCCATTTAAATGAATGGGCTGCGATGCCCATGCAAACGCAGCCCACATAACACGCAAAGGTGTGAACCTAGGCTAGTGTACCTACCCTCCAATACGACGACCCCTCCCCCACTAGAATTTATTGACGTCCAGCTTCACCAATACCTTCGCTGTGTGGTCTGCTGGCAACTGCAAAATCTTCCTACTAAGACCGGCCATAGACGGAGCGATTTTCTTTCCTGCAACTAAGGGTTGCAGGAAAGAAAATCGTTCGATTCCCCCCCCCCCCCCATCCACACAGTCAGTGTTAATGGGGGAGTGCCTCCCGCGGAGTCAATGCATGTTCATCTAAAGCCGGCCATAGATGGTTCAGCAGTCACCAGCCAAGATTTGAATCATGTGTGGGCAGGCTGAATGTACCCAAGTTGATCGATCGATCAACATGGGTAGAACCAGCCTGTCAGATTTTATATGCGACTATCGCTAGTGGCTGCTGTAGCCGCTAGAAATGATTAATGTCTTCCCCTGTCTTCTTGGTGTTTTGAATGCTTTTAAGTGCAGAGGAGGGAAATGGGGTCTTATAGATCTCTCCATAAAGAGGACCTGTCACTGCCTTACATTCCTTATGACAGCAATAATAAAAAATGATAAAAAAAAAAATAAAGCAACAGTGTAAATAAATTTAAAAATAAAAT
Organism: Aquarana catesbeiana; assembly: GCF_042186555.1. Classification (NCBI taxonomy): domain Eukaryota; kingdom Metazoa; phylum Chordata; class Amphibia; order Anura; family Ranidae; genus Aquarana; species Aquarana catesbeiana. The sequence continues at coordinate 14,404,098 of NC_133328.1, read as the reverse complement.
AGAATAAAATTAAAAAAAAAGTAACGCGCCCCCGTTCTCCCACGCTTGCGCCCAAAGGTAAGGACACGCATCAGTCCCACACGCACGCAAACAGCGATCGTCCCACACATGTGAGGTATCACCATGAGCATTGAGTCATGGGCAGTAATTCCAGCACCGGACCTCCTCTGTATATCTACAGTGGTAACCTGTAAAGGCTTTTAAAGCGCCACATATGGATAGTAAAATTTACGTTGTGACATGTTTGGTAGCTACTCTGCGTAACATAATTTTTTACAGTTTTTTATATAGTTTTTTTTTTTGCATTAAAATTAAGGAAAATTTATTTCTTTCCCCAAAAAATTGTGTTTAAAAACTGCAGTGACATAAAAAAAATTGCAAAACCCACCAATTTATCCTCTAGGGCCGCTGCTTTCAAAAATCTATATGTTTGGGGGGGTTCTAAGTAATATTCTAGTAAAACATACTGATTGTTACATGTGAACAAAAAGTGCCAGAAAAAAGGCCCAGACTGGACGTGGTTCATTTTTTAAAATTTTTTTTTTTTTTTTTTACCTGGTGATCCTGCCAGTAACACATTTTCTTTTCTAGGGTGAAAACGCTCATTGAACAGGTATAAAAAAAAAAAATAAGAGTTGTCAGCCTGGACTGTTCTCTCTCAATTTGGACTATTTCTGCACATTCACATTAGATAAGACTAAGAAGGAGGTGACTATTATTATGGATGAGGATTCACAGAAAAAAAAAAAAAAAAAGTTGCCAGTAGAAGAATCATGCGGACTTCAAGGAATGGCAGAATAAAGTAAGAATAAAAACAGATTGAAAAAAAAATTGAAAAGGCTTGCTATTTGAACAAAAGACACATTCCCCCCAATGCATATACAATCGCCTGCACTTTCAGGGACTGGCCTTTAGGTGTCGCTGTTGAAGCTGACCCTCATTTTTGTATTGTCATTTTTCTTTTAACTGAAGCTCTTCTCTATAAAGCGAAACAGGAACAACTAATAATGACACTATAAAATCACAAAAACAGAATGTAACATTTCAAAAAAACAGAATGTAACATTATTCCCTCCCAGCAATAGTTACTTTGTAAGTCAAGCTAAGAATGTTACTGAATAGTGATAGTTGTATTTCAGGTCAAGTCACAGTTAGAAATCTCATATTATTGTTACAATAAAAAAAGAAAAAAAAAAGAAAAAATTATAAAAAAATATACAATTATACAAACGTGTACATTTAAAAAAAAAAGGGGGGAAATTTCTACCGTGTTTCCCCGAAAATAAGCCCGGGTCTTATATTAATTTTGGCAACAAAAGACACAGTAGGGCTTATTTTCGGGGTAGGTCTTACCATGTAATGTGCTGTCCTCTCTTCTCCTCTCTCTCCCTGTCTGTCAGGAATCCCTGGTGTGAACGGAGTTAAAATGCTTGTAAAATCCTATAATCCACTTTATTACAGTATTCTATAATGTACAATGTGTGTTTCTGTAATATAATTGTGCCAAACACCTTCATTCTTCACTTCTGTAACCCGCCGGAGCTCTCTTCCTCGCAATTATATTACAGAAACACACACATTGTACATTATATACTACTGTAATAGAGTGGATTATTGGATTTTACAAGCATTTTAAACTAGTGCTTATTTTCGGGGTAGGGCTTATATTGCAGCCCTCCTGAAAAATAACGCTAGGTCTTATTTTAGGGTCGGGTCTTATTTTCGGGGGAAAAACTGTATTTGGTCCCTGTACAATGCCATTTTGTGTTGAAGTGAACTGAAAGAGGAAACAGAGAATGAACACGTTGCATGTCAGCTGACTGCTAGCCTTTATGGGACTGACCTCTATCCCATTACCTCCTCCTCCTCTCCATGTTTTAACCACTTAAAGCGGGATTCCGGCCTTTAAAAAAAAAAAAAGTCAGCAGCTACAAACACTGTAGCTGCTGACTTTAAATAAGTACTTACCTGTCCTGGGTGGCCGCGATGTCGGCCGCCCGAGGCCGACCCGTCCCTCAGCTCTCGGGTCCTGGCACCGCCATCCTAGGTAAGGGAAAAAGGCAGTGGAGCCTTGCGGCTTCACTGCCAGTTTCCTACTGCGCACGCGGGAGCAGCGGGGCGCAGCGCTCTGTGAATGGCCCCGTGGTGTTCTGGGAACACACACAGTTCCCAGAAGACAACGGGGCTGCTCACCGAGGAGCAGAACACGCCGCGGAAAAGGAAGAGGCAGATTAGGAAGACTGCCTAGCAACAAGGGTTTAGGTAAGTTTTAATTTTTTTTTTCAAATGTTTTTTTTTAATTTTTTTAGGATTTTTGGTGAATTTTTTTTTTTTTCAGGGTGGCCCTCCACTTTAAGGACCAGCCTTCGTTTTGGATTTTAGGTTTTTACATGTTTAACACAGTTTTTTTTTTGCTAGAAAATTACTTAGAACCCCCAAACATTATATATTGTTTTTTTTCTAACACCCTAGAGAATAAAATGGCGGTCAATGCAATACTTTTTATCCGCACTGTATTTGCGCAGCGATCTTTTAAGCGCACTTTTTTTGGAAAAAATTCAGTTTTTTGAATAAAAAAATAAGACAACAGTAAAGTTAGCCAAATTTTTTTTTAATATTGTGAAGTATAATGTTACTCCGAGTAAATTGATATCCAACATGTCATGCTTCAAAATTGCGCCCGCTCGTGGAATGGCGTCAAACTTTTACCCTTAAAAATCTCCATAGGCGACATTTAAAAAAATTCTACAGGTTGCATGTTTTGAGTTACAGAGGGGGTCTAGGGCTAGAATTATTGCTCTCGCTCTACCGGTCGTGGCGATACCTCACATGTGTGGTTTGAGCACCGTTTTCATATGTGGGCTCTACTCACGTATGCGTTTGCTTCTGCGCGCAAACTCGTCGGGACGGGGCGCTTTAAAAAAATTTTTTTTGTTTTCTTATTTATTTTAGTTTATTTAATTTATTTTTTCACTTTAAAAAAAAAAACAAAAAACTGGATCACTTTTATTCCTATTACAAAGATGTAAACATCCCTTGTAACAGAAAAAAGCATGACAGGTCCTCTTAAATATGAGATCCGGGGTCAAAAAGTCCTCAGATCTCATATTTGGACTTACATGCAAAAAAAAAAAAAAAAAGTCATTTGAAAAAATGACAACAAAAAATAGGCCTTTAAGACGTATGGGCGGAGCTGACGTTATGACGTCGCTTCCGCCCTCCTATGGTATGGAGATGGGTGGGGGGGCCATCTTCCCCTCACTCGTCTCCATACCACAGACGCGACAGGACCCGATCGCCTCCGCCGCTACGACGGCTCCGGTAAGCGGCCGAGAGCGCGGGAGAGCGGTGGGTGGCACCTCTCCCGCCGCCGATAACGGTGTTCTTGCGGCGAATCCGCTGCAGAGACCACCATTATCGTACACAGACCCGCCGGCCCTAAAGATGGATACTTCGCGGGTGGCAGCAGCTGCTGCCGTTACCGAGATATTCACCTTCAAAGAAATGACGTATATATACAGTGGCCGGGCGGCAAGTGGTTTTAACAAGCCATTGTTGATGGTAAATCTACCAGAATGTGAGCCCAGTAATGTAAAGATTTAGAGGGATCGATTTATAAAACATTTGTTGGCCGAACGTGAGAAGCATTCATGTAAGCTGGCCGAAATGTCCCGGTAAATAGATTAATTCATATATATTAATCGCCGTCTAGTGGAAAAATGTGGTATAGCTTTTGGAAATACCTCAATGAGAAAAAAATATACCTCATTTTGGCCACTAGTTGGAGCTGGCCATATAGGAGTTAATCTATTAGATAAAATACGGGGACGTTTCGATCAGGTTGTATGAACGCTCCCAACATTCGGGCAATTCATATTTTATAAAATCGACAGCAGAGACTGTTTTTAGCGACTGTTCGGATACCTGAGCTTGTTGCCTTAGTACACAACAATGGAATGAATTATGTCTGTGTACTCTGTGTCACTAATACAGCGCAGCGCTGATAGGGTTGTCCTGACAGCAGCTGAACGCCGTCTGAATGGTGAGGAATTCTACCAACACTCACTAGAGAAGAACAAATCTGCTCATAGAGACAAGAACTGTGCAGGTTCGGAGGTCCCCTTAAAGTTATCAATCATACCTGATCCATCATGTACACACACTCACCATCAAAAGTTGTTTTTCTTATTCCTTATAAGATGTAAAAATTAGAAAAAAAATGCAATTTTATAATTATTGTCTATTTTTCAGGCTTACAATTAAAAAAAAAAATGAGATAGTTATTAAAACTACACTATATTACCAAAAGTATTGGGACACCTGCCTTTACACGCACATAAACTTTAATGGCGTCTTAGTCCGTAGGGTTCAATATTGAGTTGGCTCCACCCTTTGCCGCTATAACAGCTTCAACTCTTCTGGGAAGGCCGTCCACAAGGTTTAGGAGTGTGTCTATGGGAATGTTTGACCATTCTTCCAGAATTTGTGAGGTCAGAAACTAATGTTGGATGAGAAGGCCTGGCTCGCAGTCTGTGCTCTAATTCGGGGCGGCACAGTGGTGCAGTGGGTAGCACTCTCACCTTGCAGTAAGAAGGGTTGCTGGTTCGAATCCCGACCACGACACTACCTGCCTGGAGTTTGCATGTTCTCCCTGTGTCTGGGTGGGTTTCCTCCAGGTACTCCGGTTTCCTCCCACACTCCAAAGACATGCTGGTAGGTTAATTGGATCCAGTCTAAATTGGCCCTAGTATAGGTATGAATGTGAGTTAGTGACCTTAGATTGTAAGCTCCTTGAGGGTATAGGGACTGATGTGAATGTATAATATATATATATGTAAAGCGCTGCGTAAATTGACGGCGCTATATAAGTACCTGAAATAAATAAATAAAATAAATAATTCATCCCAAAGGTGTTCTATCGGGTTGAGGTCAGGACTCTGTGCAGGCCAGTCAAGTTCCTCCACCCCAAACTCGCTCATCCATGTCTTTATGGACCTTGTTTTGTACACTGGTGCGCAGTCATGTGGGAACAGGAAGGAGCCATCCCCAAACTGTTCCCACAAAGTTGCGAGCATGAAATTGTTCAAAATGTCTTGGTATGCTGATGCCTTAAGAGTTCTCTTCACTGGAACTAAGGGGCCAAACCCAACCCCTGAAAAACAACCCCACACCATAATCCCCCCTCCACCAAACTTTACACCTGACACAATGCAGGCAGGCAAGTATCGTTCTCCTGGCAGACACATCCACCGATTTGCCAGGCAGAGAACCATGATTGGTCACTCCATAGAACATGTCTCCACTGCTCTAGTGTCCAGTGGCGGTGTGCTTTACACCATGGCATCCAATGCTTTGCATTGCACTTGGTGATGTAAGGCTTGGATGCAGCTGCTCGGCCATGGAAACCCATTCTATGAAGCTCTCTATGCACTGTTGTTGTGCTAATCTGAAGGCCACACGAAGTTTGGAGGTCAGCAGCTATTGACTCTGTAGACAGTTGGTGACTTCTGTGCACTGTGAGCCTCAGCATGCGCTGACCCCCGCTCTGTCATTTTACGTGGCCTACCACTTCGTGGCTGAGTTGCTGTTGTTCCCGGTGGCTTCCACTTTCTTCTAATACCACTAACAGCTGACTGTGGAATATTCAGTAGCAAGGAAATTTCACGGATGGACTTATTGCACAGATGGCCACTTATCATGGTACCACGCTTGAATTCCCTGAGCTCCTGAGAGCGACCCATTCTTTTACAGATGCGGACGCTACTAAGCTAAGCAGGGCAATAATTTCTCCGCAGGATGTGGAAACCTTGCAAGAAGATCTGAACAAATTAATGGGGTGGGCAACTACATGGCAAATGAGGTTCAATGTAGAAAAATGTAAAATAATGCATTTGGGTGGCAAAAATCTGAATGCAATCTATACACTGGGGGGAGAACCTCTGGGGGAATCTAGGATGGAAAAGGACCTGGGGGTCCTAGTAGATGATAGGCTCAGCAATGCCAAGCTGCTGCTAACAAAGCAAACAGAATATCGGCATTAAAAAGGGGATCAACTCCAGAGATAAAACGATAATTCTCCCGCTCTACAAGACTCTGGTCTGGCCGCACCTGGAGTATGCTGTCCAGTTCTGGGCACCAGTCCTCAGGAAGGATGTACTGGAAATGGAGCGACTACAAAGAAGGGCAACAAAGCTAATAAAGGGTCTGGAGGATATTAGTTATGGGGAAAGACTACAAGCATTGAACTTATTCTCTCTGGAGAAGAGACGCTTGAGAGGGGATATGATTTCAATATACAAATACTGTACTGGTGACCCCACAATAGGGAGAAAACTTTTTCGCGAAAGGGTATTTAAAAAGACACGCGGCCATTCACTAAAATTAGAAGAGAAGAGGTTTAACCTTAAACCGCGTAGAGGGTTCTTTACTGTAAGAGCGGCAAGGATGTGGAATTCCCTTCCACAGGCGGTGGTTTCAGCGGGGGGCATCAATAATTTAAAAAAAACTATTAGATAAGCACCTAAACGATCACAACATACAGGGAAATACAATGTAATAATGATAATCACACACATAGGTTGGACTTTGATGGACTTGTGTCTTTTTTCAACCTCACCTACTATGTAACTATGTGGAAGAAGGTGCTCTGGTCAGATGAACTTTTTGGTCTAAAACCAAAACTCTGTGTGGCTGAAAACTAACACTGCACATCACCCTGAACACACCATCCCCACTGTGAAACATGGTGGTGGCAGCATCATATTGTGGTGGGGATGCTTTTCTTCAGCAGGGACAGGGAAGCTGGTCAGAGTTGATGGGAAGATGGATGGAGCCAAATACAGGACAATCTTAGAAGAAAACCTGTTAGAGTCTGCAAAAGACATGAGACTGGGGCGGAGGTTCACCTTCCAGCAGGACAACGACCCGAAACATCCAGCCAGAGCTACAATGGAATGGTTTAGATCAAAGCATGTTCATGTATTAGAATGGCCCAGTCACAGTCCAGACCTCAATCCAATTGAGAATCTGTGGCAAGACTTGAAAATTGCTGTTCACAGACGCTCTCCATCCAATCTGACAGAGCTTGAGATATTCTGCAAAGAAGAAGAATGGGCAAAAATGTCACTCTCTAGATGTGCAAAGCTGGTAGAGACATCCCCAAAAAGACTTGCAGCTGTAATTGCAGAGAAAAGGGGTTCTACAAAGTATTGACTCCGGGGGGCGCCATACAAATGTACCCCACACTTTTCACATATTTATTTGTAAAAAAATTTTGAAAACCATTTATCATTTTCCTTCCACTTCACAATTATGAGCCACTTTGTGTTGGTCTATCACATAAAATCCCAATAAAATACATTTACATTTTTGGTTGTAACATGATAAAGTGTGGGAAATGTCAAGGGGTATGAATCAAGACACTGTACGTATGTTTATATGTGCAAAATTTTTAGGCAGGTGTGAAAAAAATGCTGTAAGTGAGGAATGCTTTCAGAAATAGAAGTGTCAATAGTTTACTTATTGTCCCATTTATGTGTATTTTTTTTTTATATATGAAATGTAATTTTATTTGACAGAAATGAAGGAAATTGATACAAACACAGATCCATTCCTCCTAAGTACAATCGGTGTCATCCCCGTCTCGTACAATCGGTGTCATCGCCGCCCCCGCCCCGTACAATCGGTGTCATCGCCGCCCCCGTCCCGTACAATCAGTGTCATCGCCGTCCCCGTCCCGTACAATCGGTGTCATCGCCGTCCCCGTCTTGTACAATCGGTGTCATCGCCGTCCCCGTCCCATACAATCGGTGTCATCCCATCCCGTACAATCGGTGTCATCCCATCCCGTACAATCTGTGTCATCCCATCCCGTACAATTGGTGTCATCCCCGTCCCGTACAATCGGTGTCATCCCGTCCCGTACAATCAGTGTCATCTCGTCCCCTGCCCGTACAATCGGTGTCATCGCCGTCCCCGTTCTGTACAATCGGTGTCATCGCCGTCCCCGTCCCGTACAATCCGTGTCATCGCCATCCCGTACAATCGGTGTCATCCTGTCCCGTACAATCAGTGTCATCCCATCCCCTGCCCGTACAATCGGTGTCATTGCCGCCCCCGTCCTGTACAATCGGTGTCATCCCATCCCGTACAATCGGTGTCATCCCATCCCGTACAATCGGTGTCATCGCCATCCCCGTCCCGTACAATCGGTGTCATCCCGTCCCGTACAATCAGTGTCATCTCATCCCCTGCCCGTACAATCGGTGTCATCGCCGTCCCCGTCCCGTACAATCGGTGTCATCGCCATCCCGTACAATCGGTGTCATCGCCGTCCCCGTCCCGTACAATCAGTGTCATCGCCATCCCCGTCCCATACAATCGGTGTCATCCCCATCCCGTACAATCGGTGTCATCCCGTCCCGTACAATCAGTGTCATCTCATCCCCTGCCCGTACAATCGGTGTCATCGCCGTCCCCGTCCCGTACAATTGGTGTCATCGCCGTCCCCGTCCCGTACAATCAGTGTCATCGCCATCCCCGTCCCGTACAATCGGTGTCATCGCCGTCCCCGTCCCATACAATCGGTGTCATCGCCGTCCCCGTCTTGTACAATCGGTGTCATCGCCGTCCCCGTCCCATACAATCGGTGTCATCCCATCCCGTACAATCCGTGTCATCCCATCCCGTACAATCGGTGTCATCGCCATCCCCGTCCCATACAATCGGTGTCATCCCCGTCCCGTACAATCGGTGTCATCCCGTCCCGTACAATCAGTGTCATCTCGTCCCCTGCCCGTACAATCGGTGTCATCGCCGTCCCCGTTCTGTACAATCGGTGTCATCGCCATCCCCGTCCCGTACAATCCGTGTCATCGCCATCCCGTACAATCGGTGTCATCCTGTCCCGTACAATCAGTGTCATCCCATCCCCTGCCCGTACAATCGGTGTCATTGCCACCCCCGTCCTGTACAATCGGTGTCATCCCATCCCGTACAATCGGTGTCATCCCATTCCGTACAATCGGTGTCATCGCCATCCCCGTCCCGTACAATCGGTGTCATCCCGTCCCGTACAATCAGTGTCATCTCATCCCCTGCCCGTACAATCGGTGTCATCGCCGTCCCCGTCCCGTACAATCAGTGTCATCGCCATCCCCGTCCCATACAATCGGTGTCATCCCCATCCCGTACAATCGGTGTCATCCCGTCCCGTACAATCAGTGTCATCTCATCCCCTGCCCGTACAATCGGTGTCATCGCCGTCCCCGTCCCGTACAATCGGTGTCATCGCCGTCCCCGTCCCGTACAATCAGTGTCATCGCCATCCCCGTCCCGTACAATCCGTGTCATCGCCATCCCGTACAATCTGTGTCATCCCGTCCCGTACAATCAGTGTCATCCCATCCCCTGCCCATACAATCGGTGTCATCGCCGCCCCCGTCCCGTACAATCGGTGTCATCGCCGTCCCGTACAATCGGTGTCTTCCCCGTTCCGTACAATCGGTGTCATCCCGTCCCGCACAATCGGTGTCATCCCGTCCTGTACAATCGATGTCATCGCCGTCCCGTACAATCGGTGTCATACCGTCCCGTACAATCAGTGTCACCCCCATCCCGTACAATCGGTGTCTTCCCCGTACCGTACAATCGGTGTCATCCCCGTCCCGTACAATCGGTGTCTTCCCTGTCCCGTACAATCGGTGTCATCCCGTCCCGTACAATCAGTGTCACCCCCGTCCCGTACAATCGGTGTCTTCCCCGTCCCTTACAATCGGTGTCATCGCTGTCCCGTTCAATCGGTGTCTTCCCTGTCCCGTACAATCGGTGTCTTCCCCGTCCCGTACAATCGGTGTCATCCCCGTCCCGTACAATCAGTGTCATCCCGTCCCGTACAATCGGTGTCTTCCCCGTCCCATACAATTGATGTCATCCCCATCCCATACAATCGGTGTCATCCCCGTCCCGTACAATCAGTGTCATCCTGTCCCGTACAATCGGTGTCTTCCCTGTCCCGTACAATCAGTGTCATCCCGTCCCGTACAATCGGTGTCTTCCCCGTCCCATCGGTGTCTTCCCCGTCCCGTACAATCAGTGTCATCCCGTCCCGTACAATCGGTGTCATCCCCGTCCCGTACAATCGGTGTCATCCCCGTCCCGTACAATCGGTGTCTTCCCCATCCCGTACAATCGGTGTCTTCCCCATCCCGTACAATCAGTGTCACCCCCGTCCCGTACAATCGGTGTCATCCCCATCCCGTACAATCGGTGTCTTCCCCATCCCGTACAATCAGTGTCACCCCCGTCCCGTACAATCAGTGTCACCCCCGTCCCGTACAATCCGTGTCATCCCCGTCCCGTACAATCGGTGTCTTCCCCGTCCCGTACAATCGGTGTCTTCCCCATTCCATACAATCAGTGTCACCCCCGTCCCGTACAATCGGTGTCTTCCCCGTCCCGTACAATCGGTGTCTTCCCCATCCCGTACAATCGGTGTCACCCCCATCCCGTACAATCGGTGTCTTCCCCATCCCGTACAATCGGTGTCTTCCCCGTCCCGTACAATCAGTGTCATCCCCGTCCCGTACAATCGGTGTCATCCCCGTCCCGTACAATCGGTGTCTTCCCCATCCCGTACAATCGGTGTCACCCCCATCCCGTACAATCGGTGTCTTCCCCGTCCCGTACAATCGGTGTCTTCCCCGTCCCGTACAATCGGTGTCTTCCCCATTCCATACAATCAGAGTCACCCCCGTCCCGTACAATCGGTGTCTTCCCCGTCCCGTACAATCGGTGTCTTCCCCATCCCTTACAATCGGTGTCACCCCCATCCCGTACAATCGGTGTCTTCCCCATCCCGTACAATCGGTGTCTTCCCCGTCCCGTACAATCAGTGTCATCCCCGTCCCGTACAATCGGTGTCATCCCCGTCCCGTACAATCGGTGTCTTCCCCATTCCGTACAATCAGTGTCACCCCCGTCCCGTACAATCGGTGTCTTCCCCGTCCCGTACAATCGGTGTCTTCCCCATCCCGTACAATCGGTGTCACCCCCATCCCGTACAATCGGTGTCTTCCCCATCCCGTACAATCGGTGTCTTCCCCATCCCGTACAATCGGTGTCTTCCCCGTCCCGTACAATCAGTGTCATCCCCGTCCCGTACAATCGGTGTCATCCCCGTCCCGTACAATCGGTGTCTTCCCCGTCCCGTACAATCAGTGTCATCCCCGTCCCGTACAATCGGTGTCTTCCCCATCCCATACAATCGGTGTCACCCCCGTCCCGTACAATCGGTGTCTTCCCCGCCCCGTACAATCGGTGTCTTCCCCGTCCCGTACAATCGGTGTCACCCCCGTCCCGTACAATCGGTGTCTTCCCCGCCCCGTAAAATCGGTGTCTTCCCCGTCCCGTACAATCGGTGTCACCCCCGTCCCGTACAATCGGTGTCATCCCCGTCCCGTACAATCGGTGTCACCCCCGTCCCGTACAATCGGTGTCTTCCCCGTCCCGTACAATCGGTGTCACCCCCGTCCCGTACAATCGGTGTCTTCCCCGCCCCGTAAAATCGGTGTCTTCCCCGTCCCGTACAATCGGTGTCACCCCCGTCCCGTACAATCGGTGTCTTCCCCGTCCCGTACAATCGGTGTCACCCCCGTCCCGTACAATCGGTGTCATCCCCGTCCCGTACAATCAGTGTCTTCCCCGTCCCGTACAATCGGTGTCACCCCCGTCCCGTACAATCGGTGTCACCCCCGTCCCGTACAATCGGTGTCACCCCCGTCCCCTGCCTCCCCTCGGTGCAGTGAAGATACTTTTAGAAGGACGGAGTGAGCTGTGGCCGGGCAGTCGAGTTCCCAGCAGCGAGTTTACAGATACTTCCCAGATAAATAATTGTCAGGAAACCAAAATCACAGCCTGGGAGCAGAGCGAGGTCTGACATGTTTACAGAAAAAGCACAACGTGTGATTTGCCGGAGTTGGGGGACCGCTCCCCTCCCCCTCCCCCCTCCTCTCGGTGATGGACTCACCGGGGCGATGGAAAAATGCTGACCAATAAGATCCAGACTTGTTCGAGAATCTCACAGGCAAAGGGTAACAACTCAACAACAAAAACATCATATATCGCACCTTACCAGTCCTTAGATGTGATAGCTGCATTAGTTTTCCTTTTCTTTTCACTTGTGATCCTGCCAGTAACACACCTTCTGTTTCTTCTGCTCTACACTCATTACATTGAGCTCCGTTCATGAAGCCGTATTTACCGCTTTAACCACTTCCCGCCTGGCCGTCATTCTTCTATAGGGCTGAGCGGGAAGTGGTGGGGCTTTATTGTTCATATGACGTCCTTCAGAACAAGCCGCTCGTGTGCGCCCCCCAGGGGGCGCACACCGCATCACCGATCATGGTAAAGAACCTATGACGTAGGCTCTATACCATGTGATCAGCTGTGTCCAATCACAGTGTAAATAGGAAATGCCGGTTATCAGAATTCCTCTCCGATAGGCGGCTTTCCTCAGCGGGGACATTTAGTGATGCCTGTTAATGCCCACAAGTGCCCACAAATTATGCCAATCAGGGCCAATCGGTGATGCCAGTCAGTGCTCATCAGTGCTGCTTTTCAGTGCCCATCAGTGATGCCAGTCAGTGCCCATCAGTGATGCCAGTCAGTGCCCATCAGTGATGCCTGTCAGTGCCCATCAGTGCCCCCAGTGGTGATTACATACCACCAAAAGAAAGCTCTAGTTGTGTGAACAAAATTACAAAAATGTCATCTGGGTACAGTGTAGCATGACGGCGCAATTGTCATTCAAAGTGTGGGAGCGCTGAAAGCTGAAAATTGGCAGGGAAGGGGGTGTAAGTGCCCCGGTATTGAAGTGGTTAAAAAAATGCAGTAAAATACCGCATTGCGTTCTTGAAAATGTTTTTTTTGGCATTCACTAAAAAAAAAAACAACAACAAAAAAAAAAGGTTCTTAAATACAGCTTGCTGTATTTTTCCGAAATATGCGGTGTTTATCTCATGAAGCCATGCAGTATTTTATCTCATCCAATGATATCCAATGGGGTGGATACAGTGGAGAAGGATTAGAACCCCTGGCAGTTTTTATGGCTAATAAAGAGGTAAAACGGTTTAAACCGTAGAAATATGCCAACTCACCAAGTCTCACCAATGTATTAAAGGGGTTGTAAAGCCTCCTGTTTTTTTTTTCACCTTAATACATTCTATGCATCAAGGTGAACAACCTCCCGTCACTCAGCAGCCCCCCCCCTCCCCAAGCCCCCCCGAGCCCCCGTCACCCACGATGGGAAAGGGCGCACCAGCTCCTGCCGGTGTCCTGATTGGATAGATTGATAGCAGAGCAGCCATTGGCTTCCGCTGCTGTCAATCAAATCCAATGACGCGGGTGCTGGGGGGGGCGGGGCCGAGTCCTGCTTTCTGTGTCAATAGACGCAGAAGCAGGACACGGGAGCGCGCCCGCACGGGTGTCTACGAAGGAGGGCGTTTCTCCGACGGGGCGCTGGAGAAGAGGAGGAGCCAGGATTGGGGCTGATGGACCCCAGAAGAGGAGGATCGGGGGCCACTCTCTGCAAAACCAACTGCACAGAGGAGGTAAGTATAATATGTTTTTTGTTTTTTTTTTGTTTTTTTTTAAAAACCCCAAATATTTACAACCCCTTTAATAGAAAAGGAAAAAAAAAGATAACTAGAATATCAATCAAAGGGAAGCTGCTTTCACAGGACACACGTGGTGAATCACAAACAACTAAGTTCAATTAAGTAAATACAAAATATCTTTTATAAAATGTCAAAAAAAAAATTGTATCAAAAATCCCAGCCATATATAAATCCCCTTCTTCCACCGATAATACAACCTTGTCTTTTTTATTGGTGGAAGAAGGGGATTTGTATATGGGTGTGCGATTTTTTGATACTATTTTCTTTCAGGGCCGGTTCACAACACATGCAGTCCATTTTTTTTCTGCATCAAAAACGCATGGAAAGTCGGTTATATGGTTTTCAATGGCATAGTTCACTTCACACCAGTTCTTGCAGTTCCAGTTCCAGAAAAAAAAAAAAAGTAGAACACGCTGCATTTTTTCTGCACTGGACTGCACTGGAACGCTGTAAAACGCATCAAAAATGCACCGCAACACACTTGCCCTTATTTAGGGCTGGTTCACACCATAGAAACGAAGTCCGGATGTGCTCCAGATGCTTTTTTGCATGCGTGTTTTTGATGCATTCCAGTGCATTTTTGATGCGTTTGTGGTGCGTTTTGGATACAGCCCACTGCATTTTTCCCCCCTTTTTTTTCCTTAACCTTAAATAAGAACATGGGTGTTCCAGTGCGTTTTTGGTGCGTTTAGGTGTGCTCCGGTGCATTCCCGTGAGTTTTTGATGCTTTTTACAGTGTTCCAGTACAGTCCAGTGCAGAAAAAAATGCAGCATGTTCTACTTTTTTTTTCTGGAACTGCAAGCACTGGTGTGAACTATGCCATTGAAAACCATATAACCAACTTTCTATGCGTTTTTGATACAGAAAAAAAACCCCACACTGGACTGCATGTGGTGTGACCTGACCCTTACGGTTAGGAAAAAAGAGGGGGAGAAAAAGCACTGGACTGCATCAAAAACGCACCTGGAACACATCAAAAACGCACTGGAGCGCATCAAAAATATGCATGCAGAAAAGCATCTGGAACGTATCCGGACTGCCCCCATCCCCCCCCCCCCCCGGTTTACTTACCTGAGCCCCGGATTTCCCTCGGCGAGGACGCACTGTCCCTCGCTCCACGGGGTTCTCGGCTCCTGATTGGATAGATTGATAGCAGCGCAGCCATTGGCTCCCGCTGCTGTCAATCAAATCCGATGATGTGGGGGCCGGGGGGGCGGGGCCGAGTTTGGCATTCGTGTCTATGGATGCAAATGCTGGACTCGGGAGCGCGCAAGGTAACCCCCCCTCCGGGAGAGCGCTTCTCCTAGGACAGTGATGGCAAACCTTGGCACCCCAGATGTTTTGGAACTACATTTCCCATGATGCTCATCTACACTGCAGAGTGCATGAGAATCATGGGAAATGTAGTTCCAAAACATCTGGGGTGCCAAGGTGTCAATTGGTTGTCTGCGAGCTGGTGGTAAGTAGGCTTGGATTTTTTCCTGGGCATTCCCCAGGTTTTGTTGATATGTGCCAAGGTTTGCCATCACTGACCTAGGGGGGTTATCTGATGCCGGGAGGAGCCGCCGAGGGACCCCAGAAATGGACAATCGAGGTCACACTGTGCAAAACGAGCTGCACTGTGGAGGTAAGTACGATATGTTTGTTATTAAAAAATAAATTAAAAAATCGATCCTTTACAATCACTTTAACCTCTTCCCGACTGCCCCACATACATGCTGCGGCAGGGTGGCCGCTCTGCACCAGATCACATACCTAGTACACGATCTGAGACTTCTGGGACACGCGCACGCGACGCCAGTGACCCCGCTACCGCTGCGATTATACACAGCGGGAGCCCAGCGTGAGTACTGCGAACTCGATGCCCGCCGGCGCCCGCCAATTAGACAGTACAGAGGCAGAACGACAATCTATGTAAATAAAACGGATTGTCGTTCTGTCAGAAGGGAAGACATAAGGCCTGCTGGGCCCCTCCCACAGCTCTGCTCTCTCTCCTTGTGCAGGGTGGCTGGTCTTGTCTCCGCCCCCCCTCCTGTTGTCTCCTGCATTCAGCCTTTAGTGGGTGGAGCCTGCTGGGCCCCTCCCACAGCTCTGCTCTCTGCACAGGCTATGTACAGCACAGGGATGATGTCTCTGCTACTTTTACGAGGTAATATTTGGACTTGCAAAAGGCATTTGGTGCTCACAAAGTGGATTTCTATCCTTTTTTTGGCTATTGAGGAATATATTTAAATGAAAAGGTTTATGCCTAGAGTTCAGCTTTAAAGTTCCTATTTTTGCTGTGTCAGATGTGGTGGTGGGGGGACGGAGGGGGGGGGGGGGGACTGTGTGACATAAAACACAAGGAGCTGTCATAATGTATACCGAGGAGGTCAATAGCCCCGGGTGCAGATGAGTCCTCTCCATCAGTTTATAGCACTTAATCTCTCACATAGGAAGTTCTAATAATGCTGACCAGGAAATCTCGCCCATTGTGGAGGCTCCGCTATCTGTCTGGGGGGCCCGGCAACCAGTGATTAACCCTTTCTGTACATTCTATACAGTATTGAAGCTTTTCCTGCATCGCCTGGCGATCAACACTGTACTGACCACATCAGTCACCCGAGGAGCTTGCAATCTATTGTCCGTACCACTGATTAACCATAAGTCTGAAGCAACTGTTCTGCCAATACTCCTGTCCATAGAAATCATTTTCCTTTCTAGTCCTACAGGAGACGGAAAATAAATTCAAAGTGTAATGCCCTGTACACATGATCGGACATTGATGGGACATTCCGACGACAAAATCCGTCTGATTTTTTTCTGACAGATTTTGGGCCAAACTTGTCTTGCATACACACGGTCACACAAAGTTGTCAGAAAATCCGATCGTTCCGAACGCGGTGATGTAAAACACGTACGTCGGGACTATAGACGGGGCAGTAGCTTTCGTCTCCTAATTTATTCTGAGCATGCGTGGCACTTTGTGCGTCAGATTTGTGTACACACGATCGGAATTTAAACGATCGGATTTTGTTGTCAGGAAAATTTTATAGCCTGCTCTCAAACTTTGTGCGTCGGAAATTCAGACGGAAAAAGTCCAATGGAGCCCACACACGATCGGAATTTCTGACAACACAATCCGATCGAGCTTTTTCCATCGGAAAATCCGACCGTGTGTACAGGGCATAAGATATTCCCAGCACCCCTCTATGCAATGGTACATACCAGTGCTCCTCCTGTTTTAAATCGTGCATGTCCCCTCCCCCCATTACACATGCAGTTGTGAAGCAGGGATGTCTTAATGCATGGGTACACCTGAGTACTGCCCGGGGGCCGCATTACCAGAGCCCTCCGCCGCTACCGAGGGCTCTGGTAATGCGGTGGGAGGGGGGTGGGCACCTCATCCGCCGCCCGATAAAAGTGATCTTGCCGATGAGACCACTTTTATCTGAAAGCGGACCACCCGCTGGTTTTAAAAATACCGGGGTTATGGCAGCTATCTGCTGCCATAACAATGGTACTCAACGTCAAAGTAGCGACGTATAATGACGGCGGGCGGTCCGGAGGGGTTAAAATCAATTTTTATTTAAAGTACTAATACATTTATGTTTCATTCTATCAACTATTTATACTTTAATCAGGTGTGTAAATTAGGGGCAGGCAGGTAGGAGCCCCAGTTCATTACTTTGCCCAGGGGCCCATGATGCCATTAAGATGACCCTGCTGTGAAAGGGGAGGGGCTTGCCCCAAAAACGGCTGGCCTCTCTACCCCCCTCTGCAGGGCAGTCTGGACATTACAATTGTGTGCCCCCTAGCTGCTGCTCCAGGTCGTTCAAACGGTGCATGTGCGCTCTCCCAGTTCAGTAGTAGCCGCGTCTGTGCGCGGTGCGCTCTCTCCTTCGCTCACCTTCGCCAGGTTAAAAAGAAAGGAAAGAACTAAAAAAAAGAGAAATCTAATGCAGCCACCACATCCAAGGACAGATAAACTGCAATATATACATTTTGTATGGGGCCTATATATATTTAAGTGATTAAAGCCGTGTTAAACCCAAAAATCATAATATATTAAATTGCAGCTTGCCAGTTCTTAGATGTGATGACTGCGTTTGTTTTCTTTTTTTTAGACTTTTTCCTTTATTCTTACCTGGCGATCCTGCCAGTAAGTCTTTTATTTTTCAACTTCCTTTAACATACCTAAGAGCTAAGGATTGGTAAGCTGCAATATATTACATTATTGGGTTTTTTTGGTTTAATACTGCTTTAAACGTCTATCCAAACTGATATGTCTTTACAATGAAGAATGAAACCCTCCTACAGTCTCTTTTTGGGGGCTCTTTTGGTGAGATTTTTTGCATGGTCTGTACAACTGCTGTGCCCATTATAAGGGGTTCCCACCATCCCTGTGCTGAGTTCCCGGGTCTGTACACCTGCTGTGCCCATTATGAGGGGTTCCCACCATCCCTGTGTTGAGTTCCCGGGTCTGTACACCCGCTGTGCTCATTAGGAGGGGTCCCCACCATTGCTCCCTTCTATCGCTGTGGACTACAAAACACCTCCCATATTATGGAGCGAAGAGGGAAGTTTTATATAGTCCTTATAGCTTTAAAGTGGATGTGAACCCGATTCATAAAATTTGAGATGGGCACATATATCTGCAGTGTTTTCTCATCTCTCTTCAAAGCACTATGTCCCCTAGCTGTCTCCTGCACCGTTCTTCTGTTATCAGCCTGATAACTCCTAACAAGTTCTCCTTCACATATGATAAAAGCAGCCGGAGTTTTGTGTTGGGGAGGATTTTATAAACAGATTAGCAGAGCCCTGAACTATTCAACAATCAGCTCTGAAAGTCTCTACCTATGAGGAGAGGGGGGCGTGTGCCTTTCCTCCAATCAGCTGTCTTAGCTGTATGCCCAGACTTCACTGCAGTGCTGAACAGGAAGAGGAAATCTATCTGAACTTTCTAAACAGTATATAAAGCTGAAGACAGCAGATATCCATGTAAAAGACTTATGTAGGGAGATTTGTTTCATCTCTGTGTATCATCTGAGGCTGTTCACTTCACTGGGTATATGTGAGGGTTTACATCCACTTTAACACACTTTCTGTCCTAGGGTGACAACCAGTGGCGGCTGGTGCTCAAAATTTTTGGGAGGGCCCAAACAAACTGGAAAATTCTGGAAAAAAACCCATCAATTGCAGCCTCACTGTGCCATCAAACGCAGCCACTGTGCCCATCAAACGCAGCCACTGTGCCCCATCAAATGCAGCCACTGTGCCCCATCAAACGCAGCCACTGTGTCATTAAATGCCACCACTGTGCCCCATCAAATACAGTCACTGTGCCCCATCAAATGCAGCCACTGTACCATCAAATGCTACCACTGTGACCCATCAAATGCCGCCATTGTGACCCATCAAATGCCACCACTGTGCCCCATCAAATGCTGCCACTGTGCCCATCAAAAGTTGCCACTGTGATCCCCCGCCCACTCGCCATTTGCCCGGCACTTACCCTATCTCGGTGGCGGCTCAGGCAGCGGGTGACGGCGGCGAGCTGTGGGACCTTGCAGCGGCTCCTGTGTCCTCCATGCGTCTCCTCCCCTCCTCTTGATTGGCTGAAAGGACAGGCGCTGCGATTGGACGCCTATCAGGTGATGAGTATCAGACCCGCGCTACCTGATTGGTGGAGAGACAGTTCAGTGTTAGAAAAGCGAATATTCATTCGCTTTTCTAACAAACCTGGGTGTACAATGCTTTGAGTTCACCTTTTTTGAGGCCTATTAGAGCCTATGGCTCTAATCAGGTGCTTCAAACCCCCCCCCCCGCCGCAGGAATTCAGGTGCCCAGCGTCCGAAAAAGGGTCAGACGCCTGAATAGGGGGTGGTGGCGGTGGCCATAGATAGATTCATGAAATGCATGAATCTATCCATTAGTCATAGAGGGGGGGTGGCTGGAGAGAGGGGGCGGCACCCGTGCGCCCTTAATGGATGCACCGCCACTGGTGACAACGCTGCTCAGTACAGTTGTCACTCTATGACAGGAAGTGAGTTCATAGCAGGACTACCAGGTTAAAATAAAGGAAAAGAAGAATACCGGTGCAGGACCAGTGAGCTGTGATACTATCAGTTGTTGCTTTTGGGTTTAGATACATTTTGCTTACAACCCTATTATGGAAGATACAATATAGGGGCCTCAACTCTCTGAGATAAAACTTGTTACGTTGTGTTATATTTCTGATGATCTCTCTATGCTGACATTGTTTGTATTACTATTTGTGGATCATCGCCGTGTAATCACTTTACCCGACAGGAAAGCCGCTTCCGGTACACCGACCACAGGCACCGTCTTCCAGATCTTCAATCTTTTATCATTCAGGCTGAAGAAGTATTGTAGAGATGTCTTAACAATAAGAGAAATCAGTATGGCGTTGTCTAAACTTCCAGTTGGGGAAGGGGGAGGGGGGGTAAAAATAGGCATTATTAGAATCCTCCAACTGCCCTTAAAGCCGAACTCCGTGCACAAAAATTTTCATTCAAATATATTCTCAATCATCATGAAGAATAAAAAATAAGCCACTTTGTATGCACTAAAGCAGCATCATCATCACTGTGCTCTACATATACTGTGCAGAGAGCAGAGCTGTGGGTGGGGCCCAGCAGGCTCCACCCACTACAGGCTGCCTGCAGAAAAATACAGGAAGGGGCGGAGACAAGACCAGCCACCCTGCACAAGGGGATAAAGCAGAGCTGTGGGAGGGGCCCAGCAGGCCCCACCCACTACAGACTGCCTGCAGAAAACTACAAGATGGGGCGGAGCCAAGACCAGCCATCCTACACAAGGGGAAACAGCAGAGCTGTGGGAGGGGCCCAGCAGGTTCCACCCACTACAGGTTGCCTGCAGAAAGCTACAGAAGGGGGCAGAGACAAATCCAGCCACCCTGCACAAGGGGAGGGAGCAGAGCTGTGGGAGGGGCTCAGCAGGCTCCACCCACTACAGGCTGCCTGCAGAAAAATACAGGAAGGGGCAGAGACAAGACCAGCCACCCTGCACAAGGGGATAAAGCAGAGCTGTGGGAGGGGCCCAGCAGGCTCCACCCACTACAGACTGCCTGCAGAAAACTACAAGATGGGGCAGAGACAAGACCAGCCATCCTACACAAGGGGAGACAGCAGAGCTGTGGGAGGGGCCCAGCAGGCTCCACCCACTACAGGCTTCCCACAGAAAACTACAGAAGGGGGCGGAGACAAGACCAGTCACCCTGCACAAGGCGATAGAACAGCAGTGAGCGGTCTTTATTACAGGAAGTCTCACGGCTGTAGTGCAGCACAGTTCAGTTGAATAGGTGGCATTTAGTGGAAAGTACTGGTCAGCAAAAGTGCTTGCGAGAGCATTTTTGAACTTGCCATAAGAACCCTAGATTGTTAGCTCTTCAGGGACAGGGACCAAAGTGAATGTATGGTATGTAAAGCACCATGTAAATTGTTGGCGCTATATAAATACCTGAAACAATAATAAGAAAACAGGGCAATAAACCAAAGCTCCCAGCACTAACACGTTTCCTGATTGATCTGACGACAATCATTCGAGAGCTAATGGGATACATATTGTTCTTTATGCTGCATTGTTGACGAAGACCAATGCCAATCTTTGTGTCATAGGACAGGGGTTGCCAAACTTTCTAAACAAAGGGCCAGTTTACTGTCCTTTAGCTTTTAGAGTGGCCAGTGGGAGTAAAAAAAATACATAGTGTCTGTAGTCAGTAGAAGGAGCAATAGTGCCCCATCATTGGTGTCAGTGGGAGGAATAGTGCCCCATCATTGGTGTCAGTGGGAGGAATAGTGCCCCATCATTGGTGTCAGTGGGAGGAATAGTGCCCCATCATTGGTGTCAGTGGGAGGAATAGTGCCCCATCGTTGGTGTCAGTGGGAGGAATAGTGTCCCATCATTGGTGTCAGTGGGAGGAATAATGCCCCATCATTGGTGTCAGTGGGAGGAATAGTGCCCCATCATTGGTATCAGTGGGAGGAATAGTGCCCCATCATTGGTGTCAGTGGGAGGAATAGTGCCCCATCATTGGTGTCAGTGGGAGGAATAGTGCCCCATCGTTGGTGTCAGCAAGAGTAATGGTGCCCCAAAGGCCTGATAAGGGCGAGCAAAGGGCCGCATTCAGCCTGCGGGCCCAATGTGGAGACCACTGATTTAGGTTGTAAAGTCAGTATAGAAAGGAGCGGAGTTGTAGAGTAGTTTGGGGAGGATGGGGAGACAAATGTCACACAGTAAACTCAGCATAGCACTCATCCTTCCACATGACCCCGGCACAGCTCATTCACTGCCCCTGACTGACAGGGACGGCTGGAATACTTTGTCTCCTCTTAATTGCAGCAATATGTATCGATTGCCCGCATGTGATACTGAAATACCAGCAGCCAGCTGGGGCACTTGGCCGGCAGAGCAGAGCTGGCATTGAAGGGGTTAAGGCTGCCTAAATGCCAGAATCGGAAAGGCTGCACGCCAGGAGGAGAGGGACATCGGGGGGTTGATGGTGACAGGACGGGGTGGGGGTGGAACTTGGAGTCAGATGGACAAAACTGAACATTAAAGTTGATGTGAATCCTAAAATGAATGACACTTATTTGAAATGGCCTTAAAAAAAAAAAAAATTCTTGTGTTCACATTTTTTGCTGAGTTGTCACTGTTTTTAATTAGAAAATGGTGGGAAGGGATCATGTGACTGCTGCAACAGCCAATCACAGTGGTCACATGATCAGGAACTCCACCTCCCAAGCTTCATAACCTCTCAAAGATCCACTGCAACGGCCAATCACAGTGGTCACATGATCAGGATTTCCACCTCCCATCTTTCAGAACCCTTCAAGGGCTGCTGCAACAGCCAATCACAGTGGTCACATGATCAGTAACTTCTCCTCTCAAGCTTCATAACCTCTCAAAGATCCACTACAAACGCCCAATTACAGTGATCACATGATCATGATTTCCACCTCTCATCTTTCAAAACCCTTCAAGGGCTGCTACAATGGCCAATCACAGTGGTCACATGATCAGTAATTTCTCCTCCCAAGCTTCATAACCTCTCAAAGATCCACTGCACTATTCCTCCCACAGATTCCAATGATGGGGTACTATTACTCCGACTGATACCAATGATAGGGCACATGATCATGATTTCCACCTCTCATCTTTCAGAACCCCTCAAGGGCTGCTACAATGGCCAATCTCAGTCATCACATGATCAGGAACGCCACCCCTCAAGTTGAATCTCCTTTCAAAAGGTCCAGTGTTAAGGAAATAATGATCATCTTTTTACATTTTGTGGTTGTGTTCAGTATAAATTAAGTTGTTAAACCGTGTAGTTGACAGTTTAGCTAAGTGGTAATGCAGGGTGTCCAGAGGAATAGTGAATTCAGGTTCAGAATTTACACAGCTACCATGAAACCACTGTAACTTGTGTAATATGTTTACTTCATGTGATTGTTAGATCCATCTAGTGGCCATAATGGGGTAATTTCCTGAAATACACCAATCGGGGTAATACCACATTATGCCCACTAGATGGCCATTGGTGATCAGTGAGAAGAATGTTCCTTACATTGGTGGTCAGTGGGAAGAATGTTCCTTACATTGGTGATCAGTGAGAAGAATGTCCCTTACATTGGTGATCAGTGAGAAGAATGCCCCTTACATTGGTGATCAGTGAGAAGAATGTTCCTTACATTGGTGATCAGTGGGAAGAATGTTCCTTACATTGGTGATCAGTGAGAAGAATGCCCCTTACATTGGTGATCAGTGAGAAGAATGCCCCTTACATTGGTGATCAGTGATAAGAATGCTCCTTACATTGGTGATCAGTGGGAAGAATGTTCCTTACATTGGTGATCAGTGAGAAGAATGCCCCTTACATTGGTGATCAGTGAGAAGAATGCCCCTTACATTGGTGATCAGTGATAAGAATGCTCCTTACATTGGTGATCAGTGGGAAGAATGTTCCTTACATTGGTGATCAGTGAGAAGAATGCCCCTTACATTGGTGATCAGTGAGAAGAATGCCCCTTACATTGGTGATCAGTGAGAAGAATGTTCCTTACATTGGTGATCAGTGGGAAGAATGCTCCTTACATTGGTGATCAGTGAGAAGAATGCCCCTTACATTGGTGATCAGTGAGAAGAATGTTCCTTACATTGGTGATCAGTGGGAAGAATGTTCCTTACATTGGTGATCAGTGAGAAGAATGTTCCTTACATTGGTGATCAGTGAGAAGAATGCTCCTTACATTAGTGATCAGTAGGAAGAATGTTCCTTACATTGGTGATCAGTGAGAAGAATGTTCCTTACATTGGTGATCAGTGAGAAGAATGTTCCTTACATTGGTGATCAGTGGGAAGAATGTTCCTTACATTGGTGATCAGTGAGAAGAATGTTCCTTACATTGGTGATCAGTGGGAAGAATGTTCTTACATTGGTGATCAGTGAGAAGAATGCCCCTTACATTGGTGATCAGTGAGAAGAATGCCCCTTACATTGGTGATCAGTGAGAAGAATGCCCCTTACATTGGTGATCAGTGATAAGAATGCTCCTTACATTGGTGATCAGTGGGAAGAATGTTCCTTACATTGGTGATCAGTGAGAAGAATGCCCCTTACATTGGTGATCAGTGAGAAGAATGCCCCTTACATTGGTGATCAGTGAGAAGAATGTTCCTTACATTGGTGATCAGTGGGAAGAATGCTCCTTACATTGGTGATCAGTGAGAAGAATGCCCCTTACATTGGTGATCAGTGAGAAGAATGTTCCTTACATTGGTGATCAGTGGGAAGAATGTTCCTTACATTGGTGATCAGTGAGAAGAATGTTCCTTACATTGGTGATCAGTGAGAAGAATGCTCCTTACATTAGTGATCAGTAGGAAGAATGTTCCTTACATTGGTGATCAGTGAGAAGAATGTTCCTTACATTGGTGATCAGTGAGAAGAATGTTCCTTACATTGGTGATCAGTGGGAAGAATGTTCCTTACATTGGTGATCAGTGGGAAGAATGCTCCTTACATTGGTGATCAGTGGGAAGAATGTTCCTTACATTGGTGATCAGTGGGAAGAATGTTCCTTACATTGGTGATCAGTGGGAAGAATGTTCCTTACATTGGTGGTCAGTGAGAAGAATGTTCCTTACATTGGTGGTCAGTGAGAAGAATGTCCCTTACATTGGTAGTCAGTGGGAAGAACACTCTGTGCCCCCAGCGGACCAATCTATCCAATCTTTGGGCAGGAGGTTTTCCTAAAAATACTCAATGCTTAAGAGAAGTGGCGCAGAAAGGGGTAAGAGGTGGCAATGCAAGGATTAATGAATAACTCCTGCACTGCCACCTCTTTAATGCTTACAGTATGCAATGCTACCACAAAGCTTACAGGTGCCAGCTCAGCAATGAGCAGTGCAGAGGTTGGCACTGATATTGCAGCAATTAAAGCTGGCACATAAAAACATACAGTATATCTTTGGCGGGAGTTGGCAGTGCAGTGGTCAACATGACAGCTTAACTCTGGCAATGCAAAGGTTAAATGGCACCTATCAGGAAAAAAAATGGGAGCTGCCTCTGCTGATTGTATTTAATGTGAAAGCTAAAGGCCTGTCATCCTCATCCTTATCCTTCCTACTTGGTATTAGAGCGGAGATTAATGTTTGTTAGTTCAAGGGTTAATGTTTGTAGTAAATGGGTTAAGGTATGATATGGCAGAGGTTAATCTCGACAAAGCAAGTGATAGTGCTGGCGGGAAGGAGTAAATATGTGGTAGTGTAGGAGTTAATGCTGGCAGTGTAGGGGTTAATGTAGGCAGGGCAGGGGTTAATGAATGGGAAGCTAAAACATGATGACAGACAGTACATGTATTTATTTTGGCAGTGGAGAGGTAAATTATACCAGGGCAGGTGTAAATATATGACAACAGTTAATGTTTTTAGCACAGGGGTTGATGTACTGAAGTGTAGGGGTTAATGTATGGCAGCATATGGCATTACTGTATGGCAGGATTGGGGTTAATGCCATCGGCATATTGTGTTAATGCTGGCAGTGTCAGGGTTAGCATATGGAAGTGCAGGGGTTAATGATGGTATGTAGAAGATTATTATGGCAGTGAAGGCTTAATGTATGGTCATTTAAGGGTTAATGCCACCATTGCAGTGAATAATATGGGGCAGAGCAGGGTTTAGCACTTACCAGCACAGAGGGTTAATGGTGGCAGGTGATGGGTTAATGCGTAAGTTAGAGCAGTTAACTTGTGACAGCAGAAGGGGTTCCTGTTAGTAGGGGAAGGGTTAATACGGAAGAAGTTATAGTTCAATTGGTAAATCTGGCCCCTTAAGAATTAAAAAATAGGGGCATATGTAACAGGAAAGGGTTAATATTTGGAAGTGCAGGGATTATTGGTGGCAAACACGGGTTAATTTATGGCAGTGTAGGGGTTAATGTATGAGATTACATCTGTTAATATGTATCAGGGATTTAAGACAGAACAGGGGTTATTGCTGGTCTAGCGTGGGATAATGGTGACAGTGTAGGCTTTCATGTAGATGGCAGTGCATGGGGTTAATGATGACAGGTCAGGATTTCATATATATGGCAGGGCAAGAATTAATTATGA
The DNA here is from genome assembly GCF_042186555.1 of Aquarana catesbeiana. Taxonomy (NCBI): domain Eukaryota; kingdom Metazoa; phylum Chordata; class Amphibia; order Anura; family Ranidae; genus Aquarana; species Aquarana catesbeiana. Next base: position 14,377,789 of record NC_133328.1, on the reverse strand, counting down.
TGGTGCAGTCTTTCATATATATGGCAGGGCAGGGGTTAATGATGACAGTGTAGGCTCTCATATATATGGCAGGGCAGGGGTTAATGTTGACAGTGCAGGCTCTCATATATATGGCAGTGCAGGGGTTAATGGTGACAGTGCAGGCTCTCATATATATGGCAGTGCAGGGGTTAATGGTGACAGTGCAGGCTCTCATATATATGGCAGTGCAGGGGTTAACGATGACGGTTCAGGATTTAATATACATGGCAGTGCAGGGGTTAATGATGACAGTTCAGGATTTAAAATACATGGCAAGGCTAAGAATTAATTACGATGGTTCAGGCTTTCATATATATGGCAGTGCAGGGGTTAATGATCACAGTGTAGGCTCTCATATATATGGCAGTGCAGGGGTTAATGGTGACAGTGCAGGCTCTCATATATATGGCAGTGCAGGGGTTAACGATGACAGTTCAGGATTTAATATACATGGCAGTGCAGGGGTTAATGATGACAGTTCAGGATTTAATATACATGGCAGGGCTAAGAATTAATTATGATGGTTCAGGCTTTCATATATATGGCAGTGCAGGGGTTAATGATCACAGTGTAGGCTCTCATATATATGGCAGTGCAGGGGTTAATGACAGTGTAGACTTTCATATATATGGCAGGGCAGGGGTTAATGATCACAGTGTAGGCTCTCATATATGTGGCAGTGCAAGGGTTAATGACAGTGTAGACTTTCATATATATGGCAGGGCAGGGGTTAATGATCACAGTGCAGGCTTTCATATCCAGGTGCATCTAAAAAAAAATGTATTTTCAGTAATTCAATTCAAAAAGTGAAACTCATATATTATATAGATGGGTTACACACAGAGTGATATATTTCAAGCATTTCTTTCTTTTAATGTTGATGATTATGACTTACAGCTAATGAAAACCCAAAATTTAGTATCTCAGAAAATACTGAATATTGTAGACTCGTGGTGTCACACTCTAATGAGCTAATTAACTGAAAACACCTGTAAGGGTTTCCTGAGCCTAAATGGGTTCAGTAGGTTACACAATCATGGGGAAGACTGCTGACTTGTCAGTTGTCCAGAAGAAAGTCACTGACACCCTCCACAAGGAGGGTAAGTCACAAAAGATCATTGCTAAAGAAGCTGGCTGTTCACAGAGTGCTGTATCCAAGCATATTAATGGAAAGTTGAGTGGAAGGAAAAAGTGTTGTAGAAAAAAGTGCACATGCAAACGGTATAACCACAGCCTTGAGAGGATTGTGAAGCAAAGGCCATTGAAGAATTTGGGAGAGATTCACAAGGAGTGGACTATCGCTGATGTCAGTGCTTCAAGAGCCACCACACACACGGACATATCCAGTACATGGGCTACAATTGTCGCATTTCTTGTGCCAAGCCGCTCCTAATCCAGAGACAACGTCAGAAGCGTCTTACCCGGAAGGAAAAAAAGGACCGGACTGTTGCTCAGTGGTCCAGAGTGCTCGCAAATTTTGCATTTCATTTGGAAATCGCGGTCCCAGAGTCTGGAGGAAGAGTGGAGAGCCTCATAATCCAAGTTGCATGAAGTCCAGTGTGAAATTTCCACAGTCAGTGATGATTTGGGGAGCCGTGTCATCTGCTGGTGTTGGTCCACTGTGTTTTATCAAGTCCAAAGTCAGCGCATCCCTCTAGCAGGAAATTCTAGAGCCCTTCATGCTTCCCTCTGCTGACCAGCTTTATGAAGATGCTGATTTCATTTTCCAGCAGGACTTGGCACCTGACCACACTGCCAAAAATACCAATACCTGGTTTAATGATCATGGGATCACTGTGCTTCATTGGCCAGCAAACTCTCCTGACCTAAACCCCATAGAGAATCTGTGGAGTATTGTCAAGAGGAAGATGAGAGACACCAGACCCAACAATGCAGATGAGCTGAAGGACGCTATCAAAGCAACTTGGGCTTCCATAACACCTCAGCAGTGCCACGGGCTGATCACCTCCATGCCACGCCGCATTGATGCCGTAATACCTGCAAAAGGAGCCCCGACCAAGTATTGAGTGTATACTATACTGTACATGGACAGACTTTTCACTAAGCCAATATTTCTGTATTAAAAATCCTTTTTTTTTTTTTACTGGTCCTATGTAATGTTCTAATTTTTTGAGATAGTGAATTTTGGGGTGTCACTCGCTATAAGCCATAATCATCAAAATTAAATGACAGAAATGTTAGAAATATATCACTCTGTGTGTAATTTATATTATACGAGTTTCACTTTTTGAATTGAATTACAGAATTTTACTTTTTGATGATATTCTAATTTTTTTGAGATGCACCTGTATATGGCAGGACAGGGGTTAATGGTAAAAATGCAGATTAGGGTTGAGCCGAACACCCCCCTGTTCGGTTCGCACCAGAACATGCGAACAGGCAAAAAATTTGTTCGAACACGCGAACACCGTTAAAGTCTATGGGACACGAGCATGAATAATCAAAAGTGCTATATGCAAGTTATTGTCATAAAAAGTGTTTGGGGACCTGGGTCCTGCCCCAGGGGACATGTATCAATGCAAAAAAAGTTTTAAAAACGGCCGTTTTTTCGGGAGCAGTGATTTTAATAATGCTTAAAGTGAAACAATAAAAGTGTAACATTCCTTTAAATTTCATACCTGGGGGGGGCCAAAGTATGCCTGTAAAGGGGCGCATGTTTCCCGTGTTTAGAACAGTCTGACAGCAAAATGACATTTCAAAGGAAAACAAGTCATTTAAAACTACTCGCGGCTATTAATGAATTGTCGGTCCGACAATACACATAAAAGTTCATTGATAAAAACGGCATGTGATTTCCCCACAGGGGAACCCCGAACCAAAATTTTAAAAAAAAATGGCATGGGGTCCTTCTAAATTCCATACCAGGCTCTTCAGGTCTGGTATGGATTTTAAGGGGAACCCCGCACCAAAATTTAAAGAAAAATGGTGTGGGGTCCCCCCAAAAATCCATACCAGACCCTTATCCGAGCACGCGACCTGGCAGGCCGCAGGAAAAGAGGGGGGTGAGAGAGCGGGTGGCAGGGTCACCCTGTTACGTAACGGGTGACCGCGCCCCCTCTGACATCACGGGGAAACCCAAAGGGAAGTCCCTGTCAAGTCCCCGTAAGTCAGAGGTGGACGGGGTCACTGGGTGGCCCCGCCCTCCGTTATTTAAGAAGTGTGAGAAGACAAGAAACGTCACACAGCGGGAGCTTCCCATGGATGCGGAGCGGCCCGAGAACAAAGCGGGGAAGAAGACGCCGCAGAGGAAGATGCTGGACGAGAACACCGGAGCAAGAAGCAGAGGATCGGAGGAAGAACCAGAGGAAAAAGAAGATGGAGGAAGAAACCGAAGGAAGATAGAAGAAAGAAGACCCAAAGAAGATGGAAAGAAGAATACTTTAAATAAAGGAATTGTCAAAAACTGTCTCTTGTCATTTTTAACATTTTTGACACTTTTTTTGTGAAAATGGTAGGGTTACCATTTCACACAGGGAGGGGATCTGGGGTTCCCCTTGTTAAAGGGGGCTTCCAGATTCCGATAAGCCCTCCACCCGAAGACCCCTACAACCACCGGCCAAGGGTTGTGGGGATGAGGCCCTTGTCCTCATCAACATGGGGACAAGGTGCTTTGGGGGGCCGCTACCCCAAAGCACCCTCCCAATGTTGAAGGCATGTGGCCTGGTACGGTTTAGGAGGGCGGGCGCTCTCTCATCCCCCCCTCTTTTCCTGTGGCCTGCCAGGTTGTGAGCTTGGATAGGGGTCTGGTATGGATTTTTGGGGGGACCCCATGCCATTTTTAAAAAAAAAATTGGCGCGGGGTTCCCCTTAAAATCCATACCCGACCTGAAGGGTCGGGTATGGATTTTGAGGGGGAGCCCACGCCATTTCTTTTTTTAAATTTTGGCCGGGGTTCCCCTTAATATCCATACCAGACCTGAAGGGCCTGGTATGGAATTTAGGGGGACCCCCATGCAATTTTTTTTAGATTTTGGTTCGGGATTCCCCCGTGGGGAAATCCCATGCTGTTTTTATCAATGAACTTTGATGTGTATTGTCGGACCAGCAATTCATTAATAGCTGCAAGTAATTTTAAATGACTTTTTTCCTTTGAAAAGTCATTTTGCTGTCAGACTGTTCTAAACACGGGAAACTTGCGCCCCTTTACAGGCATACTATAGACACCCCCCAGGTACGAAATTTAAAGGGATATTACATTTTTATTGTTTCAATGTAAGCATTATTAAAATCACTGCTCCCGAAAAAACGGCCGTTTTTAAAAAAATTTTTCTCATTGATCCGTGTCCCCTGGGGCAGGACCCAGGTCTCCAAACACTTTTTATGACAATACCATGCATATAAACCTTTGAAATTAGCACTTTTGATTTCTCCCATAGACTTATAAAGGGTGTTACGCGGCTTTCGAATTTGCCGCGAAAACCCCAAATTGTTCGCTCTTTGGCGAACTGGCGAACAGCGATGTTCGAGTCGAACATGAGTTTGACTTGAACTCGAAGCTCATCACTAATGCAGATGTTTATATGGCAAAGTAAGCATTAATGATGACAGTACAGGAGTTAATTCTGGCAGCAGAGAGGTTAATATAGGCAGCGCATGAAACACTAACAGTGCAGGCATTGTAAAGTTGTTTTGTGGCAGGACAAGGGTTAAAATCAGGCAGTGGACTGAAGAGGTTAATACGTGGCAATGAACTGGTTAATGTTATCACTGCTAACATTTGTGCTGGCAGTGTAGAGGTTAATAATTGAAAGTCAAAGAATTAATTAGGGTCATGGTTTGGGGTTAATATCAGCAGTGGATGGGTTCTTACTGGCAGTGCAGTGGTTAAGACGTAACATGTAAATGTCCATTTTAATTTTATTTTTATTTTATTTTTTTTTTTTATGTTAACTAAAATTGTGTGTAGTGGCAAGCTAAAATGAAGGTTATATGAGGTTATTAAGGTGTGTGCCAGAAGCATTTTTTCTGGCAGTGAAGGAGTTAATGTCAGGGAAGAAGGGGTTGCTAGCAGTGAAGGTGTTGTTGCTGGCAGTAAAGAGGTTAATGCTCAGCCAGGAAAGGCGTTAATGCCGGTGATGAAGGGGTTAATCTTCAGGCAGTGAAGGGGTTAATGCCAGTGATGAAGGGGTTAGTGCTGGCAGTGAAGGGGTTAATGCCAGTGATGAAGCGGTTATTGGCAGTGAAGGGGTTACTGTGTGCAGTGAAGGGGTTAATGCCAGTGATGAAGAGGTTAGTGCCAGTGATGAAGGGGTTATTGTTGGCAGTGAAGGGGTCAGTGTTGACAGTGAAGGGTTAATGCCAGTGAATGGGGTTATTGTTGGCAGTGAAGGGGTTATTGATGGCAGGGAAGGGGTTAGTGCTGGCAGTGAAGGGGTTAATGCCAGTGATGAAGGGGTTAGAGCTGGCAGTGAAGGGGTTAATGCTAGTGATGAAGGGGTTAGTTCTGGCAGTGAAGGGGTTAATGCCAGTGGTAAAGGGGTTAGTGCTGGTAGTGAAGGGGTTAATGCCAGTAATGAAGGGGTTAGTGCTGGCAGTGAAGGGGTTAATGCCAGTGATGAAGGTGTTAGTGTTGGCAGTGAAGGGGTTAATGCCAGTGATGAAGGGGTTAGTGTTGGCAGTGAAGGGGTTAATGCCAGTGATGATGGGGTTAGTGCTGGCAGTGAAGGGGTTAATTTCAGTGATTAATGGGTTAGTGCTGGCAGTGAAGGGGTTAATGTCAGTGATTAATGGGTTAGTGTTGGCTGTGAAGGGGTTAGTGCTGGCAGTGAAGGGGTTAATGCCAGTAATGAAGGGGTTAGTGTTGGCAGTGAAGGGGTCAGTGTTGGCAGTGAAGGGGTTAATGCCAGTGATGAAGGGGTTATTGTGGGCAGCAAAGGGGTTACTTTTGGCAGTGAAGTGGTTAATGTCAGTGATGAAGGGGTTAGTGTTGGCAGTGAAGGGGTTGATGCCAGTGATGAAGGGGTTAGTGTTGGCAGTGAAGGGGTTATTGGCAGTGAAAGGGTTAATGCCAGTGATGAAGGCGTTAGTGTTGGCAGTGAAGGGGTCAGTGTTGGCGGTGAAGGGGTTAATGCCAGTGATGAAGGGGTTATTGTGGGCAGCAAAGGGGTTACTGTTGGCAGTGAAGTGGTTAATGTCAGTGATGATGGGGTTAGTGTTGGCAGTGAAGGGGTTGATGCCAGTGATGAAGGGGTTAGTGTTGGCAGTGAAGGGGTTACTGGCAGTGAAAGGGTTAATGCCAGTGATGAAGGCGTTAGTGTTGGCAGTGAAGGGGTTAATGGCAGTGATGAAGGGGTTAGTTCCGGCAGTGAAGGGGTTAATGCCAGTGGTGAAGGGGTTAGTGCTGGCAGTGAAGGGGTTAATGCCAGTGATGAAAGGGTTAGTGTTGGCAGTAAAGGGGTTAATGTCAGTGATGAAGGGGTTAGTGTTGGCAGTGAAAGGGGTTAATGCCAGTGATGAAGGGGTTATTGTTGGCAGTGAAGGGGTTATTGTTGGCAGTGAAGGGGTTAGTGTTGGCAGTGAAGGGGTTAATGCCAGTGATGAAGGGGTTAGTGTTGGCAGCGAAGGGGTAAGTGTCAGTGATGAAGGTGTCAGTGTTGGCAATGAAGGGGTCAGTGTTGGCAGTGAATGGGTTAATGCCAGTGATGAAGGGGTTATTGTTGGCAGTGAAGGGGTTATTGTTGGCAGTGAAGGGGTTAGTGTTGGCAGTGAAGGGGTCAATGCCAGTGATGAAGGGGTTCTTGTTGGCAGTGAAGGGGTTAATGCCAGTGAAGGGGTTATTGTTGGCAGTGAAGGGGTTATTGTTGGCAGTGAAAGGGTTAATGCTAGTGATGAAGGGGTTAGTTCTGGCAGTGAAGGGGTTAATGCCAGTGGTGAAGGGGTTAGTGCTGGCAGTGAAGGGGTTAATGCCAGTAATGAAGGGGTTAGTGTTGGCAGTGAAGGGGTTAATGCCAGTGATGATGGGGTTAGTGCTGGCAGTGAGGGTGTTAATGTCAGTGATTAATGGGTTAGTGTTGGCAGTGAAGGGGTTAGTGCTGGCAGTGAAGGGGTTAATGCCAGTGATGAAGGGGTTAGTGTTGGCAGTGAAGGGGTCAGTGTTGGCAGTGAAGGGGTTAATGCCAGTGATGAAGGGGTTATTGTGGGCAGCGAAGGGGTTACTGTTGGCAGTTTTAGTGGTTAATGTCAGTGATGAAGGAGTTAGTGTTGGCAGTGAAGGGGTTATTGTTGGCAGTGAAGGGGTTTAACCAGTGATGAAGGGGTTAGTGTTGGCAGTGAAGGGGTTAGTGTTGGCAGTGAAGGGGTTATTGCTGGCAATGAAGGGGTCAGTGTTGGCAATGAAGGGGTTAGTGCTGGCAGTGAAGGGGTTATTGCTGGCAATGAAGGGGTCAGTTTTGGCAGTGAAGGGGTTAGTTTTGGCAGTGAAGGGGTCAGTGTTGGCAGTGAATGGGTTAATGCCAGTGATGAAGAGGTCAGTGTTGGCAGTGAAGGGGTTAGTGTTGGCAGTGAAGGGGTTATTGTTGGCAGTGAAGGGGTTAGTACTAGTGATGAAGGGGTCAGTGTTGGCAGTGAAGGGGTTAATGCCAGTGATGAAGGGGTTAGTGTTGGCAGTGAAGGGGTTATTGTTGGCAGTGAAGGGGTTAGTACCAGTGATGAAGGGGTCAGTGTTGGCAGTGAAGGGGTTAATGCCAGTGATGAAGGGGTTACTGTGGGCAGTGAAGTGGTTAATGTCAGTGATGAAGGAGTTAGTGTTGGCAGTGAAGGGGTTAGTGTTGGCAGTGAAGGGGTTAATGCTAGTGATGAAGGGGTTAGTTCTGGCAGTGAAGGGGTTATTGTTGGCAGTGAAGGGGTTATTACCAGTGATGAAGGGGTTAGTGTTGGCAGTGAAGGGGTAGTGTTGGCAGTGAAGGGGTTAATGCTAATGATGAAGGGGTTAGTTCTGGCAGTGAAGGGGTTAATGCCAGTGGTGAAGGGTTAGTGCTGGCAGTGAAGGGGTTAATGCCAGTAATGAAGGGGTTAGTTTGGCAGTGAAGGGGTTAATACCAGTGATGATGGGGTTAGTGCTGGCAGTGAAGGGGTTAATATCAGTGATTAATGGGTTAGTGTGGGCAGTGAAGGGGTTAGTGCCAGTGATGAAGGGGTTAGTGCTGGCAGTGAAGGGGTTAATGTCAGTGGTGAAGGGGTTAGTGCTGGCAGTGAAGGGGTTAGTGCCAGTGATGAAGGGGTTAGTGTTGGCAGTGAAGGGGTTAGTGCCAGTGATGAAGGGGTTAGTGTTGGCAGTGAAGGGGTTAGTGCCAGTGATGAAGGGGTTAGTGTTGGCAGTGAAGGGGTTAGTGCCAATGATGAAGGGGTTAGTGTTGGCAGTGAAGGGGTTAGTGCCAGTGATGAAGGGGTTAGTGTTGGCAGTGAAGGGGTTAGTGCCAGTAATGAAGGGGTTAGTGTTGGCAGTGAAGGGGTTAGTGCCAGTGATGATGGGGTTAGTGCTGGCAGTGAAGGGGTTAATGTCAGTGATTAATGGGTTAGTGTTGGCAGTGAAGGGGTTAGTGCCAGTGATGAAGGGGTTAGTGCTGGCAGTGAAGGGGTTAGTGCCAGTGATGAAGGGGTTAGTGTTGGCAGTGAAGGGGTTAGTGCCAGTGATGAAGGGGTTAGTGCTGGCAGTGAAGGGGTTAGTTTTGGCAGTGAAGGGGTCAGTGTTGGCAGTGAAGGGGTCAGTACTGGCATTGAAGGGGTTACTGCTGGCAGTGAAGGGGTTAATGCCAGTGATGAAGGGGTCAGTGTTGGTAGTGAAGGGGTTAGTACTGGCATTGAAGGGGTTATTGCTGGCAGTGAATGGGGTTAATGTCAGTGATTAATGGGTTAATGTTGGCAGTGAAGGGGTTAGTTTTGGCAGTGATGAAGGGGTCAGTGTTGGCAGTGAAGGGGTCAGTACTGGCATTGAAGGGGTTAGTGCTGGCAGTGAAGGGGTTAATGTCAGTGATTAATGGGTTAGTGTTTGCAGTGAAGGGGTTAGTTTTGGCAGTGAAGGGGTCAGTACTGGCATTGAAGGGGTTACTGTTGGCAATGAAGGGGTTAATTGCCATTCAGGTCAGCGGCACGCGCACTCTCCGGCAGGGTCCTGGTGGAGGGGAGGGAGGGGCGGAGAGGGGCGGACCTGGGGGGTGGTCCCTGCAGAGCCTTAGCCCCGCCTCCGCCCAGCCGAGCAGTATAAGAGGGGAGGAGAGCCGGGACTCCGCCACTAAACCTCACATCAACGAAATGCTCAGCCCGAGAGCCGCACCAAGATGCTGGATGGACGCCTCTCCCTGGGATGGCTGTCACTGGCGCTCCTAGTCCTCCTCTCCGGCGGACCCACCGCTGCCTACTTCGGGTAGGTGACCCCCAGAGGAGCGCCTGGATCGGGATGATGATGATGATGATGGAGGTACCGGGGCCGGTCAGAGGATGGAAGCTGGCCGGTTCCTGCTATCCGTGCTGGAGATCTCAGTGATACTTTGTGTCAGTGTTGGGATATGATGTGTCCTGATAATACATCGCAGTGTTGGAGATCAGTGATACTTTGTTGCTGTTGATGATACTTTGTATTGGGACACATTGGTGATACATCGCAGTGTTGGAGATAGGTGATGGTGATGGTGATGGTGATGCCTTATATCAGTGTGGAAGATCAGTGATACTTTGTTGCTGGAGATCAGTGGCTTGTCAATGCTGGAGATCGGGGAGAGCGCTGGAGGTTGATGATACTTTGTATCAGTATTGGGATATGATGTGTCCTGAGGAGACTGATAATGCCTTCTATCAGTGCTGGAGATCAGTGATAGGCTGTTACTTTGTATCAATATTGGATTATATGATGTGTCCTGGTAATACACAGCAATGGAGAATATATATATATATGGTGTTTACTAAAACTGGAGAGTGATCTGGTGCAGCTCTGCATAGAAACCAATCAGCTTCCAGGCTTTATTCTGAAAGCTTCATTGAACAAGCTGAAGCTAGAAGCTGATTGGCTGCCATGCACCAGATTCCAAATGCTCCAGTTTTAATAAATCTCCCTCATTGTGTCATTCATGGAGACTTCATATCTGTGCTGGAGATGGGATGCATTGTCATTATTGAATACTGGGGATAACATTGGGTCAGTGCTAGGGGAATGGGGATCAGTGATTGGGTCAGTGCTAGGGGAATGGGGATCAGTGATTGGGTCAGTGCTAGGGGAATGGGGATCAGTGATTGGGTCAGTGCTGGGGGAATGGGGATCAGTGATTTGGGGATCAGTGATTGGGTCAGTGATTGTTGATACTTGGAGTATATGGTGTCCTGGTAATACATAGTAGCAATAGTAGGTAGACTAGTTCTGCATTGAGTCATTACTGGAGATGGATTGTTCTGACACTTTGTATCAGTGTTGGAATTTATTGTGTCCTCATAATACATGCTGGAGGTGCTGTGCTGGAGACTTGCTTGCAATGCTGTGCGCAGAGAACAGTCCTCAGTCTGGCTGTAAGGGGTTAATAATGGCTTGCTGTGTTGGTGCTGCTCTGTGTCACTTTCTGTCCCTCACCCTGGGCTGGGCAGAGCAGTCTGCTCCTGGAGATCTGTGTCCTCTCTGTGGCAGGATAGTCATTCTGTCACTGTCCCGGCTCCTGGCCAGATACTATTACAGCAGATGCACGCCTGTCTGCGCCTGGCCACATCCAGGGAACTCTGCTGGGAGATGATGGGATGGAGCTGCACAGGGAAGCACTGCCTAGAGGGGAGGGTGAAGCTGCCCAGGGTAGTTTTTTTCCCTGGTAGTGAAGGTACCTTAGCCATGCCTGGGGAGATGGCGTGAAGGTGCCCTGGTATAGCCATGCTTGAGGTGCGGGGTGAAACTGCCTCGGTGTAGCCTTGTCCCAGAGGGATGGAGCAGGTGAAAGTGCCCTTGTGTAGCTTTGCTTGGATGTTGTGAAGCTGCCCCAGGGTGGTAGCCTTTCCCCAAAGGGGTGAAGCTGCCCCAGGGTGGTAGCCTTTCCCCAAAGGGGTGAAGCTGCCCCAGGGTGGTAGCCTTGCTCACAAAGTGTGAAGAGGGTGAAGTTGCCCTGGGGTAGCTTTGCTGACATATAAGGCTACCCCGGATAGCTTTGCCCCAAAGGGGTAAAGCGAGTGAAGGTCCCCTGGCGTAGCTTTGCTTGGATGTCGTGAAGCTTGCCCCAGGGTGGTAGGCTTGCCCCCTAAGGGTGAAGGTGTTCTGGTGTAGATTTGCTTAAATGTTGTGAAGCTTTCCCAGGGTGATAGGGTTGCCCCCTAGGGGTGAAGTTGCCCAAGGGTAGGCTTGCTCCCAAGGGGTGAAGCAGGTGAAGGTGCCCTGATGTAGCTTTGCTTGGGTGTTGAGAAAACTGCCTTAGGTTAGTAGCCTTGCCCCCTAAAGGTGAAACGGGTGAAGGTGCCCTGGTGTAGCTTTCCTTGGCTATTGTGACGCTGCCCCAGAGGAACCTTGCCCCCTAGTGGTGAAGCAGGTGAAGGTGCCCTGGTGTAGCTTTGCTTGGATGTTGTGAACCTGCCTCAGGGTGGTAGCCTTGCCTCATAGGGTTGAAGCTGCCTCAGGTCAGTAGCCTTGTCCCCTAGGGGTGATGCAGGTGAAGGTGCCCTGGTGTAGCTTTACTTGGTTGTTGTGAAACTGCCCCAGGGTGGTAGGCTTGCCCCCTAGGGGTGAAGCTGCCCCAGGTCACCTGCACTATGAAGTCCCATGTAACAGGTTGTAACCAATCCTCTGTGCACAGCTTGTTGTTGCTTGGATCCAGCCTGTGTTTATTTAGTGTGTGTGTTTTATTCTATTATTTGACCCGGTGTAATCCTCCCTCCGCACTCAGAGGTTGTAAAACAAGCCCGGGGATTCAGATGCTGCACTGTTAGCACTGTATTAACTTGCACAATGACATACCCTGCGAAGATCAGATCTTTCCATTACAAGGCATTCTGATGTTGTGTTGCAATATTATGGCTGTGATACATTGTTACATTCACTTCCCAACCCCTGGGAGTCCTGCTTCAACTCGCTGGACGTCAGACAATAGTTTGTGCAAAGACTTTGTGATCTGCTCGCTCCGTGTCCCTTTGCTGGCCATTGATAAATGCCAAAATGTCCAGCTGTTGGTCATATTCTGCATTACAATGGATTATGAACACAGCGAGCTAAAACCTTCCTGTGCTCCATCCCTTTGTGTTATCCCAGGAAATGGGTTCTACGATATTAAAATCAGACCGTTGTGTGTAGAACAAAAGAACGTTGATTAGGGTTGTCATTTGAGTTGGTTGTTGATTGCTGTCATTCTTTCCCATCCTCCAGTTCCCGTCTTCTGTAAGTCAGTGCAGTGTATGAACGTTCTCCAAACGGCCCTCCTTCCAGATGTTCACACTGCCGAGTCTTCCAAAGTCACATAACTTTGGCTTTTTAAGAATTTATTTTGCTTTGGTTGTTTTACCTCAACGGGAAGTGCTGGGTTATCCTAGATAGTAGATACCTCCATGAAAGTGTTTATGGGGGGAAACTGGAAATACGTTGTGGACAGAGTGAAATTAAAAGGCGTCTTGTTTCCCCATGGCCGTGGTGTTTTTGTGGCAAGGTGCTCTGGCTTATTGTGGCCTACGAGGAGATTTGACTAGATACATTTTTTTTTTCTTTACATTGTTTGGGAAACTTTGGAACTTCAATGTTGACTTTTGCACCGCATGCTTCCGCCATGGATGGGTTAACTTGGCACACATTGTCAATTTTGCCGGTTTTCGGCCTCTGATTTTGGAACAGTAGCCCCTCTGAGGTTCTGATAAAGCTGCAGCCTGACACTAGAATCTGGGGGAGGGGGGGTCTGATGAAGGTCAAGTGTTGAAAAACTGATATGTTGACCAAACAATGAAGGTCGAGAAAAGGTTGATGTTCAGAGATGACAATGCATGGCTCTGGGGGACGTTATATCCTCTCCTTCATTTCCTCTGTCCAAATTGTGATGACAGTGTCATTTTAGAGATTACCTTGTTGCATGTTTTTAAGTCTCCAAACTTTTTCTTCTTTCTAACCAGTGATCATGTCAGACTAGTCTCATAAATCCAAGATATATTGGCAATGTTCCCAGGGGCCACAGTAGAACAGCAATATTTAAAGGCCAGGTTCCCCCCCCCCCCCCCCAAACACTAACAACTCTTGTGGTTTCTGGCAAGCTGAATCATATGCTGGTTTCTTGTATCACTGGGTATCCGTTGGTGAGGTGGCTGGCCCAGAATTTCAACATCTGCCCAACCACAAAGACCATTCCCAAGCCAACTGAGGCACCACTTCTCGATGAATTCTCCATTGGGTAGAATAAACAAATCAGGGTTCCATCTGAGAACATAACAATCATTATGGTCTCAATGGGTAGAAAAAGATACACACTGCTACGAGGGAAATGAAAGTGTATGCCCGGCCAAAACTTTCATTTTTGATCGTGTAGGACAGCCTTTCTTAACCTTTTCAACACAGAGGAACCCTTGAAATAACTTTCTGGTCTGAGAACCCCTGCTAAAACTTACTATATCTACAACTTGTGATACATTTAGTGTGATGGTCAGTGGGCAGAATGCTCCTTACACTTGAGGTCATTTGGAAGAATTACCCAAATTACAGATAGCTAAAAAGATCAATGGTGTCAGTTGGAACTTATCTGAGAGGCAGAAATTGTTCATTGCCCAAGGAACCCCTAGCAACCTCTGGAGAAACCCTGGTGTAATATAAGAACCTCTGTTGAGTTCTACAGATATCTGGTGCTGAGAGGTTGTCCCTTGCCTAAGGTCCAGCCTTCTCCAACTTAACACAGCATCCATGAGGGAATTGAAAGTGTATACCCAGACAAAACCTTATTTTGGATAGTGTGAAAGAAGACGTGCTCGGTTGGGTCTTGGGTCTATCTGGTGCTCGGTTGGGTCTTGGGTCTATCTGGTGCTCGGTTGGGTGTTGTCCCCTCACGGTCATGACCATGGTTTAAACAGACAGGGGCTCCAACCTTCCCCTACTCTACACAGCTACAAGAGCTTTAAAAGTGTATGCCGGCCAAAGCTTTAGTTTTGAGAGAGTGGAAGGGTAAGAACTCTTGTTGGTGTTCAATTGGGGTGGTTGTCCCTCATTTATGGGTCATGAGTGGTTTCCCCAGGTAGGTTTTAGACCCCCCCCCCCCCCCTCACATGACAAAATTGCTACAAGAACTTTTTTTTTTTTTATAAATCTTTTATTCAATTTCTTAAACAAACAAATACAAACAAAATACGACAACACCTCATACACATTGAACCTGAAATATACTCCATCACTACAAGAAAATATTTGGTTTTGGTTAGTGTGGAAGAAAAAGAACACCTGTTGGGTTTTAGGTCTATCTGGTACTCAGTTAAAGAGTTTGTCCCCTGTTCAATCAAGACCATGATTTTTTTTACCTGAGATAGCAACAATACTGGACAGGTCCATCTATGAGAAGGCAGCATAGTCATTATGGGGTTGAGGTCGGGAGAAGCGCAAGTGGCTGCAAGAAAATTTGAAGGGACGTTAATGTGTTCTGGTATTTGGAAGTTAACTTGTGTCTGTATCTGTGGGGTTCATTTACTAAAACTGGAGAGTGTGAAATCTGGTGCAGCTCTGCATAGTAGCCAATCAGCTTCTTCAATTAATCTTTGACAATAAACCCTGGAAGCTGATTGGTTTCTATGCAGACTTTGCACTCTCCAGTTTTAGTAAATCAACCCCTGTGGCATTTAATTTTTAAAAGGAATATCTGCTTAACTCCAGATGTAATTCTCCTTGGTCTATCACCTGTTACTAGAACACACACAAAAAAAAATCTGTAGAAATTCTTCTGGCAGTGCCACCTTGTGACCAGTAGGGGGTCCCATTAACCCATTAATAAAGTCCCGTTCTCTCCAGTTTAGGGATAATGGAAGTCTGCAGGTGTATCCTGTTCTCAAAGAAAATACAAAACTTTCATGGGAAAGTCTCTTTTGTGTTATTCTTCTCTCACTTTTACTATTCCGTCTTCAGTGTATACTTTATGTCCTCCCGGGAAGAGGGCAGCGCGTTCGCACGTGACCGCCGTGATATTGAAATGCTTAGAATGCGCTTTTTCCAGCAAGTGTTTCGCATTTAATTTTTTTTTTTTTTTTTTGACGTCTGCAGAATTTCTCGTGTTTGGGAAATTGAGTCTCTAACTGTTCAATTAATCACAATCAGTGTGCCAAAAAAAAAAAAAGAAAAGAAATTGACTGTTCTACCCGATGTGCAAAAGATCGACTTTTTAAACCTGCCAGAGATGATTTAGTAATCTAAATTATGTTATTGCCTAGTTTAGAGGGTGCTGGTAGCCCAGAGCTGGACACTTTAAACCTTTTTATTGCTGCACCACCTACCCCCACCCCCCACCCTTAATATCCATAACTCAAAAAATGTATCTCTCTCTCTCTCTGTATCTCTCTCTCTGTATCTCTCTCTCTCTCACTGTATCTCTCTCTCTCTCTGTCTCTCTCTCTCTGTCTCTGTCTCTCTCTCTCTCTCTCTCTGTATGTCTCTCTCTGTATCTCTCTCTCTGTATCTCTCTCTCTCTGTATCTCTCTCTCTCTCTGTATCTCTCTCTCTCTCTCTGTATCTCTCTCTCTCTCTCTGTATCTCTCTCTCTCTGTATCTCTCTCTCTCTGTATCTCTCTCTCTCTGTATCTCTCTCTCTCTCTCTCTGTATCTCTCTCTCTCTCTCTCTCTCTGTATCTCTCTCTCTCTCTCTGTATGTGTCTGTCTCGCTCTCTCTCTCTCTGTATGTGTCTGTCTCGCTCTCTCTGTCGGTCGCTCTCTCTATCTCTCTCTATCTCTCTCTATCTCTCTCTCTCTCTATCTCTCTCTATCTCTCTCTATCTCTCTCTCTCTCTATCTCTCTCTCCATTCAAATGAGCTTTATTGGCAGGACCAAATACATGTTAGCATTGCCAAAGCAGTTGAGTTTATATAAGAAAGGGGAGGGGGGGTAATGGGGAATATAAAGGGGAATGGGCAGCATAAGTCCGTGTAAAGGATTTTTAAGTCCTCGGTCTTTCATGTCCCTCTCAGTTGGTGTGACGCTGCCACGTATTGGGCAGCAATTTTTACCATTGGCTCCTCTTCTCCCAGTAGAAATTGGAGTTTCCTCTTCTCTTCTATAGAATTGAAGTCCCGGATGAGAGTGGAGAGTCTCTGGAAGTGAGTGTCCCTCACTGATGAGTACTTTGGGCAATGTAGCAGGAAGTGGTCCTCATCCTCCGGGACCCCCTGGTCACATTGCTGGCACAGTCTACTCTCCCTGGGCTTGTAGGTCTGTCTGT
The DNA here is from genome assembly GCF_042186555.1 of Aquarana catesbeiana. NCBI lineage: Eukaryota > Metazoa > Chordata > Amphibia > Anura > Ranidae > Aquarana > Aquarana catesbeiana. The sequence continues at coordinate 14,361,409 of NC_133328.1, read as the reverse complement.
GCCGTCCTAATTCGATTTCCAGGCTGTGGGTGCTCAGTCTGTATAGGCTCAGGGTCTTGTCTGTCTTTGGGGTCTTGTAGCACCTCCAGGTACGGGGCCAGTTTGTAGTCTCTCTGCAGTGACTGGTAAACAGTTAGTTTTTTGGAGTTTGTTAGCTCATTTCTCCAACATGTTTTTCTTTGGGGTCATTCATTATGTATTTTTATTTGAGATTTTGTCAGGCCGCATTGTTGAGAGTTTGGGATAGACAAGGTGTTGATGAGTTGTTGCAGACCACACGGCCTGGACTGGTCCATACCGTTCAGTAAGGCTTTATGGTGGTATGAGGTGGGACTGCTGTTTTGTAGGTGATCCCAGTATGATAGCACCCTCTTCTGTACTGCGAGAAGTGAGGAAAATCCGGCCAACTCAGACCGGCAAGCACTGTTGGGGGTGCTCCGATGGACTTGGACTCTATCTCTCGCTTTCTCTCTGTATCTCTCTCGCTCTTTCTCTCTGTATCTCTCTCGCTCTTTCTCTCTGTATCTCTCTCGCTCTTTCTCTCTGTATCTCTCTCGCTCTTTCTCTCTGTATCTCTCTCGCTCTTTCTCTCTGTATCTCTCTCGCTCTCTCTCTCTCTGTATCTCTCTCGCTCTCTCTCTCTCTCTCTGTATCTCTCTCGCTCTCTCTCTCTCTCTCTGTATCTCTCTCGCTCTCTCTCTCTCTGTATCTCTCTCGCTCTATCTCTCTGTACCTCTCTCGCTCTATCTCTCTGTACCTCTCTCGCTCTATCTCTCTGTATCTCTCTCGCTCTCTCTCTCTGTATCTCTCTCGCTCTCTCTCTCTGTATCTCTCTCGCTCTCTCTCGCTCTCTCTCTCTGTATCTCTCTCGCTCTCTCTCTCTCTGTATCTCTCTCGCTCTCTCTCTCTCTGTATCTCTCTCGCTCTCTCTCTCTCTGTATCTCTCTCGCTCTCTCTCTCGCACTCTCTCTCTCTCTCTCTGTATCTCTTGCGCGCTCTCTCTCTGTATCTCTCGCGCTCTCTCTCTCGCACTCTCTCTCTCTCTCTCTGTATCTCTCTCGCTCTCTCTCTCTGTATCTCTCTCGTGCGCTCTCTCTGTATCTCTCTTTCTCTCTGTATCTCTGTCGCTCTCTCTCTGTATCTCTGTCTCTCTCTCTCTGTATCTCTCTTACTCTCTCTCTCTCTGTATCTCTCTTGCGCGCTCTCTCTCTGTATCTGTCTCGCTCTCTCTGTCTCTGTATCTCATTCTCTCTGTGTATCTCTCTCGCACTCTCTCTATGTATCTCTCTCGCACTCTCTCTCTGTATCTCTCTCGGTCTCCCTCTCTCTGTATCTCTCTCTCTCTCTGTCTTTCGCTCTCTCTCTGTCTCTCTTTGTCTTTCTCTCGCTCTCTCTCTGACTCTCTCTCGCTCTCTCTCTCCGTGTCTCTCTCGCGTCTCTCTCTCGGTGTCTCTCTCGTGTCTCTCTCTCTCTGTCTCTCTTGCTCTCTCTCTGTTTCTCTCTCGCTCTCTCTCTCCGTGTCTCTCTCGCGTCTCTCTCTCGGTGTCTCTCTCGTGTCTCTCTCTCTCTGTCTCTCTTGCTCTCTCTCTGTTTCTCTCTCGCTCTCTCTCTCTGTATCTCTCTCGCGCTCTCTCTGTCTGTCTCTCTCTCGCGCTCTCTCTCTGTCTCTCTGTCTCTCTCTCTCTCTCTCTCTCTGTCTCTGTGTCTCTCTCTCTCTCTCTCTGTCTCTGTCTCTCTCTCTGTCTCTCTCTCTGTGTCTCTCTCTCTCTGTGTCTCTCTCTCTCTGTGTCTCTCTCTCTCTGTGTCTCTCTCTCTCTGTGTATCTCTCTCTCTGTCTCTCTCTCTGTATCTCTCTCTGTCTCTCTCTCTCTCTCTGTCTCTCTCTCTCTGTGTCTCTCTGTCTCTGTCTCTCTGTATATCTCTCTCTCTGTCTCTCTGTCTCTGTCTCTCTGTATATCTCTCTCTCTGTCTCTCTCTCTGTCTCTCTCTCTCTCTCTCTCTCTGTCTCTCTCTCTCTGTGTCTCTCTGTGTCTCTCTGTCTCTGTCTCTGTCTCTCTGTATATCTCTCTCTGTCTCTCTCTCTGTCTCCCTCTGTCTCCCTCTCTGTCTCCCTCTCTCTCTGTATCTCTCTGTCATCTCTATCGCGCTCGCTCTGTGTCTCTGCTCCCCCTTACCCCTTTAGCTAGGCTTAGATGTGCGCTTGAACCTGCTGCTGCTCTGAAAAGCATTCTGCATTTGGATTGCTTTTCAGAGGCGATTGACAAGCAGTGAGGAGGTGTCGCATTGCTCTTTTTTTTTTTTTTTACTCCATTTTTACCCCCCAAAAATTGCACATAGTCCCCCCAAAAATTGCACATAGTTGTGGTTCTTCCCCATTCACTTGGAAAGGTTGTGTTCGGCAGGCTTGCTGCCCACTGATTGCCAACATGTTGCATAGTTTTTGCCACACGCATTGACCTCAGCATGTGAACACCCCAGTTTGCTGCTATTGCAGTTTGAGGGGGCAATAAAAAGGCGGCTCAGCTGTGCCTTAACGTTCCCCTAACGACTTTTTGAAAAAACTTGGGTGTTAAAACGCATGGTTGATCTGCGTTTTTCACCACCCCGCTTAAGTTGCAATGGCAGTGAATGGTGGTGTTCCATGGCCATGATGCTTTGCACCTGTGGCAAAAACTATTTAATATGCTGCGATTTGGCTGGCCTTCAAACCCCCTGAACAGACCCATTCAAGTGAATGGGAAGTGCTGCAAGTGCCCCAGTCACATGAATGCATGTGGCGCCTTTGGCAAAAATAGGGGTTAACAGGCACTGAGGAGGCATCCCATTTGTCTCTTCACTGCTTCTCAGTCAACTCTGAAAAGCGGTCCAAATGTCTATTGCTCTTCAGAGCAGCAACAGATTTAGGCGCATATCTAAACCTGGCCTTACCCCCTATTCACACTTGTGTGAGCTGCCATGCGACTTTGGACATCACAGCTACATGACAAGTAATGCCCCATGTTTTCCAAGTCGCAGCAACTTCATAGTAGTTCATGCACTACTTTGATCTGACTTTCATGTAACTTGAGGGCCATAGATTTTAATGTTAAGCCTCAAAAGTTGCATGAAAGTAATTCCTGAAGGTTTTACATGCAACAGTGGGTCAGACTGTGCAGAGGAACAACAAGTTGTACTCCAAAGTTGCCTGATTTTTGAGTCATGCAAGTGTGAATCTTAGTGTGAATCTTAGTGTGAATCTTAGGCTCCATTGACACTTGTGCGACTTGCCATGCAACCTTGGACGTCAAAGTTGCATGACAAGTCATTCCCCATGTTTTCCAATGATAACCATTCATATATGAGCAACTTCAAAGTAGTTCATGCACTACTTTGTTCCGACTTTCATGCAACTTGAGGGTCATTGGCTTCAATGTTAGCCCTCAAAAGTTGCATAAAAGTTGCACCGTAATGTTATACAATGCAACAGTTGTCCATTATCACTGGTCAAAGCCAAAAGTAGTATCCAAGTTGCACCCATCCAAAGTTGCCTCCCAAAGTCAGCGCAACTTTGGGGTCGTACAAGTGTGAATGAAGCCTTAAAGTGAACCTAGCACCACATCCAACGTTCATGTGAAGTGATGGGTAGGTCGTCCCCCCCCCCCCCCCTTAGAACAAGAGCGATGAAAATATTATCAGCATTTAGGTCCTCGTTCTTCAGCACGGAACGTTGATTTGGGCTCCTCTCTCAGCGCATGGAATGTCAGATAGCTTACACCCTGCAAGTCCGGGCTTGACCGCCTAGCCGGGGGGCCAGAGTGATGGACCTGTTCTGTGAAATATCCGACCAATGTGTGTGCCGGGTGTCTATTACGATTCCAGACATGAGAATAAGTGAAGAGAACCAGATCTGAGATTTAAAAAGATGTGTGCAAGCAGTACGCTTATTCTTTAATAGCCCCACCAAGCCTTTTCCATCTTCTGCACCCCTATAGTGATGTCGTCTGCATGGCCTCTTCCAAAACTTGCCTGTGTTTTTCAGTTAAAGTGTTACTAAACTCAGCACCCTGCATTCACTATATCCGGTCTCCCCAGGAGCCTGCATTCACTATATCTGGTCTCCCCAGGAGCCTGCATCCACTATATCTGGTCTCCCCAGGAGCCTGCATTCACTATATCTGGTCTCCCCAGGACCCTGCATTCACTATATCTGGTCTCCCCAGGAGCCTCCAGTCACTATATCTGGTCTCCTCAGGAGCCTGCATTCACTATATCTGGTCTCCCCAGGAGCCTGCAGTCACTATATCTGGTCTCCCCAGGAGCCTGCATCCACTATATCTGGTCTCTCCGGGAGCCTGCATCCACTATATCTGGTCTCCCCAGGAGCCTGCATCCACTATATCTGGTCTCCCCAGGAGCCTCCAGTCACTATATCTGGTCTCCTCAGGAGCCTGCATTCACTATACCTGGTCTCCCCAGGAGCCTCCAGTCACTATATCTGGTCTCCTCAGGAGCCTGCATTCACTATATCTGGTCTCCCCAGGAGCCTGCATCCACTATATCTGGTCTCCCCAGGAGCCTCCAGTCACTATATCTGGTCTCCTCAGGAGCCTGCATTCACTATATCTGCTCTCCCCTAGGAGCCTGCATCCACTATATCTGCTCTCCCCTAGGAGCCTGCATCCACTATATCTGCTCTCCCCAGGAGCCTGCATCCACTATATCTGCTCTCCCCTAGGAGCCTGCATCCACTATATCTGGTCTCCCCAGGAGCCTGCATCCACTATATCTGGTCTCCCCAGGAGCCTCCAGTCACTATATCTGGTCTCCTCAGGAGCCTGCATTCACTATATCTGGTCTCCCCAGGAGCCTGCATGCACTATATCTGCTCTCCCCAGGACCCTGCATCCACTATATCTGCTCTCCCCAGGAGCCTGCATGCACTATATCTGCTCTCCCCAGGAGCCTGCATGCACTATATCTGCTCTCCCCAGGAGCCTGCATGCACTATATCTGCTCTCCCCAGGAGCCTGCTTGCACTATATCTGCTCTCCCCAGGAGCCTGCATGCACTATATCTGCTCTCCCCAGGAGCCTGCATGCACTATATCTGGTCTTCCCAGGACTCTGCAGTCACTATATCTATTCTCAACTGTGCATTTTTTACCCTGATGTGGTTACACATCTAAATGAAGCCTTCATGTAATCTCCAACTGCTGCAATCTTTATCAATTTTTGTCTTTTAGTTTTAATACAATCCCTGGTGATCCTGCAAACCAGTTCCTTAATCAGACAGTTCTGTTAGAGGGTGACAACCCCCCCCCCCCCAAATTGGTCTCCAAATCCCAATTGTATTCTTGGGTTGTCATCCTGTCACATGGGCTTCCGACAGACATTTCAACAAACTTTAACGCTGGCATCTTTTATGGTCACCATCAGGAAGAAATGCCATAGTCCTTGCTTGAGTGCCTGCAGACAGGAAGTGGCTGCAAAGAGACTGCAGGAGATCAGCAGCATGGAGATGTAGCAATGGGTGAAAGTGAAGACAAGGATTTTATTAAAGCATCGATTTGGTGTTCAGGACTAGAGGTCACAGTTGGGTTTCCATCTACTTTAAATTTCCGGTAGTGGTCTGGACATTCTGGTGGCCGTGGAGCCAGAGGTTGTCCCTCCTTTTTTTGGGAAGGGGATCCTGGGGGCCCCAGTGTTACCTGACTCTATCCTCCTCCCTGACACATCATGTACATTCCTTCCAGTCCTCCATCCTTACTGGAAGGCTCTGGAATTTGTTTTGTGCCCAGAGCCCCGCACAGCCTCTAATTATGGCGTTCCTGTAATGACAGGAAGACGCGGACCGCGCCGAAATACTTTTCAGAAAACAAATGTCCTGAGCTGACCAGGGTCCTCCTCAGATCTTCTTCCAGGATCCCGAGCTTGTGAGCGGGACAGGCGCGGCGCTGAGGGTGACTGTACATTTTTCAAGGGCAGCGCCGTGCTAATTAAAGGGTGACTCCGGCTAAATGGTTAAAGCTGAATGCTGGACGTATGGTTAAAGAGGCGAGAAGAGGCGAGCCCCCCCCCAGGAGCCCCCCATATGCACACAGCAGATGTGCACATTATGACACTTGCCTAGCAAAGCTTCCCCTCCAAAGCTGTGATGTCCGTCATTTCCCAGAGCTATTGATCGCCTAAGTAAGCCTGGAGAGCGGTGGGGGGGGGGGGACATCTATCCATATAATTCTGGCATCTAGCTGCAGCCATAACCCCGGCATTTACCGTCAAAGTCGTGACGTATTTTCCCAGTTAGGTGGTCGTTATGTGGTTAATAAAATGGCGGTGGCGTCGATTTTACTAAGGGAGTAGAGCAGGTTCACTTCTCTAAGGATAACCAATCATATCCACTTGCCGCCCAAGGTACGTACATGGACGTCCTTGGGTTTCATTGGTTATACCGGGATGGTGGGGGCACCTACCGGCATCATCCCGGTGAGACATGGGCACTGCCGAAAAATGTGTTTGTTTTTCGTTTCATTCTTTTTTTTTATTTTATTTTTTTTGGGTCAATCGTTATGATCGCAATTCGAAAATTCGAAACAAAAATTCAAAAGAATAACTAATAACTAACTATTAAATTATAGGTATTGGAACTTCCTTTGAAATTTGGCTGTTGGTGAACGTAACAAATACGAATTTATCTGAGGTTATGAATTATCCGAAATAACGAATGCCGCATCTATACAAATGGAACGGAACAAATTTTAATAATAACTTTTTATTATTATTTATTATTAATTTGTTACATTTGTTTAGATGCGGCATTTGTTATTTCGGATAACTCGTAACTTCAGATAAATTCGTATTCGTTACCTTCACCAACAGCCAAATTTCAAAGGAAGTATTCGTTACGTTCACTATCTGAAGTTATGAATTATCCAAAATAATGAATGCCGCATCTAAACAAATGGAACAAATGAATGATAAATAATAATAAAAAGTTTTTATCAATTTGTTACGTTTCCATTCTTTTAGATAGGGCATTCGTTATTTCGGATAATTCGTATTCGTTCCGCTCGTTAACAGCCAAATTTTAAAGGAAGTTCCAATATCTATAATTTAATAGTAAAAGTTATTAGTTAATTCAGATTTCCGAATTTCCGAATATTCAAAAAAATTTGTTTAAACGGATTTTCGTTAATTCTGATATTTCCAAATTAACGGATCTGTCGAAATTTGTTCAGACGAATTCTAATTGCACATGTCTAATTCCCGGTATCGTTCTTTTTAGCTGGCGATTTTTCGCTTTTTTTTTTTTTCAGAAGTGATCTGGGTGTCTAATTAGCTCGATCACTTCTGCGGGTGGCGGAAGGGGGTACCCCCCCCCCACCCCCCTCCGGTCCCATCATGGAGCGATGCAGTTGGCGGGGATGGTGCACAGAAGAACTGACGTTGTTCCTCTCTCTGTAACCCCGGAAACCAGGAGAGATGAGTAGTACCTGGCGACCGGGAAAGCAGCCGACCGGACCGATCTGTGTCTAATCGGCTGCATTGGGGGGCCAGAGGAGAGATTTGGGGGTCTACCAAATGATTTGGACCAGTGTACAAAGCAAGGTCCATAAAGACATGGATGAGCGAGTTTTGGGGTGGAGGAACTTGACTGGCCTGCACAGAGTCCTGAACTCAACCGGATAGAACACCTTTGGGATGAGACTGTGAGCCAGGCCTTCTCATCCAACATCAGTGCCCGACCTCACAAATGTGCTTCTGGAAGAATGGTCAAACGCTCCCATAGACACATTCCTAAACCTTATGGACAAGGAACTAAGACTGGGATGTCATTAAAAGTTCATGTGTAAAGGCAGGCGTCCCAATACTTTTGGTAATATGGTGTATGGTTTTTTTTTTTATATAATTCTCCATTTAGGGGGTGTGTCCTATGCCTGCATAGTTCTGCTAATAGGTGTCCCTCATTCTATCTCATAAAGTTGGTGTAATGGTGTGGGGGGGGGGGATATTCACACTTTGGGCCCCTTAGTACCACTCGATCATCGATCAAACACCACGACCTCCCTGAGTATTGGAGAGGTAAAAGGTTTCATTATCATGTTGATGATTTGGGGGGGGGGGGGGAGAAGCAGAATAAACTTCTACCATTTGTCAGTCTGGGAAGTGGCGCCAGTCGGGTCGGCGATGACCGGCAATGCCGGTAACTGGGATTAGGAGATCTTCCCACGACGTGCCATATGGTGAACTGGTGCAAACTGCTAGTTGTGGCTTCCAACAGGAAACGGGCGTCTTACAAGGACAACAGGGAGCGTGCCTGGAACGATCGTCTCTACCAGCTGGCATCTGCAGGTCGGCGTCTGAATCTGCCTTCTACTGGGGGGGGGGGGGGGTACTGATGTCCGACATTTATGGTGAAAACCTTTGAACCATCTTTCCACCCTTGGAACACACGCTGCATTCATCGCTGTAATCGCTCGATCGGTTCTTCCTGATAACAAGTGATCGGGAACCGGTCTGTGTCCTGATCAATGTCCTCAGTGTGTTTAAAGGGGACCTCCAGCCAATGTTTTGGTTGGAGAAGGAAGCCCCCATGTAAAGCTCCTGCACAAAGCTGTAAGTAAAATTGCATTTTTCTGCCGTGAATTTGTGACTATGCCTCTTTATTAGGTCCCCCTTGCCATTAGCAGGTTGGACCCCCTTTTTTTGCCTTCATTCTTGGTGGCATAGATACAACAAGGTGTTGGAAACGTTCCTCAGAGGTTTTGGTCCATAGTGACATGATAACATCACACGGTGGCTGCAGATTTGTCAGCTGTGCATCCATGATGGGAATCTTCCACCACATCCCAAAGGTGCTCTATCGGATGAGATGTGGTGAGTGTGGAGACCATTGGAGGACAGGGACCTCATTGTCCAGTGGTGAGATGATTAGAGCTTTGTGACATGGAGCATTATCCTGCTGGAAGGAGCCATCAGAAGATGGGGACACTGTAGTCATAAAGGGATGGACATGGTCAGCAGCAATATTCAGGTAGGTCGTGGCGTTTAACCGGTTCCCGACTGGCGTACGTCGGCAGAATGGCATGGCTGGGCAAATGGGCGTACCCGTATGTCCCTTTGAATTTGCGGGCGCGCCATTGCGTGCGTGCACCGGCCGGGAGCTCCGTGAGTCGGGTCGCGGGTCCCGCGGACGCGATCGCCACGGGGATACCCGCGATCGCCTCACGGAGAGGACGAACGGAGAGATGCTGATGTAAACAAGCATCTCCCCGTTCTGCCTAATGAAAGTGTCACTGATCACAACTCCCTGTGATCGGGAGCAGAGATCAGTGACGTGTCACACGTAGCCACGCCCCCCCCACAGTTATTAACACTCCCCAGGACATACTTAACCCCTCCCTGCCCCCTAGTGGTTAACCCCTTCACTGCCAGTGTCATTTACACAGGAATCAGTGCATTTGTATAGCACTGATTGCTGTATAAATGACAATGGTCCCAAAAATGTGTCAAAAATGTCCGATGTGTCCGCAATAATGTCGCAGTCATGATAAAAATCGCTGATCGCCAACATTACTAGTAAAAAAAAAAAAATAATAATAAAAATGCCATACTACCCCCTATTTTGTAGACGCTATAACTTTTGCGCAAACCAATCAATAAACGCTTATTAAGATTTTTTTTTTTTTTTTTTTTAGTTTTTTTTTTTTTTAACCAAAAATGTGTAGAAGAATACAAATCGGCCTAAAAAAAATGTGTTTTTTTATATATTTTTGGAGGATATTTATTATAGCAAAAAGTAAACAAATATTTTTTTCAAAATTGCCGCTATTTTTTTGTTTATAGCGCAAAAAATAAAAACCGCAGAGGTGATCAAATACCACCAAAAGAAAGATTTATTTGTGGGGAAAAAAGGACGTCAATTTTGTTTGGGAGCCACGTCACATGACCGCGCAATTGTCAGTTAAAGCGACGCAGCGCCGAATCGCAAAAAGTACTCTGGTCAGGAAGGGGGTAAAATCTTCCGGGGATGAAGTGGTTAAACAACGCTCAATTGGTACTAAGGGGCCCAAAGTGTGCCAAGATAATATCCCCCCCCACCACCATTCCACCTACACCACCAGCCTGAACCAGTGCTATCCCATCCCCCACACCATTACACCCCCCACCACCAGCCTGAACCGGTGATACAAGGCAGGATGGATCCATGCGCCAAATTCTGACCCCACCATCTGAATGTTGCAGCTGAAATCCAGACTCATCAGACCAGGCAACATTTTTCCAATCTTCTACTGTCCAATTTTGGTGATCCTGTGCCAATTGTAGCCTCAGTTCCCTGTTCTTAGCTGACAGGAGTGGCACCCGGTGTGGTCTTCTGCTGCTGTAGGCCATCTGCTTCAATGTGTTCAGAGATGGTATTCTGCATACATTGGGTTTAACGAGTGGTTATTTGAGTTACTGTTGCCTTTCTATCACCTGGAACCAGCCTGCCCATTCTCCTCTGACTTCTGACACCAACAAGGCATTTTCCTCCACACAACTGCCGCTCACTGGATATTTTCTCTTTTTCCCACCATTCTCTGTAAACCCCGAGAGACGGTTGTGTGTGAAAATCCCAGAAATACTCAGACCAGCCCCGTCTGGCACCAACAGCCATGCCACGTTCAAAGTCACTTAAATCCCCCTTTCTTCCCCATTCTGATGCTCGGCTTGAACTTCAGCAAGTCGTCTTCACCACGTCTAGATGCCTAAATGCAATGTGATTGGCTGATTAGTAATTTGTGTTACCAAGAAACTGAACAGGTGTACCTAATTGGCAATAAGTCAAGTGATGGTGACATCACATGTAATGCACATCAAACGTTTTATGTTTAGATTGATGCACTGAATTATGTTTTTAGGTTTTTTTAAGTGAATTATTGCATTTGGAGTTTGTATGGCAAATCTCTATAGGAGGGATTCCACCATCCCTACTAAGTCTCATATTTTTTTTTGATGTGTCTCCACTTGTGGACCAGCAATGTATTCGTACGTCTCTAGACTTCACGTGCTTGATCCGAGAGGAGGGATCCTGCCGGTACCGTCTCTTTAGAGCCAACGGTCGACTCTTGTTAAAGCAATCCTAGCAGCTAACTAGCCGCTGAATTGCTTTTACAAGCCCTCCCCCTTTTCTGTGGCTTTTTCTGGCTCTCCCATCCCACTGTGATACCTGAGCAGCCAGCCGGAGCTTCCAACAGCTCATCAGAGAGCCGAACAAAGGCCAGATCGGCTTTGATTGGCTCTCAGCTATGGTAACCCAGAAGTGATGACCTGGCATCCCTTCCGGGTTACCCGGATGTCAACGTCGCCATTTTCAAAAATCATTACACTCCGATCTTGGTCTGATCAAATGCTTTTAAGATCAGAGGAAGGATTTGGGGTCTTGTAGGCCCCCCCAGATCTCTCCATAGGGAGTACCTGTCACATGTCTATTGCTATCACAAGGAGTGTGTTACATTTCTTGTGACTGAATTAAAAGTGATCAAAAAATTAATACATTTAAAGCGACAGTGTAAAATAAAATAAAATAAAGGTAATAAATAGTTTCCCTAAGATGAACGCATACATCGGTCCCACATGGGAGGCTATCACCACGAACATCAGATCATGGCCAGTAATTCTAACATGAGACCTCCTGTGTACATCTAAAGTGGTGACCTGTGAGGCTCGGTTCACACTAGGACGACTTGTCAGGCGACCTAGGCCGCCTGACAAGTAGCGTCCCGTTCAGTACAATGGAACCGTTCTAATCGGAGCGACGCAAGTCGCTCCGACTTAGAAAAAGGTTCCTGTACGACTTTGGGGGCGACTTGGGGCGACTTGCATAGACTTCTATACAGAAGTCGTTTTGCAAGTCGCCCGGGCAGTCGTGTGCAGGTCGCCTCGGTGAGGCGACCTGCAAGTCGTGCCGCCTCTGGTGTGAACCGAGGCTAAAGGATTTTAAAGTGTCCCCTATGGATGGTAAAATTTATTTTGTTGCCACGAGCGTGTGAAATTTTAAAGCGTGACATGTTTGGTATCAATTTATTCGCCGTAACATCATCTTTTAAATCCTTATTATTTTTTTTTTTTTGTGTGTGTGTCTTTGTTTTTGTGTGTGTTTTTGTTTGTGTATTTTTGTTTGTGTGTTTTTGTTTGTACGCACGTGTGTGTGTTTTTGTTTTTGTTTGTGTTTTTTGTTTTTGTTTGTGTGTTTTTGTTTGTGTGTTTTTGTTTGTATGCACGTGTGTGTGTTTGTGGTTTTTTTGTGTGTGTTTTTTTTTGTATGTGTGTGTTTTTGTTTGTGTGTGTGTGTGTTTCTTTGTGTGTGTGTGTTTTTGTTTGTGTTTTTGTTTGTGTGTGTGTTTTTGTTTGTGTGTGTGTGTGTGTGTGTGTGTGTTTTTGTTTGTGTGTGTGTGTTTTTGTTTGTTTGTTTGTGTGTGTGTTTTTGTTTGTACGTGTTTGTGTGTTTTTGTTTGTATGTGTTTGTGTGTTTTTGTTTGTGTGTGTGTTTGTGTTTTTTTTTTGTGTGTGTTTTTTTGTGTGTGTTTGATTTTTTTTGTGTGTTTTTGTTTTTGTATGTGTGTGTTTTTGTTTTTGTTTGTGTGTTTTTGTTTGTGTTTTTGTTTGTTTTTGTTTGTGTGTCGTTTTTTGTTTTTGTTTGTGTGATTTTGTTTGTGTGTGTTTTTGTATTAGAATTCAATTTTTTTTTCTAAAATTGGATTTGAAAACCAGCTGCACATATAACTGTATGATATAAAAATTGCAACACCCACCAATTTATTCTCCAGGATCTCTGCTGTAAAAAAAAAACATTGGGGGTTCTAAAATTTTCTAGCAAAAAAAATACTGATTGTTACAAAGGTGGATATTATGTGAAGTTGCATATCAGAGATCAGTATTGTGGTAATAGTGAAGTCTATTGAGAATACCGTACATTAGCGGGTTCCACCATTGTGGTGGTGTTAGTAATTTTTTTTCTTTTTTTTGGTGTGGCAACCCAACAATGATTGGTAGAAATCTACATATTTTTTTTGTATTTATGGATTTTTTTTTTTTTTTTTTTAAATCAGACCTCCGGCCTTCCCTTCAGTCTGCACAGTTGTGCCGGCTCTCCTTTAATAACTTACTCCCAATTTTACTGCACACTGTGAGCTTCTCACAATGTCCATTTGAAGCTGCAGAAGTCAGAGCCTTATTTTTTATTTTTTATTTTTTCCCTTGCTGGAGGACGTCCAGCATCATCTAGCCCAATGTTTCTCAACTCCAGTCCTCAAGTACCCCCCCAACAGGTCAGGTTTTCAGGATTTCCCTCAGATGAAACGGCTGTGGTAATTATACTAAGGCGGTGAAACTGATCAAATCACCTGTGCAAAATAATGGAAAGCCTTAAAACATGACCCATTTGGGGGGTACTTGAGGTCTGGAGTTGAGAAACATTGATCTAGTACCGGGGGTGTCCAAACTACGGCCCTCCAGCTGTTGCAGAACTACATGTCCCAGGAGGCATTGTAAACCTCGGACATTCAGACATGACTAGGCATGATGGGAATTGTAGTTCCTGAACAACTGGAGGGCCCTAGTTTGAGGACCCCTGATCTAGCCCATAGGTGCTCAACCTGCGGCCCTCCAGCTGTTGCGGAACTACAAGTCCCATGTGACTGTCAGCCTTGCAATGCCTCATGGGACTTGTAGATCCGCAACAGCTGCAGGGCCGCAGGTTGGACACCCCATGATCTTGCCCTTTCTTCCCCCAGCCCCAGTCCCAGGCATACCTGATTTGATTGGATTTCAGTTCTGTCGATCACGAAGGCTCACTATCACATGTGGGCATTGGTTACTCAAAGGCAGCCTGCCTAGGAATGTCCACTCAGGGTGACCACGTGTCCCGGATTGCCTGGGACAGTCCCGCATTTTGCGGGTCTGTCCCGGGTCCCAAGCACCTTCATGTCCTGGAATAAAGCTGACACCCCCCCCCCCCCAAGGCCACCACATTTGCCATGGTCTACCTGCATTGCATAGAGAAGCAGAGAGAACCGGTGATGTCACTGAACCAAAAATAAGGCAAGGTATGTAAAGAAAACCTTTTTATTAGAAAAAAATGGCGCCATGTCTACTGGAATTCCTCCCTTCATGGTGGTCGGTGGGGATTAATAATTGACCGCCTTTAACCACGGGAGCGAAGTGGCCGAGCCGTTTCCTGGTGTCTGGGGAGCCCAGACTCGGCTTAATCATTAAACGGCGCATGCTTTATCACGGCTTTATCGAGCGTTACCTGGTACTCATTCATGGACAGATAATTGCGGCGGGTCACGAGGTGACGGCAATATCCACACAGCGCGTTCAAACAAACCTGCCGAGCGAAATTCCCAGCGCTGATAAATGATCGTCGTATGAAAAGCAGCACAGTTCCCTTGTGACCAGCGTGTGCAAGACGAGGGGGGGGGGAGGGAGGGGGGGCGCCAAGCCGTGAACTTGTCCGATAACGCACAAAAAGCTTCCCCCCTGCCTTATCACACCGCCATTGTTGGGAATTGTCCGATCTGCGCACAGGCTGGAGGGGGGAGGGGCGGCGCTGAGGTCCAACAGAAAATGATTCCAGTTTGGGAGTTAAAAGTAGATGTAGATGAAAATTTATTTATTTATTTTTTCTATTTTTGGTGAATTTTTAAAGCTGCGTTTCATTTAAAAAATCCCCGGTGATCCTGCCAGTGAAGCTCCTTGTTCTGGCACTTCCTGTTATAGGGTGACAACGCTCTGTCCCTCAATTGTGCTCCTGTGTTTTCATAACATTCTGATTTTATGCATGTATTATATTATATATGATTTTTGTCTTCATTTATATTTTATTTTATAATATTTTAGATTTTTGTCTTCATTTATATTTTATAATATTTTAGATTTTTGTCTTCATTATTATTATTATTATTATTATACAGTATTTATATAGCGCCAACAGTTTACGTAGCGCTTTACAACTTGAGGGTAAACAGTACAAATACAATACAATTTGATACAGTAGGAATCAGAGGGCCCTGCTCCTTAGAGCTTACAATCTAAGAGGGAAGGTCAAGAGATACAAGAGGTAATAACTATGGGTCTTCATTTATATTCTAGAATATTTCAGATTTATGTCTATATTCTATTTTAGAATATTCCAGATTTTTGTCTTCATTTATATTCTATTTTAGAATATTTTGGATTTTTGTCTTCATTTATATTCTATTTTATAATATATTAGATTTTTGTCTTCATTTATATTCTATTTTATAATATTTTAGATTTTTGTTTTCATTTATATTCTATAATATTTTAGATTTTTGTCTTCATTTATATTCTATTTTATAATATTTTAGATTTTTAGTTAATGTATTCTTATTTGAGGAAATTTATATTTGTATACATTCTTAAATTATAGGTTTTATATTACATGTTCTATATTTTATATAATATTTATGCTTTTCATTTCCATAGATTTTATATTTTTTGCCTTTTTTCATTTTCTATTTTTTATACTTTATTATAATTATTTTTATAATTTTATATTAATTTATATATATATATATTTTTTATCTATTTTTCTATTTTTAAATTTTAATTAATTTTTTTAAATCTTTTTTTTATTTATTTTTAATCTATTTTGATCTTTTTCTTATATTATGACATTATATTTTTTTTTTTTGCATTTATATTCTGTATTTTATAGATTCAAATGTGTGTAGCGGGAAATCCTGTTCCCACATGTTTTTTTGTCGCGTCACGTAAAGGCAGCCCGTTCACTTGAATGGGCTGCTCTATGTCCTACAAACGCATCAAAAAAAAAAAAAAAAAAAAAGCTCCTGTATGTTTGAGGGGAGCGTGCTGCATTTTTGCCGTGCGATAAAACATGTAGAAAACGCGTGCCCCCCTACCCGTGCTTGGGGTGCCATTAACCTGAAACGCACAGTAAAGTGTGCGTTTTCTGTGCGGTTTTTCACACGATTGGAAATGCACGTGTGAATGAAGCCCAACAAACGCACAGGGCGCAGGATGCAAAGTTGCAACAAGCTGTGCAAAAATGTTGCAAATTGTAACACATGATCAATTATATCACAGTGACCGCAGTTTAGAAGGCATCCTGCCCCGCCCACCACCCCGGCACATCAATGTACCCATTCAATGTACAGAATTATGTAACCTTTTCACTGATGTCACCCAAAATTGCAACATTTCTGTAACATGTTGCAAATCTGTATTTTATGATTCCCTGTTTGTCTCATTTCAGTTGTTGCACCAAAATGTCACACAGCTGATAGTTTGTCGGGTCCAACCTGTCCAAGGGGTGGATCCTGCCAAAACGCGGTGCGGGAAAGGTGTTCATTCACACACATCCTTTGCAATCTGCATGCGGGTACCACCAGTGATGTATTTTGGTTTTATGCTGCACTAGGCAAGACTAAAATTGGGCAACCCCCCCCACCATCTAAATATGCCCCCTTCATCTGTAAACTCCACCCCTTCCTCTTTAGGTTCCACCTCTTCTTCTCTGCACATTATAAGCAAGGCCATGACATCACTGACTGCACGCTCGCACCCCCCACCGGACGGACAGTTGACAATCCTGCACCCGGGTTCCCCCGATGGTGGCCCCGCAGCCTAATCTAGTGGGGGGACACACGGGGGGGCAAGGAATAACATAAGGAGGGCAATTGCCCCCCTGTAGTAACGCAACTGGCCGATGCCGCCACCCTAATAAAAATGCTACCCAAGGCAAACACCTTGTTTGCCTCGTGGTAGATACGCCCCTGGGTACCAGTGAAGGACTGTCCCCCCCCCCCCCCCCCCATGGCAGCCCTGCAGACTAACTTAGGGGGGGCAAGGAAAAACCTAGGGGGGCAATTGCCCCCCCCCCACCTATAGCAACCCAACTGGGCGGTAGCTGCACCCCTGGGTACCAGTGAAGGACTGTTCACCCCCCACTCCCGATGGCAACTCTGCAGCCTAATTTAGCAGGGGGGCAAGGAATACCCTAGGGGGGCAATTGCAACTGGGCTGTCCCGCCAAAGGCAAACACCTTGCCCCCCCCGTACAATGCAACTGGGCGGCGCTGCCCCCCCCCCCCCCGAAAAATGCAGCTGAAGGCAAACAAGGCATTTTTTTCACAGGGGGGGGCAAGGAATAACATAGGGAGGGCAATTGCCCCCCTCTAGTAATGCAACTGGGCGGCGCCGCCACCCTAATAAAAATGCTGCCCAAGGCAAACACCTTGTTTGCCTGGCGGTAGATACGCCCCTGGGTACCAATGATGGGTACCTGGGTACTAATGTGCAAAAGCACTCATTTAAATCTGCATTTAAACACTGTATTTAGGGGCGTAAAAATGCCCCACCGTGCATTCCAAGAGAAGCAGATTTATGTGTGTGTGTGATTTTTTTATTTTTTTTTATTTTTTTGAATTTGTAATAATTATGCACCAGAATTTTTCCTCTTTTTTTTTTTTCTGCCAGCCAGCAGAAGGATAGAGCATACGCAGGAGTATTTGAATACACCTGTGTGTGTGAGGTCTTAAACGTAACCCTGCGCACTGCGGCGCGTCGGTGTGCATTGCAACGCATGTTTGTGTGCTACAAAACCTGCCTTGTCTACATTTTCCTCCCCATGCACACACATGCTTTTGGTGTGAACGGCGACGGCATTTGCTGCGTTGAGCCTGCAGTTGATTAACACACGAGGTGTGAATGAGCCCCCCACCCCATTCTGCAACCTGTTGTCACTTGAACCCCTGTGACACTCGGTGAGAGGACCAGTCTGCACCACACTCGGCTCTTGTTTTACTAATCCGTCCAATGAGCTCATTTCCTGTGTTTGGCCACAGCGAGTGTTGAAATAACGGTTGGCGGGTTACGCGTTTTTCAGGGCTAACATGCGTCTCGTTATATTGTCCCTGTGTTTCCAGGATTCGTACCATGAGTCACATTTGGTGTATGAGTCGCTTTCCCGACCACGTCCGCTCCAGAGGAAACTGAGTTTTTTTTCTTGTAATTTTTAGAACCCCACCACACAGTCTGCTTTAAAATGTTCACACCATCGTAATTTGGGTTTTCTAAAAGTCTGCAAATCTGTTAGTTGTACGCCTCATTTAAAGTTTACTCTTGTTATGAACTGAAAGGCCCATGTGCATTATTAGATTTTTAAAAAAAAAACTTTTTTAAATGTTTTTATTTTTACTTTTATTTTTTATTAATTTTTTTACTACTTTTTTTTTTAAATCTTTTTAGTGAAAAATAAAGGGAAATAAAAATAAAAGACTTTTTTTTTTTTTTAATTCTATTCATAATCTTATTTTTTTATTTAATTTTTTCCCCAGTACCTATCATATGTGAATTTTCTTGTTTGTTGGGTTTTTCTTGTTTGTTGGGTTTTTCTTGTTTGTTGGGTTTTTCTTGTTTGTTGGGTTTTTCCTGGTTTTGTTGTTTTTTTCTTGTTTGTTGTGTGCTTTTTCTTGTTTGTTGTGTTTTTCTGGTTTGTGTTTTTCTTGTTTGTTGTGTTTTTTTCTTGTTTGTTGTGTTTTTTTTCTTGTTTGTTGTGTTTTTTTTCTTGTTTGTTGTGTTTTTTCTGGTTTTGTTGTGTTTTTTTCTGGTTTTGTTGTATTTTTCTTGTTTGTGTTTTTTTTTTGTTTTGTTTTGTTTTTTCCCTTGGTTTATAGCTGGGCATAGTAAACCGTTTTTACTATGCCTCAGTTTATGAATGAACAGGAAGCCTCTATACAGAGCTATTCCTGTTCATTCATTTTGTGTTGCTGAAGCTGCAGAGAAAGGGACTGATGAATTGAGACACCAAATGTTTCACCAAAGTCCCCCTCCTAAAAAATATGTATATTTATATTGGTAAAAAATTATAAAAAAAAAAGAAACAAACAAAAAAACTAAGGACACCAGTAGCGGAACTACCAGGATCACACTTGCAACTGGACCCTGGTGCTCTGCCACCGTGGGGGGACCCCAAGACGGCAGTAGGGTGGACCATTGCGGGACCGTAATAAAAGGTCCCACAATGGGAGTAAAGGGCCCCCCGGGATCAGTGGGAAGGGTCCAAATTGGCCAGAGGGGCTCCTCGTGATTTCTTGCATTGGGGCCCTTAAGGTTCTAGTTACACCTCTGGTAGGTACTAGAAGTTTCCATTGCTGAGAGCCAAGAACTATATGGATTCATTTTTTATTTATTTATTTTTTTTTTTAACTTTGTAGGAATGCATACATTTAAAGCAATGCACAATACATATGTTGGTGCATTGTGGCGCCATTCAATGTGCCTTGCAACAAATCAGTGCTGTCGCAAAAAACGGACTGGTCCAAATTTTGGGATTGTTTGGGGGGTTTCGGCAGACCATTGATTTCACTGAACAGGCCTAAACGCATGAACGATAAAGCAGTAAACAAATGTAAATGGACAGTGTGGGTTTGCTGTAGTCAGACATGAACTTTTTGTGGTTGAGCAGACTGTCCGGCGAAAGGAGCCTGGTCACTCTGTGGATCCAACTGCAGTTTTAGCTGACATTCTCACATAAATCCTATAGATGGTGGTATTCTTTCTGAAGGCCCAAAATATGGGCCATATAAAATATAGAACTAGGGTTCCCTGGTTCTCAGCACTGCCCCCTGTAGTCCTCAGAAGGGCGGGTTACACAACAGTCCTGTGAGAGGAGATTGCAGAACCACTCAGATGGACTGTGAGAAGCTTGCTGGTTTGGATTTAATAGAAGCTTAGGAGACCTGTGTTTGGGGCAATTGATGATCTTTGCTGGATGTTGCGGCATAGATACCGGTGTGCTCATTATGAGGGGTTCCCACCATCCCTGTGCTAGGTTCCCTGGTCTGTACACCAGCTGTGCCCATTATGAGGGGTTCCCTCCATCCCTGTGCTGAGTTCCCTGGTCTGTACACCAGCTGTGCCCATTATGAGGGGTCTTCACCATTCCTGTGCTGAGTTCCCAGGTCTGTACCCCTGATGTGCCCATTATGAGGGGTTCTCACCATCTTTGTGCTGAGTTCCCGGGTCTGTACACCGGCTGTGTCCGTTATGAGGGGTCCTCACTATTCCTGTGCTGAGTTCCCGGGTCTGTACACCGGCTGTGCCCATTATGAGGGGTTCCCACCATCCTTTTGCTGAGTTCCCGGGTCTGTACACCTGCTGTGCCCATTATGAGGGGTTCCCACCATCCCTGTGCTGAGTTCCTGGGTCTGTACACCCGCTGTGCCCATTATGAGGGGTTCCCACCATCCCTGTGCTGAATTCCTGGGTCTGTACACCTGTTGTTCCTATTATGAGGGGTTCCCACCATCCCTGTGCTGGGTTCCCTGGTCTGTACATGGACTGTGCCCATTATGAGGGGTTCCCACCATCCCTGTGCTGGGTTCCCTGGTCTGTACCCCTGCTGTGCCCATTATGAGGAGTTGACATTGGGTTCCCTATCTAATGCCGCCTTTCTTAACCTTTTTACCCCAGAGGAAGCCCTGAGATGACTTTCAGGTCTCAGGGAAACTTGCTAAAAATCAATGTATTTGTGGTCAGTGTGAAAATGGCACCGTTAACGTCGGTGGGAAGAAATTCTAATAACATTGGTGGTCAGTAGACTGCAGGAAACTGATGCCAAGCTGAACTGAGATGCTTGCATTTAAAGAAGATAATAAAATTTTATATATATTATATATATATAATATAGTATGTATATGTTTTTGTTCTTTTTTTGTGTAATCCAGTGGGAAACTTTCTTCCCGTAATAAAGACCGGTCACTGCTGCTCTCTCTCCTTGTGCAGGGTGACTGGTCTTGTCTCCGCCCCCTCCGGTAGTGTTCTGCAGGCAGTCTGTAGTAGGTGGAGTCTGCTAGGCCCCTCCCACAGCTCTGCTCAGAATGTGTTCAGCACATTGATGTCACTGCTACTTCTTAGGTAATATCTGGGTTTGCAAAGGCATTTAATGTACACGAAGTAGAAATATATCTTTGATGGCTATTGAATTGAATTCTTTTTTTTTTTTGTGTGTGCGGAGTTGAGCTTTAAAAATCCAGGAGATCGGAGTTTTGAGAGGCTTACATTCAGATTACTGCATAGAGCGGAGTGCCTCCTTAATTATCCAGCCTAATCTTCACTTTGTAACACTTGGGCGGCCCGGCGTTGGCGCTCTCTATAACGTGGCAGCCCTATCAGTCCTCACTTAATTACAATCTAAATATTTGTGAAGACCAAACATTGTGTTGGCATCTGTGCCATGCTGCTTTCATCCAGAGAGTGGGAGGAATTCCTCTGCTGGAAACGGGATGGAGAAGGCACGGACTCCCCCGCGAGGGGCCGCCAGCCGCGGTACAACTACCCAGCATGCCTTGTTGGCGGGGGGCTTTTCTGGGATCACGATCCACAGCAGTGACAGGCCGTCTGTCTGCGCCGGAGAGAGTCGGCAGCAATGTTTTTCTGTCCACAGGTCTCTACATGAGTTGATTAAGTCTTGCCGGCTGCTTGAATTTTGGAATTGCTTAAAACGCTTTTTTTTTTTTTCCTCCCTACTTGGCCAAAAACTTGTTCAGTTTCTTATAATTAACTGTAGAAGCTTCTGTTGGATGTTTGCCTTTTGATATTGTCATTCTGTTGACCAGTGGGAAAGCTAGTTAGTGGAGAAGGCATGAACTCTTGACCAGTGGGAAAGCTAGTTAGTGGAGAAGGCAGGAACTCTTGACCAGTGGGAAAGCTAGTTACTGGAGAAGGCAGGAACTCTTGACCAGTGGGAAAGCTATTTCGTGGAGAAGGCAGGAACTCTTGACCAGTGGGAAGCTAGTTAGTGGAGAAGGCAGGAACTCTTGACCAGTGGGAAAGCTAGTTACTGGAGAAGGCAGGAACTCTTGACCAGTGGGAAAGCTAGTTAGTGGAGAAGGCAGGAACTCTTGACCAGTGGGAAAGCTAATTACTGAAGAAGGCAGGAACTCTTGACCAGTGGGAAAAGTAGTTAGTGGAGAAGGCAGGAACTTTTCGCCAGTGGGAAAGCTAGTTACTGCAGAAGGCAGGAACTCTTAACCAGTGGGAAAGCTAGTTAGTGGAGAAGGCAGGAACTGACCAGTGGGAAAGTTAGTTACTGAAGAAGGCAGGAACTCTTTGCCAGTGGGAAAGCTAGTTAGTGGAGAAGGCAGGGACTTTTGACCAGTGGGAAAGCTAGTTAGTGGAGAAGGCAGGGACTTTTGACCAGTGGGAAAGCTAGTTAGTGGAGAAGGCAGGAACTTTTGACCAGTGGGAAAGCTAGTTAGTGAAGGCAGGAACTGTTGACCAGTGGGAAAGCTAGTTAGTGGAGAAGGTAGGAACTGTTGACCATTGGGAAAGCTAGTTAGTGGAGAAGGCAGGAACTGTTGACCAGTGGGAAAGCTAGTTACTGGAGAAGGCAGGAACTTTTAGCCAGTGGGAAAGCTAGTTACTGGAGAAGGCAAGAGAAGTCACACTAGTTTACAGGTGCTCCCAATGAGCGTCTAAGGGACCAAAAATGCACAACTCCGGGGAAACTTGTGTAGTATTTTGTGTTTCAAGCAACAAGATGTTCAGGATGTGCACCATTAAATATACTGGGAGTCTTTGCGTGTTAAAGCCCTTTGGAGGAACATGCAACAAATCGCTCAACCCAAAATGTAGGTACAAGATTTCTAAGGCCTCCAAAAACCGATAAGGTCTCAGAACAATAAAGGAGCCCCGGTCAGGGTCAGATGAGCCCAGCAGATAAGTAGACCACCGAGTGCACTGGGGTTGACTAGGCAGAGGAGCGCTTCCCAAATTAAATCCTCAGTATGTGCAGAGTGGGGCCCCCCTCCCTCTTGTGCCCTGTGTGCACTGCATACGTTAGGAATAAGCCAGGGGATAAATACTGTATTTATTGGTGTATAACACCCACTTTTTCACCACAAAAATCCGGTGCAAATAGCGTGTGTGTGTGTTATACGCCAATACTTTAATTTGGCTGCCTGGGAGGGGACAGTAAGGGGGGCGGGGCGAGTGCCGTCAGATTACATACAGTGAGAATCTCCTGTTTAGTTGGCGGCCTCTGTAATAGGAAGTCCCATCTCCTGGGCCACCATTGGACCACTGTTCTGTCAATCATAGGAGATTCTCACTGCATGTAATGTGTCAGCGCTTGTCCCGACCCCCCTCCCTGTCCCCTCTAGGCTGCAGATGGGCATCGATCAGGCTGCACTGATGGCAATGGTGAGGCTGCTGCATTGAAGGCAATGGTGAGGCTGCATTGATGTGGACTGATGAGGCTGCATTGATGGCACTTGTGAGGCTGCAGATGGGCATTGATCAGGCTGCATTGATGGCAATGATGAGGCTGCAGATGGGCACTGACTCTTATTTTGCTTCAAAGTTCCTTATTTAAAATTTAAGTTTTTTCCTGAAACTTCCCTCTTAAAATGAATGTGCGTGTTATATGCCGATAAATACGGTAGGTAATAGTGGTGCTGCACTGTGGGCTCTCTGATAATTACTGTGAATAAACTAAAGTGCAAATATACATAAGATAATAGAGTAAAGGGTGTATAATAACTCTAATAAGTGCAATGAATGGTCTGTGATAAAGTGCATGTACAAATGGACCTTGAATAAATCATTAAAAAAAAACAGTGACACGTGGTAAATGCTAAAGTGCAAACAGTGCCTGTGCAAACCTGCAATTAGTACATAACAATGATGGTTGAAGTAAATGCAAAGAATAAATGTCCAGAGAGCCACCCTGGGCTCGGGTAGCCAACAAATAAAATGTATAACTGTCCTAAAAAAAAAAATGAATGCATCAACACAAAAGAAAAAATAATGAAAACATCCAAAGTTGATATTTAGTGATTGGTTCCCTTCACCGTGAATAGTGAGATAACACTAATAATAATAATAGAGATCCCAACATTGGAAGTGCTTGAAGGACGTTCGTGGCAGGAGCACCAGGGATCATTTTAATAAAATTGGATGACATTTAAGAGTTGCATAAATATTAAAGTATTTTCAACTCTTGGGCTGGCTTTTTTTTAGCTGTGACATCTGATAGGTTCAGCCATAAATTGTGTACATCTTGGTGACCCCATTTGATGAGCGATCACTGTCCTCTTAAGAGGTGCTCCTGCCACTTTGGGGACCCCTACGTCCTGCTGCATTTGATACATTTTTATTTTGAAGTTTTGGTCCATCGGGAGAAGTGGCATTCACCTAGAATGGCCTTGTCAGTTATGCAGACCCAGGACCTTAAACGTGGGCAACTCTGCTCTGAAGACATCAAGAAAACACTTGGCTGGTTTAAACCCCAACATCTGCCAAAAGCCAGAATACCTGTTTTGGGTGGACTGACAAAATGTAAAATTTCCGTTATGGTGATTGGAGCCCCCTCATAATGGCCTCAGATGTTTGTAGACCTGCAAACTTCGGCTCGAATGTCACTACTTAGGAATGAGCAAATTGATTTGCATGCTTGAGAACTTAAAGCAAATTCAGCTGGAACATTACAACTTACCTTGGCTTTCAGTTTACTCAGTGAATTTGTAAAGTAGTCAAGTGTTCATATCCCCTCCCAAAGCAAAGGGCATACCTAGAGCCTTTGTAATTTGGGAGAGATGTTATAAGGGTACCACCTATTAAGGAAGAAGACTGCTTTCTTATTAAACCAACTTACAGAGCACAAGTTTTCTGGTTCAATGTTTGATTTGCACAGGGTCCTTTGGTCCATTTTTGCTACCTCACTTCTAAATCAGAGCAAATAATGGCGTTCGCTCTGCTGAATCATTGGCGGATCAGATTTTACATTCACTTATCCTTAGTCCCCCATACAGTCACAAAGAGGTTGTTTTGGTTCTGCCAAAAGGTAGACAAGGCCTTGTTGGGTGGACAGGGTGCAAAAAACCTTATCCCAACAGTCGACCCGTCTACTGTTGGGATAACGTTTTTTTTGCGCCCTATCCACCCAACAAGGCTCTGTCTACTGTTGGGTGGACTGGGCGCAAAAAGACCTTATTCCATTGGTAGACAGGGCTTTGTTGAGTGGACAGGGCACAAAAAGACCTTATGCCATCGGTGGACAGGGTGCAAAAAGACCTTATCCCATCGGTGGACAGGGCCTTGTTGGGTGGACATCGTGCAAAAAAGACCTTATCCCACCGGTGGACAGGGTGCAAAAAGACCTTATCCCATCAGGGGCCCTCCTACACTTTTTTTGTAAAACAGAAAATTTAACAAAGTTGGGATAAACCATCTCTCCACACTGTGGAATTACTACCGGAGACAATTGTCTGATTTAATAGTTTGTACAAAATCTCTGCAGTTCTATTTTTTGCTCTTCACAGAACATTGAAGCTTCATTGGCCGTAAACTGTCTGTTAGAACACAGCATGCAGATTACACGAGAAAACTTCATTTTTCACTTGTAAGTCTGGAGAAAACTTGTTTGCCTCCAAAATGAAGAAAAAAGTATTTGCTTGAATGAGTGTTAAACAGCCCGACAAAGTCATTAAACCGGTTCCGTTCCATATAGACTTATTGTCATTCTGAACATTTTGGGGATTCCGTTACAGCACAGTGGAAGTAGCACAGATTGTGAAAACATGGGAGGGGGGCTCTGATGTGGTTTTTCTAGGGGTCTGGAATGTGACAATTTTTGTAGGGTGTGAAATCCTCCGAATTGAGGATCGCTCTTGAAAAGAGCAGCGTGGTTTTTTTTTTTTGTTTTTTTTTTGTAAGGACTTGGTGACCCTGTCATCAGCCTTTTGCAGCAAAAATCATCCCATCTGATTATACTCTTATGTGCATTTAACATATTTGCATGTAAAACCCTGTCTTGTATAGACTTCTAAGCAGGGACGTGCGGTGAGGTGAGTGGCTGGTGAGGCACTGGCTAGTATCAGAGCCAGATACACACAGGTTACATACGCCGCGATCGTTTGAGCGAGAGCAATAAGTCTAGCACTAGACCTCCTCTGTAACGCTAATCTGTAAAAAAAAAAATGTAAGCGTTGCCTATGGAGATTTTTAAGTACTGAAGTTTGGCGCCATTCCACAAGTGTGCGCAATTTTAAAGCGTGACATGTTGGGTATCTATTTACTTGGTGTAACATCATCTTTCACATTATACAAAAAAATCGGGTTATCTTTAGTTTGTTTTTTTTGTTTTTTTTTTTAATATTCACGAAACCACCATTTTATTCCCTAGGGTGTCTGCTAAAACAATATATATAATATTTGGGGGTTCTGAGTAATTTTTCTAGCAAAAAAAGATGAATTTTACGTGTAGGAGAGAAGTGTCAGAATTGGCCTGGGTGGAAAGGGGTTAATTACCATAAGTAATATACAAATAATTATATATTGTTTTTAAGGTAATTTTACTATATTTTCAAAAACTGTACTCAAGCAGGTGGCTTAACGGACAAATTACTGACGTTTGAAGTTATAACTTCCAACCAGTAATTTCACAGTAAATAGATAAAAAATAAACTTTTATCTTATAACATATAGCATAATAATCTATGATTTAGCTTGATTATAAAAGTAACTTTTCAACAGCAGAAGATTCTCATTCTCCCTCTTAATTGTGAGAAAGAACATGGGATTGTGGGTAAATCTTATACACATAAACACATGTATTTCCTTCTAGTTCAGAGGGCTGGGCTGGAAGGGAACATTTGTCTTTTAGACAGGTGCCCCTTCTATTTTTATTGGACAGCTGGGGCTAATGGTACTTCAACCATTGGTACAAGACTCCAAGCTGTCCATTGAGCTCAGTGCCTCTGACAAGAAGTGAGGAGAGGCACTGTGAGCTCATCCTCTCAGTCTGCTGCAAACAGAGTGTGCCAGCTTGTATTTAAACTAGCCGCTCTGTATGTAGCTTCTGACAGGCTGCACAAGGAGCCCCCTATCTCCCTGTATGTAGCTTCTGACAGGCTGCACAAGGAGTCCCGTATCTCTGAAACCATAGGTCATAGGAACCCCAATTGTGGGGTATGACTTAGGTTACCTACCCCCCCCCCCCCCTCTGAGATCTCAGGTCACCGAGCTATGACCCTCGAAGCTTGTTTTCTTTTTTTTTTATGTTCATGGCAGGCAAGGCTCTGTCTCACCTGCCTCCCCTGACTGCATGTCCCTGCTTCTAAGAGATCTGAGACTGTGGCTGGGTGCCACCATCTTGGATGCAATGTCAGCAGCACCAGCAGACTTAAAACTGTCACTCCCCTTCCTTCCTCTCATGGCAGCTACATAAAGGTCATGGAGGTGGTGGTGGTGGTGGTGGGGGGCTGGACCAGCACAGACCCTAATTACACTTCCTGATGTGTGCCAAAGGATTTTGATGCAGGGGTCCAATTTCAACATGGAGGTGGGGGTGTAGGTAAAGAATTTTGATGCAGAGATCCACTTAACATTGTGTGTGTGTGTGTGTGTGGGGGGGGGGGGGTTCAACTATATTGATGCAAGTGTCTACGTTTAACACTAATAGGGAGGTCAAAGGGTTGGTGGTGGTTAAAGGATTTTGATGCAGGGGTCCAATTTTAACATATGTGGGGGGTGGGATGTTTGCGCCTTTGCAGGGGTTTAATTTTAACATGGGAGGGGGGGGGTGTAGGTAAAGGATTTTGATGCATAGATTCACTTTAACATGGAGAGATGTAAACAATTTTGATGCAGCAATCATGTGGGGAGTTTTTGATACAAGTGGCCACCTAAAATGGGCGCAGGGGGGATAACTATTTGGAGCAGGGGTCTACTTTTACAGTGCAGACAACTAGCCCTTTTAATTTTTCGCTGGGCCCTGTTTTTCTGGCTTCTCTGGACCCAATGAACCCCCCTCTCCTTAGTAGAGAGGCCCGTGTTGGTAATCCCATGCTGCAGGGCATCACTACAAGTGGGCAGTGCCCAAGTTAGGCCGCCATTGTAAATATGGAAATTCCTGTGGCAGAGGAGTTGTTGACTTTGGAGCAGGTCATGGTGGATTGGAGCAGTGCTGTGTAGCAGATGTATTTCTATGTAGTAAAATAATTCTCCTCTAAATGTTGTAGTATGTTTGTCCTAGAGGAAACATGGCATGAGCCTGGCACAGCGTCTGGTGCCAGGAGTGAGGAAGCAGCTGGAAGAGCTGCAGAGGCAGATGACTCGGAACTGTCTGGGCACATAATGTCTGTCACTACTGAGGTACAAGAATGTGAATCTGTGGGATGCAGTTATTAAACTCTGGTTTGGTAATGCCTAAAGCCCAGTTGATCTTTCAGTTTAAATCCACTAAAAATATCCCAAAAGGGGTGCAAAGCCTAGGCTGTGGCTGTTTTTATATACAGAAAATTAACTGGGTAGCAAAGCCTGTGTGGAAGAGGTGGTCTCCTTGGCTTTCTGTTTGGACGCGGTGGTCGCTTTGGCTTTCTGTTTGGACGCGGTGGTCGCTTTGGCTTTCTGTTTGGACGAGTTGGTCGCTTTGGCATTCTGTTTGGATGCGGTGGTCGCTTTGGCTTTCTATTTGTGGCTGATTAAGGCGGTAATTAAACTCACTCGGTGCCTTATCTGCATTAAATCAGCCTCAGAACCTGTGTAATTCATATGTGTCCTGGATTAAAGGGATGATGTGGCAACCCTAGGTGGTCTCTTTGGGCTTTCTGTGTGGACGCGGTGGTCTCTCTTTGGGCTTTCTGTGTGGACGCGGTGGTCTCTCTTTGGGCTTTCTGTGTGGACGCGGTGGTCTCTCTTTGGGCTTTTTAAGTGAGGACGCGGTGGTCTCTCTTTGGGCTTTCTGTGTGGACGCGGTGGTCTCTCTTTGGGCTTTCTGTGTGGATGCGGTGGTCTCTCTTTGGGCTTTCTGTGTGGACACGGTGGTCTCTCTTTGGGCTTTCTGTTTGAGCGCGGTGGTCTCTCTTTGGGCTTTCTGTTTGAGCGCGATGGTCTCTCTTTGGGCTTTCTGTGTGGACGCGGTGGTTTCTCTTTGGACTTTCTGTGTGGACGCTGTGGTCTCTCTTTGGGCTTTCTGTGTGGGCACGGTGGTCTCTCTTTGGGCTTTCTGTGTGGGCGCGGTGGTCTCTTTGGGATTTCTGTGTGGACGCGGTGGTCTCTCTTTGGGCTTTCTGTGTGGACGCAGTGGTCTCTCTTTGGGCTTTCTGTGTGGACGCGGTGGTCTCTCTTTGGGCTTTCTGTGTGGATGCGGTGGTCTCTCTTTGGGCTTTCTGTGTGGATGCGGTGGTCTCACTTTGGGCTTTCTGCCTCTATTACTTGGTGTTTTGTTTACTTTTTTCCCTTATTTTTTTTTTTTTATTATTTTTTTTTTTTCAGATTTCTTCCTGTTTTATTTATTTATTTATTTTTTAGTTTCCCATTTTTATTTTTTTTCTATTTAAACTCTATTGAAAGAACATAAGACCCAAAATGCTTTTTTTTGTTTTGTCTTCCCCCCACTAACTTATTTTAACCTGATGTAATGATGTATGATTTCTCTGTGCACAGAGGGTGCTTTGCCATGTGCAGACTGGTACAGTTGGTTTGTAAACTTTCTGCTGATTGGTTCTTCATTGTCCAATACCTGCAACTGTCAGTAACTTTTTAATTTTTTTCCTTAATAAAGCTGTGAATCTGGCAACTGGTGACAACACCCAAACATTCACTGCAGGTGAATCCTATTGATGCATGACAGTGGTTCACCATCTGTGAATATTGAAAGTCAGATTTACTGCTTTAGTAAACCAATTGGAGTTGGTTGCTTCAGCAGTTCATTGTTCTATTCTTTTTTTCCTTGAAATTTAGCAAAAATGTAAGATCTGCATACATTTTCTTGGTGCTTTGGGATGAAAACTCTGATTTTAATTATGCCAATCGCAAAGCAACATCATGTTTATACTTCTGGCTGATGTGTAACCTTGGCGCTGCATCCTGTGCTTACCAGTGGGACCAGTAAAACGCCAACCAGGTGGCCCCTTGTGCCAGGCTCGCTGGGCTCGCACACTCTTGCGGCTCCACTTCCTGCTTGGTGGCAACATGCTCATTTGTGGAATGTTACGAGATTCCGATTGATATTAGATCAGCGGGTATTTTATTTTTACTGGCCCTTTAACCGTCTCGCTTCGGTCAGTGCCTGGGTTAATGCAATGTAAATTATCTGACGGGTTATTTGCTGTGTGGAAGTGCCTCACTGTGTGTTGGGGGGTGATGGTCGGGATGGGGGCTAGCAGCAAGCTTTGTGGTGATGGCCTTGCAGCAAGCATTGTTGTGGGGGTGATGGTTGGGAGGAGGGCTTGCAGCAAGCATTGTAGCGGTGGGGGAGAGGCCTTGTGGCAAGCTTTGGGGGGAGGTGATGTTGGGGGGTGGGGGCTAGCAACAAGTCTTGTAGGGGTGATTGTGGTGGGGGGGGCTAGCAGCAAGCGTTGTGGGAAGATTTGGCAACAAGAATTGGGGGGAGGAGTTGGCAGCAAGCATTGGGGGGGGGGAGTTGGCAGCAAGCTTGGGGGGGGGAGTTGGCAGCAAGCATTGGAGGGGGAGAAGTTGGCAGCAAGCATTGGGGGGGAGGAGTTGGCAGCAAGCATTGGGGGGGAGGAGTTGGCAGCAAGCATTGGGGGGGAGTTGGCAGCAAGCAATGGGGGGAGGTTGGCAGTAAGCGTCGTAGGGGGAGGAGCTAGCAGCAAGCATTGGGAGAGGAGCTAGAAGCAAGCATTGGGGGGAGGAGCTAGCAGCAAGTATTGGGGAGGAGCTAGCAGCAAGCATTGGGGGAGGAGCTAGCAGCAAGCATTGGGGGGAGGAGCTAGCAGCAAGTATTGGGGAGGAGCTAGCAGCAAGCATTGGGGGAGGAGCTAGCAGCAAGCATTGGGGGGAGGAGCTAGCAGCAAGCATTGGGGGGAGGAGCTAGCAGCAAGCATTAGAGGGGAGGAGCTAACAGCAAGTGTTGAAGGGTGGGAAAAGTGAGAAGAGCTAACAGGAAGCATTGTAGGGGGTGATGGTGGAAGGCCTTGCAGTAGGTGTTTGCAGGGGGGTAATGGGGGGGGGGGTTGAAGCAAGCGTTTCTAGGGAAGTGATCATGGGGGGCTTGTAGCAAGCATTGTAGGGGTGATGGAGGGGAGCTTGTAGCAAGCATTGGAGGGTTGATGGTGGGGGGCTTGTAGCAAGCATTGGAGGGTTGATGGTGGGGGGCTTGTAGCAAGCATTGGAGGGTTGATGGTGGGGGGCTTGTAGCAAGCATTGGAGGGGTGATGGAGGGGAGCTTGTAGCAAGCATTGGAGGGTTGATGGTGGGGGGCTTGTAGCAAGCATTGGAGGGGTGATGGAGGGGAGCTTGTAGCAAGCATTGGAGGGTTGATGGTGGGGGGCTTGTAGCAAGCATTGTAGGGGTGATGGTGGGGGGCTTGTAGCAAGCATTGTAGGGGTGATGGTGGGGGGCTTGTAG
The DNA here is from genome assembly GCF_042186555.1 of Aquarana catesbeiana. Lineage (NCBI taxonomy): Eukaryota > Metazoa > Chordata > Amphibia > Anura > Ranidae > Aquarana > Aquarana catesbeiana. Next base: position 14,330,031 of record NC_133328.1, on the reverse strand, counting down.
TAAGCATTGTAGGGGTGATGGTGGGGGGCTTGTAGCAAGCATTGGAGGGGTGATGGTGGGGGGCTTGTAGCAAGCATTGTAGGGGTGATGGTGGGGGGCTTGTAGCAAGCATTGGAGGGGTGATGGTGGGGGGCTTGTAGCAAGCATTGGAGGGTTGATGGTGGGGGGCTTGTAGCAAGCATTGGAGGGTTGATGGTGGGGGGCTTGTAGCAAGCATTGGAGGGGTGATGGTGGGGGGCTTGTAGCAAGCATTGTAGGGGTGATGGTGGGGGGCTTGTAGTAAGCATTGTAGGGGTGATGGTGGGGGGCTTGTAGCAAGCATTGGAGGGGTGATGGTGGGGGGCTTGCAGCAAATATTGGAGGGGTGATGGTGGGGGGGGGGGGACTGGTAGCAAGCCCCTGCATATGCAAGCTAGGATTTCTAGATTTCTATGCTGAAACTTAAAATCTAAGGGAATAGAAGTAACTAAGGGGGGGGATTATTTTTTATTTTTTTCCCTGTAATGGTTCCTATGGGGATTAACCTTGGAAGGATGGTGTTTATGTAACCTCTCCAAGCAGTCACAAGATACTAGCCAGCTCTGGAGCTCGGAAGGGCCCTGGTTCGGGGTGGGTGGGGGGGGGAGTGATGTCACAGCGTTTCCCCTGCCAGCGCAGATGGCTTCAGATCCTGACAGTCCAGCGCTGGAGGAGAGCAATAGAAGTATGAATCAGATCTGACGGAGTATTGTAAAGGCCCCTCCACTTCCAACCAGACAGGAAACATTGTAACAAGCTATAAATTTCATACCCTGCAATTTCTTTTTTTTTTTCTTCCAACTTTAATTTATGGACGTGTTGCTGAGCAATAAATACATAGAGAAAAAAAAAAACACGCGCAGCTACGCAAACACTCCCGCTTTTATGCATGCGTATTTATTATATACCAGCGGCGGCTGCATCTTTTTTAGATTTCTTTTTTTTTTTTTTTTTTTACATTTTTCTTTTTCTTTTTTTTTTTTTCTTTTTTTGGAAGGCTTTAAAAGTGCATATTAGACTGTTTCTTTATAGTAGATACAAAAAAATCAAAGAGCTTTTCGTTAAAATAAATCCTCGTTATCCTGCCATGATGATCCTGTGTTCAGGCACTTCCTCTTGTATGGTGACAACGCTGTTCTGGTTTCCCAGTTCTGCTCCTGAGATGTCACATTGTTTACTTTTATGCATGTGTATTAGGAGTCATGCACACGGGGCATTTTTTTTCCCGTAACGCGTTTCTCTTTGCAGGTATACAGCAACTTTAAGGCACCTAAAGCCATGTTTTGCACATGTGTTTAGACGCATCATGTGTTTGAGAGTTCATGGATTCCATTGGCTAGAATTTTATTTTTATCTTTTTTCTGGGCATTGGAATGAATTAACACTCAAGCTATAAATGTGTTTAGGAGCGTCGGTTGTTTGTGTCTTTTAATTTTTTTTTTTTATATGACTTGGTTAAAAGTGCACATTGGAGTACTGATCCTTTTTATCGACAAGCTGTGTGACTTATGAATTTGCACATTGCGGGGATTTTAACAAGCGTTGTAGCAGATTCCTTTTTGTTGCTCTGAAGAAAGAGCAATTTCGCCCTGCCCGGTTCTGAAGAGGAGTGACTGGTTCATTATAATCAGCTGATGCACTTTCTATGGGTGTGTATATGTATGTATATGTGTGTGTGTGTGTGTGTGTATGTATGTATGTGTGTGTGTATATATATATATATATATATATATATATAGATATATATATATAAAATCTCACAAAAGTGAGTACACCCCTCACATTGGTTTGCCAGTGGTTTAGACATTAATGGCTGTGTGTTGAGTTATTTTGAGGGGACAGCAAATTTACACTGTTATACAAGCTGTACACTCACTACTTTACATTGTAGCAAAGTGTCATTTCTTCAGTGTTGTCACATGAAAAGATAGAAGAAAAGATTTACAAAAATGTGAGGGGTGCACTTACTTTTGGGCTACTTTTGTGAGGTACTGTATGTGTGTGGGTGTGTGTGTGTATAATATATATATATATATATATATATATATATATATATATATATATATATATATATATATATATATATATATATATATATATTTATAGATAGAGATATAGATAGAGATATATATATAATTTTTTTTTTTTTTTTTTTTAATGGGGAATACTGCTGGCATCCCTTCTTTCTAGAAGTGATTACCCTTGGCATGTCTCGGCAAAACATTCACTTCTATTACAGGGGTACCTAAAATCTGGGGAAAATCAGTGAGCCAATCACTCAAGGAGGAAATTCCATTTTTTTTTATTTAAACAAAATGTAATGTTAATTAGACATGTGCAATTCGTTTCGTTCTGAATTCGTCAAAATTTGTCATATTCATTCGGAAGCATCCGAATGAACGATAGATTATTTGACAAATTTTTTTCGAAAACAAATTAAAAAAAAAAAACGAAAATTCGAAAGAATGAAAAACATTTTGGCTAATTTTGTTTTTCGTATTTTTTTTAATTAAATTATTAACCATTAGTATAATTAATATTATAATAAACCTAAACATAAACCTGAGTACTACATATAATAGTTATAAACTATTTAATTATAGGTATTGGAATTTCCTCTCAAATTTGGCTAACTCTTAGTGAACGTAACAAATACGAATTCATCCAAAGTTGCGATTTATTATTTCAGGTACTTATATAGCGCCGTCAATTTACGCAGTACTTTACATATACATTGTACATTCACATCATTTATTGAAATAATGAACGCTGATCATAGCAAATGATCTGATAAACGAAAAGAAAAATGTATTTTTTTTGGCAGTGCACATGTCTAATGTTAATAGCATTAATTTTTGTAGCAGGTTTGTTTTTATTATTTTTTACAATGGGGATTTTTTAAATTTCATTTTTTACTTTAGTTTTTTACTTTAAAGTCTTCATAAATTTTTGGCCCAAATGTATTCTGCTACATGTCTTCGGTAAAAAAAAAAAATCCCAATAAGTGGATATTGATTGGTTTTGCGTCTACAAACGATATCGCGTGTGTGTGAGTATCTTGCATTTTTATTAAACTCCTAATGGTGGTGATCAGTGATTTATTGGACTGTGATAGTGCGGCGGACAATCTGACACTAACTGATGCTGGCTGGGAACTGACTAACTGCCACTGACATCACCACTGACAGTGATAATACTATACACTGTCACTGTACTAATGGCACTGTCTGGGAAGGGGCTAACATCTTGGGTAATCAAGGGATTAAATGTGTGCCTAACAAGTGTTATTGTTTGTAAATGTGTGCTGCTTTTTACTACAGATCTTTGTTTTGTGTTTTTTTTTTTATTTTTTTTATTCCTGCTTTGCAGGGAGAAGAAACAGATTGTTCCCTTTGTACAGAGCTCTGTTTTTGTCAACACAGGGCTCTGGGCTGTGATTGGACACAGCTGATAGCAGGTCCCGTGTGTAGCGCCACATATGGCGACCCATCACATTTGGCTTGGCTACCCGCTGGAGTGCGCATGCGCAATGCCGCCATATGCGTTCCAACACTTTTACGACAGTTATGTGGCTCCACCCCTAAGTCCAGGTTCAAGCCCCACCATCCAAGTGGACATAGAGTTAGATCATAATTATGCCGAGCGAAGCCAGGCTGTGCCCGAAGGGCGGCGAGCGAAGCGAGCCCGCGAGGGGCCCCTTTGCAAAGTGGTGTAAAGTGGTCGTAAAGTGACGGCAAACAAGCCACCCCTAACCCTTATTCCCCCCGGGACTCGCTCGTCCGTCTGTCCACCAGCCCCACACTTACCTCATGTAGGTCGTGGGCAGCTTCAGATCCTTCCTGCGTCTCCTCCTCGGGAGCTTCCCCTGCGTCTCCTCCTTGGCCAATCGGGTCTTAGGACCTGATTGACCGGGAGGAGAATCCGGAAGACAATTGCGAATATTATTAAGCTATTGTCACACACCTGGGTGGGTTCAGGGCGCAGTGCTCTGCGCCCTAAGACCTCCCTTTATGAAGACAATTGGAGCCTCAGGCCCTAACCACGCGATTCGAAGAAAACAAAAACCCCATTGGAATCCATGCGTCTGGCGCCCTGCATGTAGATTAGGGACCTGGTGCATGGATTACGGGGGGGGGGGGAGGACAGCGCCCCGTATGGATAGGCCACCACTGGATATAAGTCACAAGACTGCTATATACTGCCGATGAGAAAAAGTATTTAGCAGTTTATATTTATTAAAATAATTGCATTTCCATGTTCTGTGCACTGTGAGAGAGCAGATATAGTGAATGCAGGCTCCTGGGGAGACCAGATATAGTGAATGCAGGCTTCTGGGGAGACCAGATATAGTGAATGCAGGATCCTGGGGAGACCAGATATAGTGTATGCAGGGTCCTGGGGAGACCAGATATAGTGTATGCAGGGTCCTGGGGAGACAAGATATAGTGGATGCAGGGTCCTGGGGAGAGCAGATATAGTAAATGCAGGATCCTGGGAGAGCAGATATAGTGAATGCAGGCTCCTGGGGAGACCAGATATAGTGACTGCAAGCTCGTGGGGAGACCAGATATAGTGGATGCAGTGTCCTGGGGAGAGCAGATATAGTGGATGCAGGCTCCTGGGGAGAGCAGATATAGTGGATGCAGGCTCCTGGGGAGAGCAGATATAGTGGATGCAGGCTCCTGGGGAGACCAGATATAGTGACTGCAGGCTCATGGGGAGACCAGATATAGTGGATGCAGGCTCCTGGGGAGACCAGATATAGTGACTGCAGGCTCGTGAGGAGACCAGATATAGTGGATGCAGGGTCCTGGGGAGACCAGATATAGTGGATGCAGGCTCCTGGGGAGACCAGATATAGTGAATGCAGGCTCCTGGGGAGAGCAGATATAGTGACTGCAGGCTCGTGGGGAGACCAGATAAAGTGGATGCAAGGTCCTGGGGAGACCAGATATAGTGGATGCAGGCTCCTGGGGAGACCAGATATAATGGATGCAGGGTCCTGGGGAGACCAGATATAGTGAATGCAGGGTCCTGGGGAGACCAGATATAGTGAATGCAGGGTCCTGGGGAGACCAGATATAGTGAATGCAGGGTCCTGGGGAGACCAGATATAGTGAATGCAGGGTCCTGGGGAGACCAGATATAGTGAATGCAGGCTCCTGGGGAGACCAGATATAGTGGATGCAGGCTCCTGAGGAGACCAGATATAGTGGATGCAGGGTCCTGGGGAGAGCAGATATAGTGGATGCAAGGTCCTGGGGAGACCAGATATAGTGGATGCAGGGTCCTGGGAGAGCAGATATAGTGGATGCAGGCTCCTGGGGAGAACAGATATAGTGGATGCAGGCCCCTGGGGAGACCAGATATAGTGGATGCAGGGTCCTGGGAGAGCAGATATAGTGGATGCAGGGTCCTGGGAGAGCAGATATAGTGGATGCAGGGTCCTGGGGAGAACAGATATAGTGGATGCAGGCTCCTAGGGAGAACAGATATAGTGAATGCAGGCTCCTGGGGAGAGCAGATATAGTGGATGCAGGGTCCTGGGGAGAACAGATATAGTGGATGCAGGCTCCTAGGGAGAACAGATATAGTGGATGCAGGCTCCTGGGGAGACCAGATATAGTGGATGCAGGCTCCTGGGGAGAACAGATATAGTGGATGCAGGCTCCTGGGGAGAACAGATATAGTGGATGCAGGGTCCTGGGAGAACAGATATAGTGGATACAGGCTCCTGGGGAGACCAGATATAGTGGATGCAGGGTCCTGGGAGAGCAGATATAGTGGATGCAGGGTCCTGGGGAGAACAGATATAGTGGATGCAGGCTCCTAGGGAGAACAGATATAGTGGATGCAGGCTCCTGCGGAGAACAGATATAGTGAATGCAGGCTCCTGGGGAGACCAGATATAGTGGATGCAGGCTCCTGGGGAGAACAGATATAGTGGATGCAGGCTCCTGCGGAGAACAGATATAGTGGATGCAGGGTCCTGGGAGAACAGATATAGTGGATACAGGCTCCTTGGGAGACCAGATATAGTGGATACAGGCTCCTGGGTTTAGTAACACTTTAAGATTATTTTGTTTTATATGGTTGGGGTGGAATTTCTCATTAATTTTAAAAGGAGCACTTGATGGACTTGTGAAATTGGTAGCATTCTCATTTGTGTGTTTATAGCATTCTGCAATGTTCAGCAATCTGTAAGAGCGTTTAGTGATGAAATAATACTAATAATAATGACAGCAGATGCTCGGCGTCCTCTCTCATAGGGTTACGCTGTGTCCAAGCTCTGGGAAAATATTTGTTATAGTAAAACGTGCCTCTAGGAACATCCAGGGCAAAGGAATGGAGGGCAGTTGGGACTAGCTGAGGAATTTACATTCTCCAGGAAACCAAACTTCAGGAACGAGCCATACATCTGTCAACGTGTGCCCTTTCTGACTTCACATATGGCCTGCTAAAAATCCATGCACACAAGGGGTTAAATCTGACCTCCGGCCTTCCCTTAAGTCTTGCACAGTTGTACAGGCTCCTCTTCTGGACTGAAATTACTTACTATCTTGATTTCACTGCACATTGTGAGCTTTTTACACTGTGCATTAGAAGCTGTAGCAAGTTGGAGCCCACCTCATTTCCTGGCTGATGGATGGCCAGCATTGGTGAGCCTTTCCCTCCCAGCCTGACTGTCCCTGGCCACCACTTTCATTCATTGGATTGCAGTTCTTTGAACTTGAGGCTTAGACTTGCATGTGTGTTGCATGGTCTGCATGTAGCACCCCCTAGCATTGTTTTAGGTCAGTTTTACACGAAGGTCCCCTGCGATTGAGAATTTAAGCAAGGCGTGTTGAAAACCTACTATGGTCAGGTTCACATTAAACAGCCAAAAAGCATTGTTGAGGAACTCTTGTGAAACACAGCTAGTTAAGTCAGGTCCATCGGAGGTCGTGACAAATACCAGATCAAATTGCACCAGTTTTGCAGGGGGGAAGACAAGTGGTCAAGATGGGGAACCTATCGCCACTGCCAAGGTGGTTGACCCTCCTGACAACCACCAGTTCCCTAACCAAGCCAATTTCCATACCTCCCCAGGTATAAGCTACCATACCTTCCACTGGAATGGAGAGATTCACTCCGCTTCTGTCAAACCTGCACAAAGGTGCATGTCTTCAGTAGCCTCTCATAACATGGGTCTGTCCATTAGTTGTATTCTGACCTCCTTACCCATATATAGGTATTGTCTCACAGGGGTACTCCAGCACCCTGGCATGACTCTCTAGTGCGCATATGTCAAGCACAAGGCCTGCGGGTCGAATCTGGCCCACCAGGCCTTGTCATGTGGCCCTCCCACCCAGTTTTGTAGCCAAAACACGGAAGAACTCCATTCTGTGCAGCTGCTGGCTTTTAATTTTTGCAGCGGTGGGCGAACCTTTTGGACGTTTTGGTCCATCATAAGTAGACCTTTTTTTATAGCTACATAGTCGGTAAGGTTGAATGAAGACAACAGTCCAAATAATTCTACGTGTGCATGTGTCCATTACCTGCCTGGAGTTTGTATGTTCTCCCTGTGCCTGCGTGGGTTTCCTCCCACACTCCAAAGACATGCTGGTAGGTTAATTGGATCCTATCTAAATTGGCCCTAGTATGTGTATGTATGAATGTGAGTTGGGGACCTTAGATTGTAATCTCCTTGAGGGTAGGGACTGATGTGAATGTGCAATCTATATGTAAAGTGCTGCGTAAATTGGCAGCTCTGTATAAGGACCTGAAATAAATAAATTAGGTGATGCAAGTCTACATGACGTCCTGGTGTGCCAAAATACAGAAACAGTGTTGTGTTTCCATAAAAGCTCTAGCTTTATTGTTAAATATTCAACAATGAGCTATAGCCCAGTGACTTTGCCTAAGCTTGCATCAGTCTGCTGCAGGCAGGAGGAGGCATTTTTTTCAGTCTCTAGTGGTGAGACTGCAGAATTGTAACTTTGGAGCAAGCCACATGGTGATAAGCTGCTGCAGGGACTGATCTGTGTGACACTTGTAAAAACAGCCAAGAACCACACAAGCCATCGGAATTTCATGATGGTCCTCTTTTGAGCTGACCTCAGTCTATGCATGAGAAACCTATCGGATGCTAGAGCCACTTAATAATGTGAAAAAAGCTTATACTGACAACCAAAGCAGTTCACTTAATCGCCGTTATTTCAGGCGTGACTTTCCATATGAATGAAATGTCCGTCTCTGCTGGAAAGATTAATCTAGAATGGAGGAATTGTTGGTTGTTTCACTTGTGTAAGCGAAGATGACGGAGCCCCAATATCTAATTCATCCCCCTGACCTCCTCCAGCTGCCTGTCCTATAGAGGAGGCCAATAAAAACAGCAGGCCCCCACTGCAAACCTCGCTAATATGTTACAGGGCAGATCTAGGTCTACCTGCCGGCAAAACTAGAGGAACCGCAGGAAGCTGGAACACACACAGTGATCTCTTCTCCTCCATTCATTAGCGGAGCTCTCAGGAATGATTTCACGCCTATTTTATGGCTTCCCGGGCTATAACCTGGAGCCGAGGACTTTTTAATGTTTCACTTTACTGTGCATGGGGTCAACTCTTGGCTCTTTATGGCAGAGTTAAAGAAGCAGGTTCATGTTCCTATGGTTGGGGCGATGGGCTTAAAATTAAAGGCAGGACCTTCATCATATGAGGGCCCAAAGATTGGAAAGTTCCCATAAGAGACCAAGTCGGACCATTCAACAAAAATCTTCCCATAAATTGATATACACTTAAGGTATTTCGGGAATGTGTTTTTTTTTTTTTTTTTTTCTCTCAGTAAAAACCGCCCTTGTGTAGACAGCCAAAAGCCCTGAGCATGCTGCTAGGCGCCGCCATCTTGGATATGAAATCGGCAGCCCCAGCAGACTTGGAGCTGGCACTCAATTTAATCTATAGTATTCCCCTTCACTCCTCTCCTCAGCAGCTTCATAAACTTATGATGGGAGAGGCAGAAGAGCAAGACCAGCACAGATAGCAAATACACACTCCCAGAAGAGAAGGGCTAGGTTGGTGGCAGGGCCTCCAAGTATGAACTGGAGTTGGTAAGACTCCAGAGCAAAATACACAGGTGATTATGAATACATCTACCGTATAACATAAGGAGCAAGCTTGTGTGGTAAGATTCAGTTTTTTTTTTTTCATAGTTCTCCTTTTGGGTTATATTTGGATCTTGGAAGGATGAGCTGGCTGTTGGAACAATCTACTTGAGTTTTACGGATACCATAGTATAGCATTGAGCAGTGGCATCCTACCATTATATATGTATTGGTGATGGCATGTAATATACAATGGGTCAGTGTCTGTTTTTAGAGAAGCATGGGGTCAATTGTTGCATAAATTGGTGTAAAATTGTTCAAGATGGAATATGTTGGTTAAGAAATCTGGCTTATTGGGCTTAGCTCCTATAAAACATTTGATTGGAGAAGCTGGCAAGTACAACAACCTATTACAAAAACAACCTGTATTTCACCAGTATTGTTGCTAATCTTCCTGCAACCTATGGTTTCCCGTTAATGGCTTACCCTGCACTGTCTGCGTTGAGGCGCCCATCTTAGTAGAGGGAGGACTTTGCTTTCTGACGTTGGAACTGCTGCCCTGCTGACGGTGATCTGATGATTGGTGGGCAGTGCCAGGATAAGGGGTGCTCAGGAGGGGCAACCGGCTTGGGTGCAATAGTTTCATGTGGGGGGTTGCTACTCTTCTAGATGCTAAAGTCCAATGATAAACTGTACCCAACTTGATCAGCTTAATAGGAAGATGTTAAATGCCCCCCATGCACTGCTCTCTTCATTAACCATTTGCCTTATGCATACCTCCCAACATTTTTAGATGGGCATGAGGGACACCTACTAGCAAATGTATGTAGGCATAGGACACGCCCCCTGCCACACCCCCTTAAATTAGAAATAACACCCAAAAAAGGGTTAATTAAATACACAAGTGCTTTTTTTACCACTTCTATTCATTTATATTGGCTTTTAAAATGTACAAATGCAGCAATTTAGAAATTGGATGAAAGGTTTATCACTGGGAAACACCTTTTGAAAGATAAAAAGTGCATTTTATATACAACTGTAGAGATCAGACCAAAATGAGGGACAAATGAGGAGGAATGAGGGACAGAGGGACATTGCTCCAAATCAGGGACAGTCCCTCCAAATCAGGGACAGTTGAGACGTATGCTTATAAGTGACAGCAGGTTCCCTCTTCCTGTAAGCCTGGACAACCTTGTCAAATTGCAGTGATTGGAGGGCAAGGCAGAGCAGGAACAGAGCCCAGGATATGCAAGGGGGAGCCATCCCAGGGCTGCTTCTGGATACAGCAGGAGGAAGGAGTCTGGGCTTTGGAGGTGTTGGAATGCAGTATGGGGCATGAGCACCACAGGGCACGTAAGCTGGGTCAGTGAGCAGGGCTGTGTATTGTGCTGTTACTGGATCAGTCTCTCCAGAAAAAATTGTCTACGCCCCTGCCAAGCGCATCCAACTCAGGCAGCAACGTCTGCACGAAAGGGGGGGTAGGGGATCCCCTTCCTCTGCCTGCAGGCCTGCTACACAGCTCTGCCTCCACCCATAATGCACAGTTTGGCATCTTTGCCCTGGTCACTGGATGACCTTGTCCTGGCACTGCTGGGTGGGGTAATGATATAGCAGTAGGACAGGTGGTGAAAGCACGGATTTACAGAATGAATAAACCAGAAGCAGATCCTGGCATTGCAGGTTCTCCCAGGTAAGACTTCCTCTCCAGCAAGGAGAACAGGGAACCACACAGTAGTGGCATCACCAAATCTGAGACTAGCATTCGGGAAGATGTGGTGATCTTGCACTGCGCATATACAGCTAAGAAGTTAAGGTGCAGGAAGGACCCGGCAATTTTTTTTTTTCCCAAGAGGGATTTAGGACAAAAGCTCAAATTTTCAAGCTACTGTTTCGACACCATTAACATTTTCTAGAGGTCTCTATAAGATGGCAAATGTTAACTTTGCATTGAGGTCTTCAGATTCCACAAATCCAAACAGAAAAACATTTTATTGTAAAGGGTCAACCATAACCATAAAGTAAAACGAAATGTTATTGGTTAAGTAGATCATGACCTCACTAGGTATATTATAAATTGTTAGACTTTTCTCCATTGTTGGCGAATTGTTGGAGAATTCTACGATGGTATCAAACCCCCTCCCCCCCTCCCTTCCCAGCAATTGGATGTCAAAGATGGCCACTCCTAAAACCACAGCCTGGTGCTCTGAAGTGTTCCAAGTTATAGTTCCAAGTTATAGTTGACTGTAGAAAGAACAGAGGGATGAGTGCAGGACTGGATAGGAAGGGGGAATCTAAAACGGAACCAACAAAGAGTCTAGACGTCTTAATTTGTAGGTACGGAGAATGCATTTAACATCTTGCTTTCTGTGTGGGAAGACACTAATTAAAATTTTACATTGATGTGCAAAAGTGGAACACTGGCCAAATTTTATTTCGGGACAGTGGAGACGGTTTGGACTTTTCCATATTCTATCTGGGAGATTTTCTGTCCATCTCTGTTGACCGTTGTCTTTTACAGGAAGTGAGGGGGAACCTTCCCAATGAATCCATAGTGTAGAAATCAAAATTCCCATCTAATTTTGATAGCCGTTTGCATCCATCGAACGTCCCAGGTTCATGTTTGCTTGATTTATTATCTGACCGAACAGCTGACATCTGTCTCGCTTACTGTGTGAATATTGTATATCCCCCCCCCCCCTCTTGTTACCTCTTCACATCCCCACTTATCAGAGATCTTGGAAACCCCCCCTTCCCTCCTCCCGGACATGTTGTATTCAAATCCTAGTGGGATTTTTATTGCATTGAGTAACCTAACCCAATGCCAGGACTGCTTTCCAAACTTAGAAACTGATAGGGTTTCCTGCTGCAGACTGAATGCAGGACAGCGGCGCTCAGCCTGCGTACAAATTATACACACAGTTTGATTTTGTTCTCTAATTGAACTGAAGTCTTGCCAGTTTTACAGTATAAAGCATGTTGCAGGTTTATCGGTGGTGGGGGTTCCCTGTAGCAGGATGGGCTGTATAACAATTGACTCCCTCCATATACTGTAGAACTGTATTCTGAAAAAGGTTGAACAGCTAGGATGAATGTTATGGGTCAGACGAAAGCGATTTGTATACATAACAGCTGAGCAGGGGGCACAGGGGGTGAGAGGACCTGTTAGTGCTGACGATAATTGGGCAGTACAGAGTTGCACAGTTGCTCTGTATGGATAACTGTAGGATACAATTTGGAGTAGCGCTATGGACCTTAAACCTTTCCTTTAAATGCCTGATATACCAAATAATTGTTTGATAAACCGTGAAATATCATTCCAGGTAGGGTTTACCTCTTCTAACACAATTAGAAGTTGCCGGAACACTTAAAATTTCTGTACACTCCAAAAAATGGGTATTTAAAGTGGGTCAAGTGGGAACTTGTGATGGACTGACCCAATGGGTCAGGGGGGGAACTTGTGATGGGCTGAGCCAATGGGTCAAGGAGGAAACTTGTGATGGGCTGACCCAATGGGTCAAGGGGGGAACTTGTGATGGGCTGACCCAATGGGTGAAGGGGGAACTTGTGATGGGCTGACCAAATGGGTCATGGGGGGAACTTGTGATGGGCTGACCCAATAGGTCATGGGGGGAACTTGTGATGGGCTCACCCAATGGATCAAGGGGGGAACTTTTGATGGGCTGACCCAATGGGTCAAGGGGGAAACTTTTGATGGGCTGACCCAATGGGTCAAGGGGGGAACTTGTGATGGGCTAACCCAATGGGTCAAGGGGGGGAACTTGTGATGGGCTAACCCAATGGGTCATGGGGGAACTTGTGATGGGCTGACCCAATGGGTCATGGGGGAACTTGTGATGGGCTGACCCAATGGGTCATTGGGGGGAACTTGTGATGGGCTGACCCAATGGATCAAGGGGGAACTTGTGATGCGCTGACCCAATGGGTCAAGGAGGAACTTGTAATGAGGGGTTAACTTGGCAAAAATACATTCTTAGTATCACTTCACTTTTTAAATCCTAAATTCCCCAGGGGACCAGTTGTATTTAACACTTACACTGGGTACACACTATTTAAGTGTGTGCTTTTTTTCTTTTACAAGTGATGTTAGTGCAGTGATCTACCCTACTGTACTATTGCATTTTGACAGGGGGACTGACCCCCCCCACTACCAGAATGCACTGATCAGTGCTCGCAGCCATTGGATCGGATTCCAGATGGATGCTGGTTTTCCAACACGCTTGTTTAACAGAAGTCAGTCATAAGACCAGCTTCTGTAGAAGGACAGCTACACACATGGGCCAAAGGTTGGCTGGTTCCTGCCAAACTAACCATTTTTTTTGCCTGTATGCACTCTGCTTTAGTCCTGTTCTTATCCTTATCCCCCTTGTGCATTAAAAGGATATTTTTACCTGTCTATTCTGGTTCTAGCTCCACCCCAGGCAGAAGCCCAATTTACGAACAATCTATAGGGGAGCTATGCTGAACCTACGAATTATCAATCAATGCTTACAGGGCTGTGTGATTGGTCTTCATCTGCTATTAAACATGAACTGTGCTGCCAGATCTATCGCACATCCCTGCAGCGATGACTAGGTTTGGGGTACTTTCACCTTTTTTTTTTTTTTTTTTTTTTCAAAGGTGAACTCACTCCAAATATTCTGGACCCTGCTGCACAGATCAGTCGTGATGCCTCAGGCTTCTAATGTAACAGCCTGTGCACCACAGAACACTTCCCCATAGAAAGTTTCCAACATAATGCTCGCAATGACCAGAGCTCGTTGGTCACCACGACCACGAGACCAAGCTGACCAATGAGTAGCACAATTGAGGCTGCTTTTTTTTTTTCTGGTAAAGGTGTCCCAGAATAAAGAAGTTCTCATTGGTCAGTGTGGTCACATGGTCATACTGAACAATGAGCATTTGCCAATGTGAGTATTACGATGGCTACTAACTCTGGGGCTATGTTGCGTACGGACTGCTACATCCACAGCAAGATGTCATCACAGGCGCTATGTGCAGTTGGGCCCAAAGGAGGTGGCCAGGATATTTGGAATTCACCTATTTTCATTTTTCATGAAAATGTGACCAGTTGGCCAACCTGGTGTCATGCATGAGATGTGTGTTTTGAGTTCGAAAAGAAGTTGAACATCACTTAAATTCCAAACTTTTGGCATAATCTATGGCTAACATTGTACAATACCCTGTATTTGGGTAAAACGTGGAACTAGAAAAGTAAGCACCTTTTTACAGAGAAATTTGGTATCAAAAATGTATCTACCTTTTTAAAAGGTGGAAATTCTATGGAATTAGAAGGTGTACCCAGTCCGATAATTCAGCCACCCCTTGGAGAGACAAAATGCTTTTTTGATGCCAAGTCCAAATTCATCCTCTTTGTTTTTTGGGGAACCTCCTAAATGTTTGGAAATTAAGTCTTATTGGCCCTGTGCAGGTAATTAAAGCGGTCTGTGCTTAGAATTTCTTTGCGCTTAGTTTATGGTCGCCTGTCTCTGACCATATTTGAAACTCCCCACTTTTTTCTTTTTGCGTGCCCCCAGAACACCTCTGCCCCTACATACCCACACAAGACTGTCTTCTGAGGGGCAGGACCAGAGCCCCCACCTTGCCTGGTATTTGAAAGGACAAGCGAGCTGTAGAAGGCACATCCGATCGTAAGTAATACTCCCCAAGTTTTCTGGACTGTATTTGCACCAAGTTGGACTTAACAATATTTCAGAGTTTATTGGCATTATTTATTGCTTTGATAATCGGCCCTTTGATTACCCATGACCTCTACTTGGATCAGTGTTTTTTGTGCTTGAGACTAACCGTATTGAGGCAATTTTGAAACCTGGATGGCTTCTCGTCTCTTCCCCTGCACATGCTGGAGGAGCATACGTTGAATTAACATCCAACGGAACACATATTTTAATTACGGGGTGCTGCCAGGTGGTCAAATTGCCACTAGCGTCCTTTTATCTCTTGAACTCTCTGGCAGATATCTGTGCTCTAGTTCTCTGTTCCGCCTGCATGCAACCGCAATATGAAAAATTATGTTTTGGGTGAATCGAGTACATGCTGTATAGGAGTAAGAACTTGCATGCAAGATAAAGCTCAAATATTTGAATTTTTGTTAAACACTTTGTGTTCATGATCAGTCTGGTGTTTGCTTGGTGTGATTTGAAATTTTTGGTACTCTACAAAAGCCCCCTGCTTTTCCTTTTATGCATGCTGGCCGGTTTGGACTAACCCTGGCATGTTATGGCTATTTGGATACCTGCCTTGCTGTGTGCTTGGACATCTGCTATTTAGCAAGGATGGAAGTATTTTGTACTAGACATCAGAAAGGATCTCTCAAATCTAAGTTGGCTCCAAGCTTCGCTTAACATTTTAAATTACAAAGTGGCAATGTTTACCTAATAAAAAAAAAAAAAACTTGCTTACAGTATACTACATAATCCTGTTAGAGTCCCTGTTTCCAGACTATCTTCCTAGTTTTAGCTTCTCTTCCCCTGCTCCCCCTCCCAGGAGTTCCTCAGTAGCTCAGCTCACCCCCATCCCAGTAGTGATTGGGCCTCTTGGCTCAACCTGCTCCCCCTCTAAGCAGTGGCTCATTTTGCCCTGCCCAACCCCCACCCCCCCGCCTAGCAGTAACTGGGCCTCTTGGCGCAACCTGGTCCCCCCCTCCTAACAATGACTCTGCAGCTCAGCTCACCCAGCTCTCCCTAGCTCAACCTGCTCATCTTCCCAGCAGTCACTGGGCTTCCTAGCTGAACCTGCTTCCTCTTTCATTTCTTGGCTTAACCTTCTTTGTACCCCCCCCCCCCCCCAACCCTCCCCAACCTCAGCTGTCACTTGGCCTCTTTGCTCTCCCTCACATCATTGACTTAGCAGGTTGGCTCATCCTGCTCTGCTCCCAGTAGTGGCTCTACATCTTTGCTCCCCACTTCTAGAGCACTTGCTTGGTTTTCATTACAGAGAAAGGTTTGGAAGACTGCTGAATCACTGCTGGGAGGGAAAGCTGAGCTGCTGAGAAAAGGACTTGGATGACTTTAGTGATTCATTTTCTTTTTTTTTTTTTTTTTTTTCCAAAAGCTTTATTTAACATATGTAAATACATTGGTTTAAACTTTAGTGATTGTACTGTGAAACTTGTGGCTGAATGGTTCTATAGTGCCTGCCGCTACAGAGGTTAGTGAAGGCTCGTTTTGAAGACCATTTATGAAGAATGAGTATAAATACTGAAATGCCCATAGCATGGTCACAGGTTAACTTTAAATAACAGTGAATATAGAGCGGGCTACCAATAAAATTTCAAGGTGGACACCACAACTAATGGAGGGAGATCTTGGCTATTGAACCCTCAAGAGTTAGATGGCTTCATGGGACCCAACATGCCAGACTCCACCTATATTTCATTTGGGTGGACTGGCCCTTTAAACATGGATGGTTTGTTCTCTTTTATTTCTTCTTCTTCTTGCTGTTTATGAAGAATGAGCCGCCCAGTGATATCCACCCTCATGACTAGCTGATAAGTTGGTTTGCTGGCCAGCAGCAAAAACTTATGTAATTTTACAGAGTAATGAAATCTGACATGAGAATGCAGAACTGTAATTAACAATGGGCTATTTTTGGTATTTTAATCCCAGAATCCCTCTCCTCTGCATTCTCACGGCGTGTTTGGTGTATCAGCAGACTGCAGTTGGGGGGGGGGGGGGGGGGTACAAACATGACTGCGCTTTTCTGCTGCACTTCAAAGCTTTACTGACTTGTGACATGAGAGGCTGATTAACACAATTGTACCCGGTCTGGTACTGGCACAGGCGGGCTGGTACCAACCTATACAGTGGCGTCTGCTTTCTGGTATGAGGAATAGGTTACTGCCGGAGTTTTGTCATCTTTGGAAGTTTGCTTTTTCACGTCTCTGAAATGTATTCTAATAATGGTCTGTTAATGAGGGAGCACACTATCCAGTTGGTTCTTCAGCTGCCAAAGACTGACAGCGATGGTAGAGCTTTGGGGAAAATATGATTATTTGTGATGGCTACACAATGTTTTCTCAGGAGTTAGAGATGCATTTTACTTGTGTGGCATGGTTTTTCTTCTGGCTATTTTCTCTCCTACAGCTGGATGTCCCATTAGCTAAAGCTTGTTGTTTCCCAATTCTTTGAATGGCTTTCGAGATATAGAGAAACCTAAATAATTAAAGTGTTGGTAGAAAAGACCGAATGGTCCACCAAGTCTTCCCAAACTCTCCATATAAACCTATTGGATTATAGATCTAGGTTTTCCCCAGCATTTACTGTTTACTGACTCTCACTACCTCCACTGAAAGTCTTTTCCAAGCATCAACATCTGTAAAATAGCTTTCTACGTTGGCCTTGAACTTTCCTCCTGCTAATTTGAAGTAATGTCGCCATGATCTTGGTCTTTACTCCATATTGAAAACCCTGCCCTCCTGAACCTTATTTACACCCTTCATGGATTTAATGGTTTTAGTCATTCCCCCCCCCCCCTTTCCCTTCTTTCCTCCAGACTGTACATATTAAGTTTCTGATGTCTCTCCCAAGTATGGGATTATCAGTCAGAATGTTCACCATTTCTGTTGCCTCTCTCGACTTTCTATCTTATCAATATCTTTTTGTAAGTTAGGTCTGCAGAACTGGTGGACACCGTATTCTAAATGAGGTCTCTTTAAAGACTGATATAGAGGAATGGGGACCACCTCTTTCCTCCTGCTGGTGACCCCTGTAGTGATAACTAAAATTCTATATAGAGGAATCAGCCAGCTGTCTTTTTTATTTTTTAGCAGGGGTTCCCCAAGACCTAACTCTACAGCAGCCTCCTTTGTATCGCTAGAGGGATCACCAACAGAGGGAAGATCTATATAGAGCAGGTCTCCAAACTTTTTAAAAGGGCCAGTTTACTGTCTGATGTTAGGGGGGCCAGATGAGGGCCAGTCGGAGTAGAAAATGTCCTGGCATTCAGTGGAGTAAACCATTCCTCCTCATTGATGTCCGTGGAATGACTAGTGCCCCTTTGCTGGTGTCAGTTGGAATTCTGTCTCATCATTGGTATCAGTGACAGGGATAGTGGCCCATCGTTGGTGTCAGAGACACAAATTATGCCCCCTCATTGGTGTCAGTGGATGGAATAGTATCCCAAGGGCCAGATAAAAGCAAACAATGGGCCACATCTGGCCCCCCAGGCTGCAGTTTGGAGAATGCTGATAGAGGAATCAGGACCTCTTCTCCTGCTGGTGATCTCTTTAGTGATGGCCCCCAGAATTCACTTTCCCACTGCCAAGCCCCACACTATTTGCTATTTTTTGCAATCTGAAATAAAGCACCTCCTATATTATGCTAGTGTGTTCCCTGGTTCCAGCTCTGCTCTCTTGAGCCTCTTCCACGTGTAAATGTCTTAAGCGATCGATGTGACAAGGCTGCCTAGAAAGCATGCAGGAAGCTTTTTGAATTTTTCAGCTATGCATGACCTTTGATGCACTTTCAGGGTTTTCTGAATAGTGTCCACCCACTGCTGGTATGGTGTTGCAGTATCGACTGGCATCTCTCGAAGCTCCCTTTTCTGTTCTAGCAACCGGAGACTTTGTGGTGGTCCCAAATTAACATGTCACCAGCGTGAGTGTTGAGGTCGGCTTCCACCCAGCAGCTGCCAAGTAGAGTTGTTGAATCATTTTCAAAGTTGGTTAAGATGTAGCTGCTCACCTCTACGTATAAATCTCTGAATTCCTCGCTTTCCCACCCTGAGTCACTTTCCATGTGTTCGTATGAGGTAGAACCCTGCCACAGGACTGCAGCTGTTCTGTGACTGGTCTGCAATGTCTTAAGGCAGCAATGCTTAAAAGGTGGAAAATGGTTATAAGATACTTGTATCCCAGTTTTCATTTAACTTTGCTGTTTTCCTTGGTACCTTCAATAGTAAATTAAAATTTCCTGTCCTCTGGCCAGAAGTGCCGATTTTGGGGCATCCAAGGTCTACCATGATCTGTTCATTCTTCATGTGCTGGTTAAAGGTTGTGGGAAGAAAACCAGAATACATCTCATTCAAGTCTATGGGACGGGAGTGCATGGGTAGCATGGCACCAAATTTCACTGGCCGGGCTGCAGCCATTGACAGAGGGAAAAGAGCTGCCAGGGGTGGGGATACAGCTTACCGCCATGCTTGTCTGTTACAGATACATTTTGGGTCTAGAAATCAGGACATTTTTAAAATGTAGGCGTAACGTTAAAAAGCTAAACTTTTTAGAGTACAGATTGCCTAGCGTTGTAATCACAAAGGTCAATATAGATGTAAACCTTAAGGCCCCCTTTGCATTATGCATTGCATTAAGACAGCATGTGGGTGGGGCTTAACATGCCCAATGGGGGGCCCCTTTAATCGCACCTACTAATGCCTGCATCTCTAGGTGAAAGCTGCTGACATCTGAAATCATCATTCAGGCAACACTCAAACTTAGAAGCGACCACACTCTACTCCACATAATTGGTAAAATCTCCACACCTTGGTACAGTCACAGTACAACACTCCCAAATGCCTGAACTAGAGGCTGAGGCTGTGGTCCTATGAAATCGGCATTAAGGCAGCACTCCTAACTTGGAAGCAAGCTGGTTCCTCTTGCAGTTAACCCTTTGTGTGTTCCACTTTCCATAATGTCTTCCAATAGATGCAGCAATTCAAAGTACAGAGCATTTACTCCACTCCACCAGCACAGTCTGTCATGCCACCACTCTGTGACACCATGAGACTTCTTCCTACACAAGATCTCTGCACGTGTTCCTGAGCTTCTTTAACCCCCGAGACCTTGCTCTTCTCTCCCATGACCACTCAGGCCAGGTACCTTGGAAACCCCATACCATGATATTTGTCCCTGTATGTGGGGAACCAGTTGCTAGGGAGCGGGCTAAGCCCTCAAACCCCCCTACCAGGGCCCTCTTTCACCTGTGCCATGTCACCATGACTCCTGTTGGTGGCTTAAGCACCTGACCTTACTCCAGTTGCCCCTAGCAATGACCACATGGTCTCTTCTTCTTCACTGCAGGTTAGACCTTTGCAATATGTTCCAAGCCCTCGTCTTTCAGAACGGAAGTATGCACCCGGTTAGTGATTTTAGACTAGGCAGACTGGCTTAACAATAAAGTTCGCTACTGAAGTAGTTGAATAGCAAAGGTGAGCAGTTTTCAGCAACAACCTGTGGGAAGTCCTCTAAGTGCCCTTTACTGTGTCCCTGGTGTTTCCTTGTGTCCCACAAGGTGGCTATACCTTAAATAGGTGAGAAAGTCCATTAGTTTATTTAGCAGCACAGTCCATATTCTTGGAACCCCCGACTGGGCTCCCATAAGGGGTGGTGTTTGCTGCTGAGGATGCAATCTCCACTTTGCTCTCCTTTTCCCATGCAGAGAGCAAAGGAAAGTAGGAACTAGTACGTAGTGTTGTCTCCCTGTAACAGTTTTGGAAAAGGACCTTCTAGGCAGGAGAGCAGCCAGTCCAGCTCGGACCAATGTAAACATGTATGTGCAAAAACCAGTTGGATCTCCATGAAAGCTGGAGTTTTTCTCAAATGCAAGACATTCTCTGGATGATGTGGAGAGGCAAGGTGGTGGCAGAATGATCTCCACCTTGTCCAATCAGAGAACACTTTTGCATTCATTGAGCATGAAAAGCATTCCTTGAATGGCTCCCATGTCGAGCATGTGGCTTTCTGTTTTCACAATGCAGCAATGCATTGTGGCACCCGCAAGTTAGTGGAGATCACTGGAGTAGCAGTGTAGTAGGTGTCTACTGCGGTGATTTCTAACTTCCATGGAGATCCCACAGGTATTCCACATTCATACGTGCGTTGGTCCAAGCTGAACCAATGTAACTCAGCTATCGTGCACACAGGCAGTTTAGTTGGTCTATTGTTAAAAAAAAAATGTCTTTGGGTGTCTGAGAGGCAGAGGTGCAGTGTAGAGCCCAGTGCCAGCAGTCTGTCAAAATCAATGATTGGCTAAAATATGCAACGGCTGTATGTGGTTCTTATCGGGTCCCTTTGTTCAGTGATGCAGTCCCTGAACATGGAATTCTTCATTTAGGACAAACACCACCTAGCAGAGGCGTAACTAGAACCTTCAGGGCCCTGGTGCAAAAAACAATGCCCATCAGTGCCGCCTCAGCAGAACTCTGAGCTGAGAGTCATGCAGTCCAGAGCCTGCACTGACAGTTCCCCCTCCCTCCTCCCCACGGATGGGGGAGAGAGGCTATCTGCAGGCTCTGGGCTGTATGACAGAGACACTCTTAGCTCAGAGCCCTGTGGCTTGCAACTCTGCTGGGACCCCCCCGACAGTGGTCGAACACCCAGGGCCCGGTCACAAGTGCAACCCTAGTAGTTCCGCCACTGCCACCTAGTACTGCCTGGAAGAATGTCCAGCAGCTGCATATTTTAGCCAGTCATTGATTTTAAAAGGCTGTTGTACCCTGTGCCTCCCAGGCATGCAAACTGGGATCCAAACTGCCCGTATACATTAGCTCTAAGTAGGAAATAAGTTTTATATGCAACAAGTTTATTATCAATAAAATTGAAGTAAATGTTGACATTAAACACTCAGAAACTGTTCTTTACCCTGAAGATGATTAGTGACTTGTAATGCCCTATTCGGAAGCCACATGGCTCAGCAATCCAGTTGAGAATGACCGGTTCCCTTGAAGTCTTATTTTCAGGGTATGATTCATCACAGCCCACATTCTGATCACACAGATGCTTAGAGCGGCTTTTTCCAGAAAGCGGATATGTCAATGTAAGTGGTGAAACCGCAGAGACCACAGGTCAAGTGTCCAAGCCCTTCCATAAACGTTCTTCACGTGAGAAGGATGAGATGGGGAGTCTTACCAGACAAAAGGCAGGACTGGACCCACGGCAGGTAGATCACCAATTACACACTTTATTAGACGTGCTGGATTTAGCCGTAATTATTTTTTAATTGGGAAGATCTCCAGTGACCTCCTGATTCCATGGGGTCGTTAGCTGGGTAGAGTCCTGGTGACACAGCGAGGTCAACAGATGCCAAATGAATTCAAGTGGTCTAGAAGTACTGCTATTTCTGGATGGAGAATTCAGTGAAAAGAGTGGGTGCTGCATATTTCCACCATCGACTGCCGGAGGTGATGGAGATAATTAGGAAGATCATTAGCTCCCTGATAAATAGCTCACAGGTGCCAAGAATTAGATTGCAGCTTCCAACTGAAGAGTAGAAGTAATCTAGATCAATGTTCTAGTGGGCATCATTTGATTTCATCCCCATGCCCCATAAAAAGATGGATTGTTAAGGTAGAAGGCCAACTTTTTTTTTTTTTTTTTGCCCACTCAAGAGCTGGAAGTATGGGTGGGTGTAAGGGTAGGGGTTGTTTGAGGGAATCGCTTTGCCTGCTTTTTTGAGTAGTTTATACTCCAGAAACAAAAATGTAGTATATTGCAGCCTACCCATTCTTAGATGTGGTGGCTGCATTGTTTTTTTTTTTTAGTTTTTTTTTTTAGTTTTTTTGTTTTTTTCAGGATTGTTTCATTTTTAATATGAAAGAGAACGCCCGGTGTAATTCCCCAAGGGAGCAAACAGTTGGTGAACTGGCTTGTGGTGTCTTCCTTTATACCAGAATCTAACATAGAAAAGGGAGAAACTGTATCTTCCAAAAGTAGTAATTATATTGTTGTGAGTGGGATACAGATAATGCAAGGGCTTACGCGTTTCGGCGCAGAGCTGCATTAAAGGATACTATCACTTTTTTTTTTATGCACATTTTTAGCAGGTAAAAAAAAATGCATGTAATTTTTGGAGGGGGCCTGTAAAGCAGGGGTGTCAAACTCTATTTCCTTGCGGGCCACATCAGCATTATGGTTGCCCTCAAAGGGCTGGTTGTATCAGCACCTCGCCGCCCCTTACATCAGATGTCAAGTGGGGCCCCCCCACCATCAGAAGTCGAGCACCCCCCACCATCCCTTACATCAGTGCACCCCATGCCTTGTGCTGCTGCCAGAAAAAAACTTTGAGGGGGGGGAGCTGGGAATGCAGGGTCTGGAGGAGGACTGTACATAGCTGGATAGAGAAGCACAGGATCTGTTGGAGGAGTCCTGTCCTCTCTGCTGCTGACTACTGAGACAAGGTGGGGTTGGAGACGAGGAGGCACAGCTGCAGGTGTGGGGGCCACATGAAATGGCCTGTAGGGCCAGATTTGGCCCACAGGCCTTGTGTTTGACACATGTGCTGTAAAGCGCTGCACCAGCGATCAGCAGATCTCCTTCAGACCTGTCAGAGTATCTGCTTCCTCGTACTTCGAACGAGGAAGCCGATACATTCTGACAGGAAGAATCAATGAACTACCGCAGTGCTCACAGCAACGTGGTAGTTCATTGAAAACTACAAGCCGACAGCCGCAAAGGATGTTGGGAATTGTAGTTCATTCATACACAGAGCTGTGTGTATTAATGATGCAGCTGTGTGGGCGGAGCCCTACGCAGCCAAGCTGTTTTCAAAAAGTGACAGCTAGTATGGGGAGCTTCTCCCCGTACTGCTGCCACAGGGAGAACAAGCAGCAGGCGGCAGCTGCAGCACTGGTTAAATGTTCCATCCGCATAACGTGTAACCTGTTCCCAAAGGTGACCTTATCCTTTAACTGCTTAAGGACCGTCCCAAGTACATATGCTGTGGCAGGGCGGCCCTTAAGCGTGAAATTGCGTACCTGTACATTATTTTTTTTTTTCTTCGGGTCTTGGGAGCGCGCAAGCACACCGCCGGCGACCCGCTCTCGCTGTGATTGGACACAGCGGGAGCCAATCAGTGGGTCCGGCAGATCCGATATCTGCATGGTCCCACAGATCGCCATTCTGTCAGAGGGGAAGATGAAGATCTTGTGTTTCTGCTAAGCAGGAACATGGATCTCTGTCCTCCCCCCAGTCAAAGCACCTCTGCCACAGTTAGCAAGCACTCCCTCTGAACACATTTTAACCCTTTGATTGCCCCCCGATGTTAACTCCTTCCCTGCCAGGGTCATTAGTGCATTTTTTTAGAACTGATCATATATTGGTGTCACTGGTCCCCAAAAAGTGTCACTTGACGTCAGATGTGTCCGCCGCAATTTCGCAGTCCCACTAAAAATCGCTGATCACCGCCATTACTAGTTAAAAGAAAAATGTAAATTTGATAAATATATGCCGTAGTTTGTAGACACTATAACTTTTGCGCAAACCAATCAATATTCGCTTATTGGGATTTTTTTAACCAAAAACATGTAGCAGAATACATATTGGCCTAAATTGATGAGGAAATTAGAATTTTGTTTTTCCTTTTTTTTTTTTTTTTTTTTTTGGATGTGTTTTATAGGAGAAAGTAAAAAATATTATTCTTTCAAAATTGCCGGCTTTTTTTTAATTTTATTTTTTTATATAGCGCAAATAATAAAAACAGCAGAGGTGATCAAATACCACCAAAAGGAAGCTCTATTTGTGAAAAAAAGGATATCAGTATTATTTGGGTACAGCGTCGCACAACCACGCAATTGTCAGTTACAACAACGCAGTGCCGTATCGCAAAAAATGGCCTGGTCGGAAAAGGGGGGTGGTGGGAACCTTCCGGAGCTGAAGTGGTTAAAGCAGTGCTTTCCCTCCCTATACTAAAAATTCCCCAGGTGCATGCATCTGTGTATACACCTTCCAAAACCTATGCAAGTGAATTTGTAAATCCATTATTTTTCTTCAAACCAATTGAAATCCACTTCCTGCCCTGTAGAGGCACTGGTGACGCATCCAGGTCCTCACAGATGCGCCCTGAAAAGGCTTCGTCACCAGTTCTCTGGTGCAAGATCTTCTGTTCCTGAGAAAGCAAACTGCACCAGATCTCTCTATGCTGCCAGATCTGGTGCACTGCTGATGTCCTTTGTGGAGCAGGCAAAGAATATAGAAGAAGCCAGTCACTGATGACTTTTTTTTATTTTTTATGGTGGTGTGGGACATGGGCAGAAAACATCCTTTTTTTTGGAATGTTGCAAAATTTGAAAAATTAAAGGCATGTTGATATACGAAAGTGGACCTGTTTCACGTAAATACTTTTAGATAGTGTTGGCAGTTTAAAAAGTGGAGGAGTAAACCTGTTATGTATAAAAGATCTAAAAATCAAATGATGGATCGGTGGACAAGCAGAGTCCTCTCCAAAAAAACCAAAGTTGAACATCAAAACTCTCAAGTTCCTGAGATTGCAAGCAACAGTCATTAACGTTCAAGCCTCCATTTTACCTGTTGGTCAAGCTTTGCTCCACCTCCAAAGCCTTCCTGTTGGTCAACTAATACGATGGATGGCCTTGTTGACCAATAGGAAGATGTGGTAGGGGGCCAGGGCCAACTTTTTTTCCAGGAAAAGTATTTTTATATAACCCCAGCTGCCTGTAGCTCTGGGTCTTCTGGTTGCGGTTTTCGATGAAGGAACCGCTGCTATTTTCTTCTGCTTTTGTTTGCGTTGCCCAAGTTTTTTTGTGATGGGATTTTTAGAAGGCAGAGCCAGTAGGATTAACAAAGAACGTGATCGAACACGTCTTCTGCTATCCTTTGTGCAGGTGAAGACAAAGAATGCTCTATATAATATGCCCTAAGAAAAAAAAAAAAAATCAAATACTTTCAACTAGATTGACACATTTTTACTGGCTCGCCAAGAGTCCATGGTAAAGGCTTTCATTTTCTTTTTCAGCTGTTGGGTGAAAGTGGCTTATGTTTTTTTGTAAACTGCTCCATCCCATCCCATCTGCCAAAATATAGGTTTGTTGTGATGTATCCCTTGGTATCCTTGGCCACCTCCCCGCATCCAACCGCCGTAGTGCGGCTGTCAGCAGAAGTGAAAATGAGGTGTACGTATTGGGTGGTCCTCCCAGGAGTTGGCACGGTGAGGAGTACCTACAGATCTGCAAAGTCAATGGGGCATTTGTGCGGCGTTTTCACAGCCACTTGCCGCCCCGGTCGAGGCTTGCGAATTGCGCAGTTCGCGGCCCTGCGTCCGTCTCCCTCCCCTTCTCCTCCTCGGTCTGCTGTCCTAGAAAGGGAAGGAAGATTATTTTTGCAACCCTAAACCGTTGAAATCTCTTCGTAGACGGTATTAAGCCACATGTGGTATTCTCGTTTGTGGGCAGGAGAATTCTTGAGCAATAAGTCAAGGTTTTCTTCAGCGTGTGCTTCTGCAGAGGAACCTTCCCAGCTCGCTCACGCCAAATGTTCCTCTATAGCTTTCCTTACACTTTTTTTTTTTTTTCCTCCTCTCACCATTTGACCCTCATTCTTCTACGTTCTTTGGACGTCTTTCTGCTCTAGAGGTAACACAACAGGCTTGGAGTGTGAGCCAAGGGCTGGCCATGCACACACACCACTTTGAGTTGTCTTATGGCATTCTCTGCTCACCACATCCTCTGCGTGCGCTTTTTTACTGCTCATGTTTTCAGCCTCTCGGAGAGCTATTCTGGTTCTTCTGTGTATTGCTGAGATCCGTGCCAAATTTTTACACTGTAGGAGAGGCAGAAATGAAATTAGGAGCGTTCAGAGTCAGACAAACAGAAGTCCTCAGCATTCGGTCTCATGCTAAGGTTTTAGAAATATATTTCAACTGGAGCTCTTTCTTGGTTCTTCTTCAAAAGAATGACTTTGCTGTATGTTTTAAAGTGCAAGCTTTGGATAGAGTGGAGAGGGATTAGAGCACCTGTCAGGTTTTTTTTATTGCAGTTTCTGTCCCTTGTCCGGGAAATTCAATTCCTCAGTCATCTGTGTTGTGATCACTGAAGGTGAGAGAAAATCCCAAATTTTGGGTTGTCACCAGAAGTAGTGGGAAATCTTCCAATGGGGACACTAGTTCCTGGGATTCCCTCACTTTGGAGGGATCTCCTCACTTCCTGTTTTGCGAGAGGGACAGGAAGTGCGAGGCTCATGGCTATACCCTCCCTTTTTAGTGTATGCAAAATGAAGAAGTATTGCCCTCGGTTATACTTAAATGCCCAACTTGGTGCATGTTTATTTTTTGCCCACACCACATGGGTTAGTCTAAGTTCACCTTTACAGAAAATCTGTAAGGTGATCTTACACAGGACATCCTCCCCATTTACCCCCCCAGTGTTCCGAGATCCCCCGCTGTCAGGCACCGGGACGCCACTTTACCAGTCCGGGGATTTGAAATTCTCCTCGACTTAATCTCCTATCCGTACCTCTCAGTAAACATGTGCAATATGTTTTGTTAAGAATTTGTTTTTTAATGAATTTAGACAAATTTGTTAATTCTGAAACATCGGATTAACGAAAACCCGTTTAACAAATTTTTCAGAATATTCGGAAATTGTAAATTCAAAAATCTGAAATAATAACTTATTAAATTATAGGTATTGGAATTTCCTTTCAAATTTGGCTGTTAATGAACGTAACGAATACAAATTTATCCAAAGTTATGAGTTATCCGAAATAACTAATGCCGTATCTAAATGAATGGAACATAACTAAATAATAATTAAAAATAATAAAAACTTTTTATTAATAATTCGTTCTGTTCCATTTGTTTAGATGCAGCATTCCTTATTTCGGATTATTTGTAACTTCGGATAAATTTGTATTCGTTATGTTCATTAACAGCCAAATTTGAAAGGAAATCCCAATACCTATAATATAATAGTTATTAGTTATTTAGAACTTTAGGACTTTAGAATCTTTGAATCTTTGAATTTACGAATTGCGATCATAACGAATGACCCGAAAAACGAAAAAAAAAACTGAATGAAACGAAAACTAACACGTTTTTTGGCAGTGCACATGTCTACCTCTCAACGTGTATGGACAAGACGCATTCTAATTGGTCAGCACCGTCACATGGACGACACTGACCAAGCAGAATCCGTCTAGCCCAACCTGTCAGTGCTGTGAGGAGAGAAAGCTGGCAGGATTTCAAAGCCCCAGACCGGTGAAGCAGTGTTCCGGTCCCTGATAGAGCAGGATCATGGGTTTACAGTACAGAGGGACTGGGGAGGGGGGGTCCAGTGTAGGGTAAAGGAGAACTTACCTTTTATCTGCTCATTTTTTCTAGGGGTGAACAGTGTGTATACTCACCCGCTCCATCAATCACCCAAAAAATGGCACTCCCCCACGTCCAGTGTTGGACTGTTCCTGACGTCTTTATGTCCAGAGCCGGTCTATGGGTGTGATGACGTCCAGGACAGTCCACCACGCTAGACCACGAGGGGGGGGGGGGGGAACGGCCAGGACCAGTCTTGCGCTGAGAGGATTGAAATAATAGGGGAGTATGTCTCGTCTTTACAAAAGAGCGAAGTCTAGACAAAAAGCGAGCAGTTAAACTATGCCCCACTACAGTTCAGCTTTAGGGGGGCCCGTTCACACTGTTTGGAGAGCTCTTCAGAGCGCATTTGACAGGCGGTGAGGAGGCATTGTATTGCCTCACCACCACCTGCTTTAACCCTTTGACCACCACACTTGCATGTCACAAGGGTGCAGTTTTGGGGTGCTTGCAGAGTTGCCCCATTCACTTAAAACACAAGCGGGTAGAATTCCTGCCGTTGTATATGTACACTCCTGGCCTCTGCAGCTAAAGTAGGTATAGGTTGTGGGTCACCTGCAGAGTTTTAGCACCCCCCCCACCCCCCCCAACCCCACATGTGAATGAGGCCCAACACAAGTCATAAGGCTTTATTCACATCTGCATGTTCCATGAATGTGTGAAAAATTTGATCTGGCTTACATTGCCATTAATGGCATCCCAAATACAACCAGAAAATGCATGTTTTTGCAAGCGGCTCCAAGCCTAACAAAGTGTAGGAGCTTCTTTGGCCTGTCAAACGAATGGGCTGCCCTATCTGTTTGGTGTGTCACGTCACAACGGAGGTGTAAATGGGGACTAAATGTAACTTTTTGTGCCTGACTACACAATTTACAAATCTTTTATTACGTTCTTTTTAAAAATGCCTTGTTTCTTTTTAGTTCCATTTTATGAATGATCGGGAGGAGAAACGAAACCTAAAAAAACACAAAGCACTAAAATTTTAAAATGGTGTGAAGGAAAATAAAAACAACCCATTACCTACTAGAAGGTAGTTTGAAGGTGTATATTTTACTTTTGGAAAGCACCAAAACCGACCAATGTCTGCAGGGTCCCTGAGGGCCGCCAAGTACCTAGTAGATGCCATAGGGCCACATGTGACACCAAGGTCACAAATGGTCCAACTTTCTTGGGTCTAAGCCATTCTTCCTCAACTAGAAAAATGTTGTATTGCAGCCATTGTCACACAGTGGAGATGGAGTCCTCAGGGACAACACTTCTGCTGGACTGGTCAACCACCGATCATAAGCGTGGTTACATGGAAGGAAGGGGGAGCGAGTCACAAGTGTCCAGTATTTTGCATGGCTAATGGCAGACAAATCACAAACTAAAAACAAGATTGCACAACCTGATAGTTTGTGCCTGTATTTGCAGTACTGTTCATTGGCTTTAGACTAAAGTGGAACTCAACCCAACAATTGGATAGAGGGAGGGAGGGTGATTACCTCCAAGTTCTATTGGGGAGATTTCCCTTCACTTCCTGTCCCATAGCCAAAACAGGAAGTGAGGAAATCCTTCCAAAATGAGGGAATCTCTGGTTGCCACCAGAACTAGTGCCCCCCCTTGGAAGATTTTCCCTGTTCAGGTGCAAACCCAAAACTTTGGATTTTCCCTCACCCTCGGTGAAAATGTTACCAGGACAAAATAGAGAGGGTGAATCTCCCCCCTTAGGGGATGGAGAATGATTCTAATGCCTCTCCTCTATCCAAAAGTTTAAAAGGGCTTTGCCTTAAGGCTTGATTCGCACCATAGAGGTGCGATTGGGCATGTTTCCCTGTGTCCCATGTATGACAGCCAATTTCAGTGGACCACCCTTTGCGCTGGGAACGCAGAATAGAATTCCCTGATTTTCAAGAATGCACTGCACTGAACCACGTGGTGCTGTGGCGCCATGTGATTTGTCGTGCGCATTTGCGGATGCATGGTGGTGTCAATAATAATGGCACAGCCACTCATCTGCTAAAGAGCAACGCGTTTCTGTGCATTCGGGGAAAGCATGCAATTTTCCTTGCATTCCCAACATGCGATGATGTGAACCTAGTTCTGATGATCAGCTGCTTTCCTTTTTTTGCCAACATGACAAACAGGTGAGGTATGCTGGGGTTTGTAGTCCTACTCTGTGGTGTTGACAACTTTTCACCCTCCCCGATTTCTTCTAGTAGGATTTTTAGAACTGATTTTATTATGGTACAAAGAGGACCTGTTTAGCCCATGGAGGTCACAGTCCCTCCCTTCTCACATATTTTTATTGGCAGCGCTCCTCGTCTGGGATAAATGAAAGGTCGAATAAATATTTGAGGAGAAAACTCTTCTCTCTTCAATGCTGGGGATGGAATATTAGCATCAAAGTGATACATTGTCTTATTTAATACAGCGAGGAACCCGAGTGCAGAACCAACAGCAACTGATGGGCTCCACTTGTCACTGATTGACGTTAATGACTTCATGTCTGATGGGTTGTTATGGACTATTGCTGCACCTCACTGCACGTTGTGCCATGACTTTATCAAAAGTGTGCAAATCTGCGCTTTAAGTTATATGGATTATTAAATTCTCATCCTCATGTTTGCTGTACATGGCAGTTCTTGCTGATGGCTTTAGATTTGTAGATCTTGAGCATCAATCTAACTCTACAACGCATTTCTTTTTTGGGGGGTGGGTGTTTGTGCAAGTGAAGAGCCACCCATGTGAAGACCTTACATTGGGGGGTCAGTGGAAGATATTGGGGGAGGGGGAAGAGAGAGAGGGTGTCCTTACATTGGGGGTCAGTGGAAATGGCTCACTGCTAAGGAACCCCCAGAAACCTCTGGAGGAACCTTGGATGGGATTGCCACATATCATACCACACACTCTTGGGAGGTGTAGTTCAGAGAAGAAACTTTCCTTTTTATTAGCTGGAACTCGGCTGTTGGAAGACTGGGTTTTTTAAGACTTTTTTGTGTTTTATAAAGTGTAACAAATCCTGAATCTAATACATATTTACACAGCCTTTATGGGATGTCAATAACATTGGCCAAAAAGGGATGGAGGATGCTCTGATGTGGTGATCAGACAATATACTGTATGTCTAAGGCAAAATGTTACCTGTGGATATGCTTTGCAAATTGCTCTGGACGGTGGGAATAGAGGGCTGTCGGCCCCCAGCTCTGCCTTTTTTGGCCTCTTGGCCGTCAGCCCCTGTTCTGCCTTCCTGGCTCCCCATTCGGCCTTTTTGACCTCTTGGCCTTCAGCCCCCACTCTGCCTTTTTGGTTACTTGGCCCCCCCCCAGCTCTGTCTTTTTGGCCTTATGGGTCCCCCAGCTCTGCCTTTTTGGCCTTATGGGTCCTTCTGCTCTGCCTTTTTGGCCTTATGGGGCCCCCAGCTCTGCCTTTTTGGCCTCTTGGGGGGGCTTCCCGAGCTCTGCCTTTTTGGCCTCTTGGGGGGGCTCCCCCAGCTCTGCCTTTTGGCCTCTTGGGGGGGCCCCCCATCTTTGCCTTTTTGGCCTCTTGGGGGCCCCCCATCTTTGCCTTTTTGGCCTCTTGGGCCCCCCCAGCTCTGCCTTTTTGGCCTCTTGGGCCCACCCCCAGCTCTGCCTATTTGACCTCTTGGGGCCCCCCCAGCTCTGCCTTTTTGGCCTCTTGTCTCCCCTAGATTTGGTAGCAAAAAGCCAAGGACATCTGAAAATGAGTCACATGGCCAAACTGGCCCCCTAGCTCTGCCTTTTTGGCCTCTTGGTTCCCTCCCATCCAGCCTTTTTGGCCTCTTGCCTGCCTGGTCCCCAGCTCTGTCTTTTGGCCTCTTGGCCCCCCATGGAGCCTTTTTGACCTCTTGGCTGCCAGCCCCCATCTCTGCCTTTTTGACCTTCTGGCCATCAGCCCCCTACTGCCACCTTTTGCCTCCCCATTTGGCCTTTTTGGCCCTCCAGCCCCCCATTCGGCCCAGATGGTTTCTTGGCCACCGACCCCCAGCTCTACCTTTTTTTTTTTTTTTTTTATCCCTCCGGCCCCCCATCCAGGCCTTTTTGGCTGTCCGGCTCCCTAGCTCTGCCTTTTGGCCGTCCGGCCCCCTAGCTCTGCCTTTTGGCCTCTTGGCTCCCCAGCTCTGCCTTTTTGGCTGCCTGGCCTCCAGCTCTGCCTTTTGGCCCCCAATCTGGCCTTTTTGGCCTCTTGCCTTCCGGGCCCCCAGCTCTGCCTTTTTGGCTTCTTGGCCCCACTAGAGTTAATATACTCTACTTAAGTAATATTTGCCATAAACAAATTTTTAGTTGCAAAAAGCCAATGTGATCTGAAAATAAGTCACATGGTCAAACATAGGGACAGTTTTGGTAAATAACTTGCCTTAAAATGTATCTACTTTTTTTTCCCTTTTCACATGCGTTGAGTTGGGTAGGTGTGACCTGCCATGACCCCGTGTGCCTTCTGAATCATGTTCCAAACTGCTTTTGCTTTTTAAAACCAAATACTAAAAGTTTGACGCCACCGCTGAACTTCAGAGTATGATTTCAGACTGACGGCATGGGAGCAGCCGGGCCGGCCTCATCCATGACACACGGCATACTTCCACTGTGTCAACAAAAAAAAAAAAAAAAACGGACAGCAACAGGCGCGAGACTGCGGCATGAGCTCCTCGCCTGAGAACAAATTCATATTTTTTACCAGAATTAAAGATAAGCGAACGACGTGGCGTGAAGGAATATTCTTCGCTGGGAAGGGCACTTTATAAGACGCAAACGAAGTGAGGACAAGTGACGTCTGTCTGCGCTGGGTCAATAAACCCGGGTTATTTTTAAAAAAAGGACGAACGTCCTGAGTGATGTCTTATCACCTGGCGATCTCCGGGAGGCTTGCCTTGGTTCTCGGTCGGTTAAGCGTCTTGTGAAAACATTCATTGTCAGACGTGTACAGCGACATTTGCTGCTGTTCCTGAACAAAGGTGTTGACAGAAAATGTTCACATAAATCGATCGTAGAAAAATACGTAGGCTGGGATGGCAGACCTGATTTAAGAAATGCTGGTTGCTTGGCCGCCTCCTGGCTTCAATAGTCACAGGCCAGGAACACCGAAAACCAGAGCAAAGTCGGGATTCCTTCATGCATTTTTCCATGTCGGTGACTCTAAAGCATTAGCAGAATGCCAGGCGACCTGAATTTACAGAAGGGGTCTGGAGAGCTCCAATAACTCTATAGTAGCATCCTAGCAGTCCCATGTTTCTATATACATTTACTGGCCACTTTATTAGGTACACCTTGCTAGTACCAGGTTGGAACCCCTTTCGCCTTCAGAACTGCCTTCATTCTTGGTAGCATAGATTCCACAAGGTGTTGGAAACGTTCCTAAGATTTTGGTCCATAGTGACATGATGGCATCACGCAGTTGCTGCAGATTTGACGGCTGTACATCTATGAAGCGAATATCTCATTCCACCACATCCCAAAGGTTCTCTATTGGATGAGATGTGGTGAGTGTGGAGGCCATTGGAGTACAGGGACCTCATTGTCCAGTGGTGAGATGATTGGAGCTTTGTGACATGGTGCATTATCCTGCTGGAAGGAGCCATCAGAAGATGGGGACACTGTAGTCATAAAGGGATGGACATGGTCAGCAACAATACTCAGGGAGGCCGTGGTGTTTAAACGGTGCTCAGTTGGTACTAAGGGGCCCAAAGTGTGCCAAAAAAATATCCCCAACATCATTACACCACCAGCCTGAACCGGTGATACAAGGCAGGATGGATCCATGCACCAAATTCTGACCCCACCATCTGAATGTCGCAGCTGAAATCCAGACTCATCAGACCAGGCAACGTATTTCCAATCTTCTACTGTCCAATTTTGTTGATCCTGTGCGAATTGTAACCTCAATTTCCTGTTCTTAGCTGACAGGAGTGGCACCCGGTGTGGTCTTCTGCTGATGTAGCCCATCTGCTCCAAGGTTCGATGTGTTGTGTGTTCAGAGATGGTATTCTGCATACCTTGGTTGTAACGAGTGTTTTTTTGAGTTACTGGTTCGATTTGATCGAAAGGCAACAGCTTGCCCATTCTCCTCTGACCGCAACAAGCCATTTTCCTCCACACAACTGCCGCTCACTGGATATTTTCTCTCCCCCTCTCCCCATTCTCTGTAAACCCGAGAGATGGTTGTGTGTGAAAATCCCAGAAGTACTCAGACCAGCTCGTCTGGCACCAACAACGATACCACGTTCAAAGTCACAAGTCACTTAAATCCTCCTTTTTCCCCATTCTGATGCTCAGTTTGAGCTGCAGCAAGTTGTCTCCACCACATCGAGATGCCTAAATGCATTGAGTTGCTGCCATGTGATTGGCTGATTAGCAATTTGTGTTACCAAGCAATTGAACAGGTGTACCTAATATAGTGGATAGAACTTGGAAACATGAATTATTATTATTATACACGATTTATATAGCGCCAACAGTTTACGCAGCACTTTACAATGTAGAGGGGGGGGGGGGGGGCCGGACACGAACCGTTCAATACAAAAGGGACAGGAGGGCCCGGCTTGTAGAGCTTATATTCTAAAGGAAGGGGGTGGTGGTACAAAAGGTAATAGATGCAGGGAATGATTTGATGGGGATGAATAAAAATGGTTTACTCCACTGCGGTTTGCTTTTCAGAGGGGCACTAGAGACTGCTGCGTATGTGAATGAGGCATAAACACCACCCCAATTCGACCTTCGATATTGCCGCAGCCCTCCTCCCTCCAATTAGCGCTCCTCTTCCTCTTATGTTATTGGACAGAATGTTTGTAGACACTGGAGGTGTTTGCACTTTGGTTCACATTGATCACAATGTACAGAGTTGCTCTGATTGGCTCTGTACATTGACTGATCTGAGCTGTTTCTGCAGCACTTTGTGTGTTTTTATGCCTTTGTTTTTTTTGTTTTTTTGTTTGTGTTTATGGCATGGCCTGAGGCGGTTAATGGAAATTGTCCAATAGCTGGATTTAGACCTTTACCGCATGTTAATGTGTGTTGGGGTATGTAGATAGGAATATTTAAATTTTACTCGTAACATTTTTGTTATGGATCAGGTTTTCTTTCAGTATGAACAGTGGGAACAGCCAGGCAAATGGCATTTTTGGAAGTCACCTCCCTTCTATCCTATAACCTCACATTGAGTCCTTGATCTGGAAAACATAACTGAACCGCTATTTTGCCTTCTGTACCTTCACTTGCTGCGTGCTTATTGAAGCCAGAGACAGCCGGTCAACAATGTCAGGATGTCGGTAATGGCAGCCCCAGTGCTTATTTCTTTAGCTTCACTTTTAAGTATTTCCAGTCATATTTAAGCCATAAAAATTAAGGGTAAAGTCCTTGCGTTTTCACGTCTTGTGATCCTGGTCCTTCAATAAGGAATCCCATTCAGCTAATAAA
Source organism: Aquarana catesbeiana (assembly GCF_042186555.1). Taxonomy (NCBI): domain Eukaryota; kingdom Metazoa; phylum Chordata; class Amphibia; order Anura; family Ranidae; genus Aquarana; species Aquarana catesbeiana. The sequence goes on along the minus strand of NC_133328.1, from coordinate 14,294,449 downwards.
ATATAAACAAAGACGTGGATTAGCATAATTACCCGACTGGAAGTGGTGAGATCTGCAGCTTCTTCTGGCCACATTGATGCTTTGTGTGAAATTCTCTCCTTCACACAATCCTCACCTTTCATATTTCAGAATATTCTGAATATTGCTGTGTCATCTCCCAATTTTCACTGTTTTTGGTTTCGGAGATTTATTTTGAATTAGCTGAAAGAATGCGTAGGATAATATTTGACTTATCTTCCCGGGCTGATGGGGGGGGGGAAATTACACTCCACATATTGGAGTCGCAGGTTTTCTGGTGGAAATTTCCAGCTGTTTCCTTTTGGATTTAGTTGGGTCCAGGAGATGTCTTGCGTTCCTAGCGTGGAGGGGCTAGTGTGCGGCCCAATCCAGAATTTGGCAAGGCTGGAAGGGAGAAGAGGTCTACACAGCTTATAGAACCTATAAACCTACCGATCTGCAAATTTTGACCAAATTTTATCAAGACAGGTGTACCAACCTGAGTGCCAAGGACACAATATAGAGAACCCAGGCTTGTTTATTTTAAGGGAAAATTACTTGGACCAGTTTTGCCAAATTTTTTTTTGGAAAGATAACTGTACAACTCTGATGGCTGGATACACAATATAGGGCATCATACATTTTGGAAAAATCAGCCTTTGGTGGGAAAATTATTTGGACCCATTATGCCAAATCTTTTCTCATAAACTGTAGAAGTCACCGGTGGCCAGTATCTCAGACCAGATCTAGAACAGAAGACTTTGACTTAATTTTGCCAAGCCCAATATATTGGCCTTACTGCCAACTGTACCACTCTGATGGCCAGGGACACAATATAGGAATCGTAAATGCCTGGAAAACCCAGGCTTGCTTATTTTGTGGGAAAAGGGACTTGGATCCATTATGCCAAATTTGCTAAATCAAGAACTGTAGTGGTCACTGGTGGCCAGTCTCAGGTCACCAGAGAGTCTGTATCCTACATCTGGACTGAGACACTGGCCAACAATGACCTCTACAGTTCGTGAGAAAGCAAATCTGACAAAGTATCAAAGCCCTTTTCCCACAATGTTTTCCAACATTTTTGATTCCTATATTGTGTCCCTGGCCATCAGAGTGGTACAGTTGGCAGGAAGGCCAGTATATTGGGCTTTGCAAAATTGGGTCACAGGTCTTCTGTCCTAGACCTGGTCCAAGATACTGGCCACCGGTGACTTCTACAGTTCTTGAGAGAAAAGTAGATTTGGCACAATGAACCCAAATTTCCCCATCACTAAAAGCAGATTTTTTCCAAAATGTTTGATGCCCTATATTGTTCCCAGCCAACAGCTGGCAGTAAGACCAATATTTGGGCTTGACCATATTGGGTCACCAGAGAGTCTATCCTAGATCTGGAGTAGTATTGTCAAGCACAGTATTGGTCTTACTGCCAACTGTTCAACTCTGATGGCTGGGGACACAATATAGGGCATCATACATTTTGGAAAAATTTGCCTGTTTGTGGTGGGGAAAATAATGTGCGTCTATTTTGCCAAATTTACGCTTACCAGGAACTGTAGAAGTCACTAGATGCCTGTATCACAGCCCAGATCTAGGATGGAAAACCTCTCTGGTGACCTGATTTTGCCAGACCACTATATTGGTCTTACTGCCAACTGTATCACTCTGAGAAGTGGGCATACAATATAAGGCATTATAAATGTGGGCCAAATCAGGCTTGCTTATTTCGTGGTGGGGAAAATAAATTTGAGTCCATTTTGCCACTGGTCATGGGTGACCAGTATCTCATCCAGATCTCGGAGAGAAAACCTTTCTGCTGACCTAATTTTGCCATGCCCAATATATTGGTCTTACTTCCAGCTGTACCTCTCTGACGTGGCCAGGGACACAATATGTCCTAAATGTTGGAAAGCCCAGGCTTATTTTGTGGTGGGGGAATTTGGCAAATGCTCTTTTCTCAAGAACGGTAGAGGCCACTGATAGCCAGTATCTCATTCCAGACTTAAGATAGAAGACCTCTCAGGTGACCTAACTTTGCCAAACTCATTATCTTGGCCCAACTGCCAATTGTACTGCTTCGAAGGGCTGGTGAAATGATAGATGCTGGAAAAATCAGGCTTGCTTATTTTGTGGTGGGAAAATGACTTGGATCAATTTTTTGTCAATTTTACTTTTCTTGAACCTTAGAAGTCACAGGTTGCCAGTCTTAGTCTAGATCTAGAATGAAAGACCTCTCTGGTGACCTAATTTTTCCAAGCCCGATATATTGGCCTTGCTGCCAACTGTACCACTCTGAGGGGTGGGGATTCAATATAGGGCATTCTAAATGCTGGGCAAATCAGGCTTGCTTAATTTGTGGTTGGGAAAATTATTTTGGGTCCATTTTGCAAATGTACTTTCTGAAGAACTGTAGAGGGGTTTAATGCAATGGACTTCTAGCACCCAGTGGTTCCCCATCATTTAAAAGGTGGAACCGTTAAAGAATACCGTTGCTGTATATTGGAATGTTGGGAATTTTTATTCATGGAGACTTGTAGAGTCACTAAAAGGTCCACCTCATATAAACTTGAAAGAAAAGGCCACGTGGTCTCTTCTAAAAGATCCTGCGGGGCCGACATTGGCTGGCTCTTGCTTGAACTGTGATCCTCCCACATATAGAGACCACATGACCAATGGCAGGAAGCTGAGTGGCTTTCATGGTGATCCTTCAGCTGCAATACTTTGAGCCCGTGTAGTAAGTATACAGGTCAGAAGCTTGGCCTTCAGACTTCCCTACTTCAGGACTTTGCATATTAATGCCAGCAACAGCCAGGCAAGTAGCATTTTTTTTACAGGACCACATATTTGTTTCAGGACTGGCTTCTTTTTTTAATAAGGAATTCAACTTTTTACTTTTCATACTGTGGCAGGGATTGTTGCATAAAAATAAATATATAAATGATAATATAGAAAATATATTAAATTTAATATTCAACATGGTCGCAGTCAAAGCTGAAATGTAATCTGCTTGGGTCTTGCCCTGGTTTCTCCCCTACCCCTCACTGCCCCCATCAGATTTTTTGAAAAAAAGGTTTTCAAGCGGAAGTGAACCCATCAATTTAACAGTTTCAAAAAAAGTTACATTTCTAGACATTGGTTGTGCTCTCAACCAAACTGTCAAACCTTCCAATGACTGGTGTCATAACTGATCACATGTGCTACATCATGGCAGTTGAAGATTAAACAGAGGCCAAGATGACAGCTTGGCTGAAAACGATAGAAGGGCTCACTTCCACTTAAAGGTTTTTGTTGCAGATTGTTTTTTTTTTCTGGTTTTAGACCCAGTGTCACCGAGTCTCTGTGAGTTGATATGCAATGCAGGCATGTCATGGCTAGCTGGAGGGGCTGGCAGGGTGCTGTGCATAGCTTCCTGAAAAATCAAGGCACCCTGCCTCAGTACTCCTCTGAAGAGTCCTCAGTCCTGAAGTACAGTGCATACAGAAAGTATTCACAGCGCTTCGCTTTTTCCACATTTTGTTATGTTACAGCCTTATTCCAAAATTGATTAAATTCATTATTTTCCTCAACATTCTACAAACAATCCATAATGACAATGTGAAAGAAGTTTGTTTGAAATCTTTGCAAATTTATATTAAAAAAAATGTAAAAAATTAAATGACTTACAGAGACACCCATTCTAAGGCTTCAAAGAGAACTAAAAAGAATAATAAACTGACAAGCGGGACAACCTTGTGGACCATACCTCTGCCTTTCTACCCTTTTTCTTCTTTCTCTTTCCTTTTCTCCACCTTACGATTAAAGCTCATTATCAGAATTTATTTGACCTATATACACTCTACTTGTAAACAATATGTATAGTAGGTATAAATCATTTAAATACCTACAAAAGTAACTAAGGAAATGATATATATCTTTAATTTAGGTTTACGTGAACCCAATGTTTAATATTTGAAATTTCATGATATTTAACTATATAAACCCCACTGTAAAACAATGAGCTTACTTTATAGATCCTTGTAAACTTACTTTATGTATCTTTATAATATTGTATACTCAATAAACTTCTTTTGACAAGGAAAAAAAAAATGTAAAAAATCCCATGTGCATAAGTATTCACAGGCTTTGCTCAATACTCCTTACAGCCTCAGGTCTTTTTGAGTATGATGCTACAAGTTTGGCACACCTATTTTTGGGCAGTTTCTCTCTACTTTGCAGAACCTCTCAAGCTCCATCAGGTTGGATGGGGAGTATCGGTGCACAGCCATTTTCAGATCTCTCCAGAGATGTTCAATTGGGTTCAAGTCTGGCCTCTGGCTGGGCCACTCAAGGACCTTCACAGAGTTGTCCCGTAGCCACTCCTTATGTTATCTTGGCTGTGTGCTTAGGGTCGTTGTCCTGTGGGAAGATGAACCTTCACCTAGTCTGAGGTCCAGATTGCTCTGGAGCAGGTTTTCATCAAGGATGTCTCTGTACATTGCTGCTTTCATCTTTCCCTCGATCCTGACTAGTCTCCTAGTTCCTGCTGCTGAAAAACATCCCCACGGCATGATGCTGCCACCACCATGCTTCACTGTAGGGATGGTATTGGCCAGGTGATGAGCGGTGCCTGGTTTCCTCCAGACATGACGCTTGCCATTCAGGCCAAAGAGTTCAATCTTTGTTTCCTTAGACCAGAGAATTGTGTTTCTATCATGGTCAGAGTCCTTCAGGTGCCTTTTGGCAAACGCCAGGTGGGCTGTCATGTGCCTTTTACTGAGGAGTGGCTTCCGTCTGGCCACTCTACCATACAGGCCTGATTGGTGAACTACTGCAGAGATGTTTTTTCTTCTGGAAGGTTCTCCTCTCTCCACAGAGAAAAGCTGGAGCTCTGACAGAGTGACCATCGGGTTCTTGGTCACCTCCCTAACTAAGGCCCTTCTTCCCCGATCGCTCAGTTTGGCCAGGCGGCCCGCTCTAGGAAGAGTCCCAGTGGTTCCAAACCTCTTCCATTTAGGGATTATGGAGGCCAGTGTGCTCATTGGGACCTTCAATGCTTCAGAAATTTTTCTGCACCCTTCCCCAGATCTGTGCCTCCATACAATCCTGTCTCAGAGGTCTACAGACAATTCCTTGGACTTCGTGGCTTGGTTTGTGCTCTGACATGTACACTTAACTGGTGGACCTTATATAGACAGGTGTGTCATGTCCAATTAACTGAATTCGCCACAGGTGGACTTCAATCAAGTTGTAGAAACATCTCAAGGGTGATCAGTGGAAACAGGAGGCACCTGAGCTCAATTTTGAGTGTCATGGCAAAGTCTGTGAATACTTCTGTACATGGGATTTTTTGTAGTTTTTTTTTATTTTTAAAAAATTTGCAAAGATTTCAAACAAAGTTCTTTCATGTTGTCATTATGGGGGATTGTAGAATATCGAGGAAAATAATGAATTTAATCCATTTTGGAATAAGGCTGTAACGTAACAAAATGTGGAAAAAGTGAAGCGCTGTGAATACTTTCCAGATGCCCTGTACAACTGTGAAGGCTGGAGGTCAGATGGTAGCCAGGCAGCTAAGCATTTTTACACGGTAAGCCAAGGCAGCCCCTATAGATTGCTCAGGGGGTCTTTACCACACTGTAATTGTTTGTGTGGATTTCTTTATGAAAAGCATTATGGGGAGGGAGGGAGGTGGACATTGAAGCGGGATACAGAAGTAAATGGAGGACTATAATGGGATGTGGAGGGAGGGGGGTGATAATTGCGGAGTCCTCTCCCAGATGTGGATGGGGTTATGTCACTGTAACCTCAATTAACGTCTAAACACTTGTCAGCTGTATCTAGAAAGGCCGCCGTTTCTGTAAACTCCGAGAAGTGGATTCTGGCACGCCGCGCCGCGCGGGGAGAGAGATGTTATTTTATGATGTGCTCTGTGTATTAGGCCTAATCTTTTAAGTGCTGGGAGATTCTTCTCCTGAAAACGCAGGGGTTTTTTTTTACTGTAAAGCTGATATAGAAGGAAAAGTCACCCAGGGCCGCAAGCTCCCCCTCAAAACACGTGTCTCCGCTAATGGCATCACTGCTGCGGATACTAAGTTTCAAATCTCAGCCAAAAATAACAAGATAAAAATGAATGGATAGCGCATAAAAATAAGAAAATAAAACATTCAGCTTCAATAGAGATTTACCCTGCATTATTTTTTCTAGCCACTAGATGTCACCAGTCTGATGGCCAGCTTCATTCAACCCACTTCCTCTGAGCCCAGGTTGTCGCAGACCCACCTCCCTAGACTGTGAATGGACAGTGAAAGAAGCAGCACAGTGATGAGCTCATCTCCGCCACTCTGTGCTCTGTTACCACGAGCATACTGCTTGTCAGCGCATGAACTGATTCTGATGGCTTTTTGTTGCTGCTTTCTATATATGTATATATATATATATATATATATATATATATATATATAATTTTACACGCACTGTACTTACTGTGTTTTTTTACATTACAGTAAGTACAGTGCGTGTAAAATTATATGTAAGCTCGAAGGAGCAGGGCCCTCTGATTCCTACTGTATCAAAGTGTATTGTATTTGTACTGTCTACCCTCAAGTTGTAAAGCGCTACGTAAACTGTTGGCGCTATATAAATCCTGTATAATAATAATAATAATAATATATATATATAATGTAAAAAAAACACACAAAACACACTATATATATATATATATATATATATATATATATATATATATATACAAGCGGCTAATTAAGAGTGCATCTCGTCCGGTCTGTAAAACCCTCTTAATGTTCTGTAATCTACTTGTGTTCGCTATGTTCAACCTGCAAAGAATGGCATCTGGTAAAACAGACTTTGCATAACCAAGTCGGTACATTGTTAAAATATTTCTGGACAAAAATGTTTCATATATATATATATATACACACATACATACATACATATACACACACACAAAATATTTTTGTTAAAAATAATAATAATATTAATAAGATTATTATTAATATAAAAACATAAAATAAATTGATATACTGTACACTTTATATTTATACATTTTTTTCATATATATATATATATATATATATATATATATATATATATACACACATACATATACACATACAGACACACACAAGCACATTAAAAAAAAAAAAATATATATATATATATATATATATACATAAAAATAATGTAAAAAAACACACAAAACACACTAACACACATATTTTTAAAATGTGTTTGTGTGTATATGTATATATATATATACATATATATATATATATATATATATATATATATATATATATATATATATATGAAAAAAATGTATAAATATAAAGTGTACAGTATATCAACTTATTTTATGTTTTTATATTAATAATAATCTTATTAATATTATTATTATTATTTTTAACAAAAATATTTTGTGTGTTATATATATATATATATGAAACATTTTTGGCCAGAAATAATTTAACAATGTACCGACTTGGTTATGCAAAGTCTGTTTTACCAGATGCCATTCTTTGCAGGTTGAACATAGCGAACACAAGTAGATTACAGAACATTAAGAGGGTTTTACAGACCGGACGAGATGCACTCTTAATTAGCCGCTTGTAATATTTCTCCCCCCACCCCACCTTTTCTGCCAGGGAAAGATTTGTACTCCTAAAAATAGGTTTGTAGATTTGTTTCCAAACTGAGGATTGGTTTACATCGGGGGGTATCAGAAGCGTTTCATTTACAAACGATCGTTTACACATCTCCGGAAAGGTCAAGTGACGGCACCTGGGTCCTCGGGGCTGAATCATCAGGATAGAAAAGGGGACCTGTCATGGTGGCTGTGGGGAGCACTCCATGCCCTCTGCATTTGGAGTAGGTGTTTCTGTGAGTGATTAAATTGGGGTGTTGTGCTCACCTAAAGTTAAAGTGATTTGTAAGGGTTCATTTTTTAAATAACAAACATATACTTACCTCCACTGTGCACTCATTTTGCACAGAGTGGCCCCGAACCTCCTCTTCTGGGGTCCCCTGGAGGCTCTCGCGGCTCCTCCCCGCATCAGGTAACCCCCTGGGAGAAGCACTCTCCTGAGCGGGTTACATTGCGGGCGCGATCCCGAGTCCAGTATTCGGTGTCCATAGCTGCCGAATGTATGACTCGGCCCCGCCCCTCCCCGGATTGGATTGGATTTGATTGACAGCAGCGGGAGCCAATAGCTGCGCTACTATCAAGCTATCCAATCAAGAGCCAAGAACCTCGGGCAGAGAGACAGCGCGTCCCCGCTGGGTCAAGTTCCAGGGCTCAGGTAAGTAAAACGGGGGGCTGGGGGGGCGGTCACCTTAATGCATAGGATGCACGAAGGTTTACAACCCCTTTAAGTTTGGTATAAACACTTTTTTTTTTTCAGGGAAGGCCAGGGGTCAGATTTAAAGCTGAACATGATGAGCAAATATCGAAATCTATGTGTAAGCAGGGTGTGGTAGAATTAAATGAGTCAGGTGCAATACTTTAAGTAATGCAGCAACAGTTCACAACAAACCCAATGGAAAGACTGCCCAACTGGGTGTTTTTAGCAAGGTGAACAGAGCGGGTTCCAGCTGGAATTACCGTGTCTGTAGAGAGGGGCAGAAATGCAGTCTGGTCGTGTTGTGCCCAATCAGATCAGAAGATATTCAGAAGAGATGTGACCCTACGCTTTCCCTCCCGGTCAAGAACCTTTCCCTGCTGCCAATGCCGTCCCTAACAGGCGGGGTACCTTTCCCAGCACTACCCACTCATAAAGGGTGCCAAACTTTAGAGCAAGGCCCTAAAAAGGTTCTGCCCGACCCAAGATGGCTGCCAGTCAACGGCATCCAATCGGATCGCTTCACAGTGACCCAGGAAACCATAGAGGAACCAGGTTCCTCCTGACTTCCTCTTCAGCTGCAGTTGAGCATCCCCCGCAGTGGAGAAAATAAACTGCACCTGCCTGCACATTTATCGTGTGTTTTTCTTCAATCTCGGTGAGCTTTGTATATTTCTTCCAGATCTGTGCAGTTAATCCCTTGTGAGACTTCCTGTATAAAGACCGCTCACTGCTGCTCTCTCCCCTTGTGCAGTTGACTGGTCTTGTCTCCGCCCCCTCCTGTAGTTTTCTGCAGGCAGCCTGTAGTGGGTGGGGCCTGCCTGGCCCCTCCCACAGCTCTGCTCTCTGCACAGGTTAAGTACAGCACAGTGAGGATGTCACTGCTACTTTTACAAAGTAATATCTGGTTTTACAAGGCATATGGTGCATGCAACGGGGGATTATATCCATTGTGGTTATAATTTTAACCACTTGCCGCCCACCATATAGCAAAATGACGTCGGCAAAGTGGTTGCGATATCCTGACCGGACGTCATATGACGTGGTCAGGATAACCAGCCGCTGAGCGCCCCCGGGGGCGCGCATTGCGGTGATCGTTGTTGCGGCGTGTCAGTCTGTTACACCGCAACTCCGATCTCTGACGGAGACTCTTTACCACGTGATAAGCCGTGTCCAATCACTGCTGATCATGATGTAAACGGGAAGAGCCGTTGATTGGCTTTTTCTCACTCGCGTCTGACAGACGTGAGTAGAGGAGAGCCGATCGGCGGCTCTCCTGACAGGTGGGGTCTGCGCTGATTGTTTATCAGCGCAGACCCCCCCCTCGGATGCCCACATAGGATCACCAGGGATGCCACCAGGGATGGCCACCACTGATGACCGCCAAGGATGGCATCCCTGGTGGCCATGGGTGGCAATGTGTGCCCACACATGATGCCAATCAGTGGCCACCAGCAATACCTGCCAGTACCTCCTAATCAGTGATGTCCATCAGTGCTCATCAGTGCCACCCATAAGTGCTTTCTTTTAGTGCCCATCAGTGTCGCATATCAGTGCCACCTCATCAGTGCCACCTTATTAGTGCCACCTCATCAGTGCTCATCAGTGGAGAAAACATACTTATTTCCAAAATTTTATAACAAAGAAACTTTTTTTTTTTTTTTTTCAAAATTTTCGGTGTTTTTTTGTTTGGCAAAAAATAAAAACCGCAGAGGCGATCAATTATCACCAAAATAAAGCTCTATTTGTGGGAAGAAAATGATAAAAACTCTGTTTGGGTACAGTGTTGTATGACCTCCCAATTGTCATTTAAACAGCGACAGCGCGGAAAGCTGAAAATTGGCCTGGGCAGAAAGGGGGGAAAGTGTCCGGGATTGAAGAGGTTAAATACGTTTTTGTTGCCGGAGTTCAGCTTTAAGCCTTGGGCAGTTATGTGGTCACTCGCTCTGCAGAAGTACAGCTCCAAGTTTGGCAATCATCCCTTGCACCTGGCTGCCGGTGCCGACTTAATCCCTGCATTTGTTTACTTGTATCGCTATGCATGTTATTTTGATATGAAACAAAGTTTCTTTTTATAGCTTTTCATTTTTTTTTTTTTTTCCTAGAGACTTGTCAGAGCGCCACAAAGCAAAGCAGAAAGTTCCTCTGCCCCCCCCCCCACTCTTGTCAGAAGTTGGTAAACACTGAATTCCTTTTGGCTCATCACCTCATTTATTGCCGAAGTTAAACAAAAACATATTTCCGAATCTCGGGATGAATTATATTCCATTTCTCGGGAACGGTGTAGAGCTCCCAGCGTAAGCGGATGTTTCCGCGGTATAAAATCCATCCATCACCCCCGGCCTACACACGACCGACTCCATGTACATCTGATGCACACATGTGAACGGTGTGCTCCTGGTTATGGCGTAATCCCAGCAGGCTTTGCAGAATGCGCTTTTTTATTTTCTGGAATTTCAGCTCTAAACATAATCGCCAAATCCTTTCCATATCCGCAGCTGTCCATCTTCCAGTCCGAGCCCCCTGGTCCCCCACAGTCTATACTGCAAAATCTAAAGGTAGATGCAAACCTGATGATTGAAATTTTAGAAGCTTAAAGACATGTAAGGTTATATTTAAACACAAAATGAGGAATGGTGGTCAAACTTTAGGATATAGGGGGCCTTAAGTGCTGCCCTTGATGTTCCCATAGAGCAGCACATAATCAGTGAATGTAAAGCCAGTTGGGATGGTCAGAGGCGACCAATGGGCCATAGCTTGTGATGGTCGGAGGTGGTCGCTGGGCCATAGCTTGGGATGGTCAGAGGTGGCCGCTGGGCTATAGCTTGGGATGGTCGGAGGCGGCCGCTGGGCTATAGCTTGGGATGGTTGGAGGCGGCCGCTGGGCTATAGCTTGGGATGGTTGAAGGCGGCCGCTGGGCCATAGCTTGGGATGGTTGGAGGCAGCCACTGGGCCATAGCTTGGGATAGTTGGAGGTTGCCGCCGGCCAATAGCTTGGGATGGTCTGAGGTAGCTGCTGGGCCATAGCTTGGGATGGTCTGAGGCAGCCGCTGGGCCTATAGCTTGGGATGATTGGAGGCGGCCGCTGGGCCATAGCTTGGGATGGCTGGAGGCGGCCGCTGGGCCATAGCCTGGGATGGCTGGAGGCGGCCGCTGGGCCATAGCTTGGGATGGCTGGAGGCGGCCGCTGGGCCATAGCTTGGGATGGCTGGAGGCGGCCACTGGGCCATAGCTTGGGATGGCTGGAGGCGGCCGCTGGGCCATAGCTTGGGATGGCTGGAGGCGGCCGCTGGGCCATAGCTTGGGATGGCTGGAGGCGGCCGCTGGGCCATAGCTTGGGATAGTTGGAGGCGGTCGCTGGGCCATAGCTTGGGATGGCTGGAGGCGGCCACTGGGCCATAGCTTGGGATGGCTGGAGGTGGCCGCTGGGCCATAGCTTGGGATGGTTGGAGGCGGCCGCTGGACCACAGCTTTGGATGAGCAGAAGCGGCTGCCAGGCCACAGTTGGGATGGACAGAGGCAGCCGCCGGGCCACTAGTAGATTCATGGGTAGCTTTCGATCTTTGTAAATCTGCAGGTTTCATTAAAATGATCCCTGGTGACTCTGGCAAAAAGATCCTTGTTTAGGCAATTCTGTTATGGGATGACACGCTCCATTCCGGTCTACCAAGACTTCAAAAAGAGGGTGCAAGTGACCACTTCAACACACATTATGCAGGCATGGTCTGTGTTTCTGTCAGGACCTGCTGAGAAATGCCAAACAGTCGTTGCTTGAGTGCATGTAAACAAACTGCTGCAATCCCTATCTTTTTTAAATTGATTTTTTAGGGAAGAAAGTATCCCTTTTTTGCTAAGGGCGTTCATTGTGAAAGTCCTCAAAGCATTAAAAGGTCTATTCTGTGGTGTCTCTATGGGCTCAATGCTTTATGGGTTTATAGTCTCTCTATGGCACATATGTCAAACACAAGGCCCTTCAGGCCTTGTCATGTGGCCCTTGTACCCAGTTTTGCAGCCGAAACGTGGTGGAAATTCATCCCGCCACCTCTACCTCACCCTCCGCTCATGCTCCCTGCTGTCACTTGTATACACGGAAGCTCACCCCTGAACTCTGCACTCTGTACATAGTCCACCCCAGATGCAACCGGCTCTTTGTGGGCAACCTCCTGCTGGTGTGGCCCACGATAAAATGGTCTGACCCCCCCCCCCCCTTACTCTATGGCAAAGCTCCCAACTGTCCCTGATTTGGAACAAAGTCCCTCTTTCCTCCTTATTTGTCCCTCATTTTGGTCTGATCTATATAGTTCTATATAAAATGCACTTTTTATCTTTCATAACGTTTTTCCCAACGCTAAACCTTTCATCTAATTTCTAAATTGCTGCATTTGTAAATTTCATATTCCCAGTGTAAAAGAATTGTAGTGTTAAAAAAAAAAAAAGCACTTGTGGATTTAACTAAGGGGGCATGGCAGGGGGTGTGTCCTATGCATACATACTTTTGCTAATAGGTGTTCCTCGTTCCCATCTCAAAAAGCTGAGCGCTATGCTATGGGCTTATGGTTTATGGTGTAATCTCCATGGACTCAATGCTTATGGCAGGTTCTCCATAGGTTCCTGGTGATGTCTTTGGGCACAGGTCTTTTGTCTGGGTCTCTATGGCCACAGGGCTTAAGGCAGAGGTCTCAATGGGTTCATGGGTTTCTAACGGGGGACACATTTCTTGGCCACCAAGTGCTTGTTTGTAAATGGCGAGCTAAGATGAAATGCTTGGTACAGAAGCACTTGGAAAAGCATTCTGGTTGCAATCTAGATTAGCGTGGTCTTAAGCAGTGAGCTACACCCAATACCTACAGCTGCTCCCCATGGTGTTGCTGCCACACGAACCTCCTTCCCTCTTCCATTCCCTGCCTGGAGAGCAGGAACATGGCCAGAAGCTCCTCTGGTACCGGGCCTGCTTCAGGATCCATCCTTTAATTTAAAACATTGAGACATTCTTGCACAGACTTGGCCAGTTCTCCTGCAATGATTTTCAAAGGACCAACCGTTCAGCCTTATTTTCAGATGAAATCCCCTGGTGTATTTTCATCTGCCTAACGCAAGTGATTTATTCTCAGCTTCCTGACAGGCACAAGCCCAAACACAGTGGCGCGCACTCAGAAAGCTCAGCGTGATGAACGAGTGTGCAAATACAGACATTGTGCTTCATAATAGAGCGTGACCGCTCAAGGATGACAGCTCCTCGACTGATGTCATTCTGGTTTAATCTTCATTGATAAAATAGACACTTTTCTGATGTGACCTCGGTGCTCTATTGACATTCCAGGTAGTAGAACAATGGAAGGTATGCTTGGTGCTTTGTGTGGAGATCACAGGAAGCCTTTACACTCGTGCCTCCGGGGCTGAAGTTTGGCCAGCTTGCCTGTTTGTCTCAGAATTTTTTTTTTGGGAGTTTTGATCCATGGTCCAAAAAGGCCGCCTGAGGTGATACGTAATCTCCTAAATCTGATTGTAAATGGTGAGATTTCTCATTGACAGTTTGGGCCTTCGGGTAACTCCTTTTGAAAGAGAATCCACGCTCAGTTGTTAAGGCCTCAGGGCCTGTAGATGCAGCCTCATGTTACTAACCTGAAATTTGATGACCACACTTGTGGAATCCTGCAAGTTTGCTCCCATGTAGGAATGGTGCTTAAACTTTTTGGATGGCAAGGGAAAGCGTTAGAACCTCTGTCGGTTACCCTGTCTGGGTCTTCACTGGGGAGGTCATCCTCTGTCTTGTTAGCCATTGTCCTTGGGACATAGTGATGTAATTTTTGCAGTTGTCACAAGTAGAGGAGCATATAAGGAAAGATTCCAAAGGAGACCACTTTTCTGGAAACCTTTATAGTATAAAAAGAATTTCCCTACTTACTGTTGTGCCTTTTTAGGAACAGACACAAAGGGACATCTCAATGGGACATGGGCAACAAAAGTGACTGGGGTTCTAACCTCTCCATAGTCTATCCCAACCTTTTCTCAATCTTTTTACCCCAGAGGAACCCTTGAAATAACTTTCGGTTCTCCAAGCACCATGTGCTAAAATTGACTTTTTACCCAGAAGAACCCTTGCAATGTTCGCAGAGGTTTCCTGAGACCTGTAAGTAGATTCATCAGGGGTCAATGGAAAGAAGGCTTTTTATAATGGTGGTCAGAGTGCCACCTGTTGGCTTAAAGGATCCTTGGTGTCGTGCCGCTGGCTTTGCCAAATGGTATTGCACCTAGAACCATGAAGGTAGCAATAATCAGGAAGTCGATCAGCCACAGCTCAAGGATCCCTTAGCAACCTCTGGAGGAATCCTAGTTGAGAATGGCTGGTCTTTCAACAATTACACCGTTACAAAAGGACATTACAGAGCAATGGCGACAGGTGGAGAAACTTTATTTGTGGAAGAAATGAGTTAGAGCAACGTTCTCAAACTTTACCCTGGAGGAACCCCTAAAATTTTCAAGTATTGAGGAGCCCTTACTAAACCAATTTTGTAGGGGTCAATGGGGATAAATGACCCTTACATTGGGAGTTGGTAGGACAAATGCAACCCTTAGTGTTGGTCAAGTAATCAGTGTCATGCTGCTTGCTTTACCAAGTGGTGGTGGCCCTGGAACTGTCCAGGCACCATTAAATGGGAGGTCAATCAGTCACAGTTCAAGGTTCCCCAAGCATCTTCTGGGGGAACTGTAGTGTTCCACAGAACCCCGGTTGAGAATAGGTGAGCTTTAGTCCCACTTTATACCTTTTCATTGTAGTAATGCATGGTAATGCAACATATTATGTGCCATTCATTTTAAATGCAACGCACAGATGGTTGCTGCTTTACAAATTTTGAGACACGTGTAGGCAGGTACAGTCTGCTTTCTCCACTGCAGGTGATGCTCAACCACAGCGGCATTGCAGAGGGAGAGGAAGTCAAGAGGAACATGGCTCCTCAATAGTTTCCTGGGTCACTGGGGCAGCTATCTGATTGGATGCTGGCAGCTCATGTGACTCTTGGCAGCCATCTTAAGTCAGGCAGAGTCTATTTAAGACCCTGGCTCCCGGACTTGGTGTGCATTTCGCATGTGGCTAGAGTAGGCACAGGTCACCTACCTGTAAGGGACAGTGCAAAGCATAAGGAGAGGTTCAGAGGAGTGGGGAAAGTGCAGGAACATGCCGTCCTTCTTGAAAGCATCCCCATTTGGGTTCAGATTGACCAGGCCTGCAGTCCACCCCTCGAAACAGATGCTGTCGGCACACCTGAGACCTACTGTTGCTGCCATAGTTACTACGTCTGTAAGTGTTCCCGGACAGGTTCTGTCCTGCTGGGCTCTTTGTACAATTCTGAACTTTAACTTCAATACAGTTCTGTTCCTTGCAAGTGGACTTTGAGTGTTTACTGCTGCTGCACCATGCTACACCCACCTATACACGCATTGGCAGCCCACTGCATGCAGTCTCTAATTACTGCTTTCTACTGCTGCCCAATGACTGAGCCTTGCTTGATCTCCTTGTGTCACTCTTAAGTCTACCATTGGTGTCTGACTATCTGGAAAACAGTACTCTGCGCTTGGTAGCCACAAGCTGTGTGATCTAGAGTGCCTAGATCCATTGACTCTACAGTTTTTTTTCAGCATTGAGTAGCCGAGTCCCAACTTCAGTAAGAAAGAGCGAAAAGTAGGAAAATCTTTTTCTAGCCAGTGAAAAGAACAATGGAAGCCTATTAACCTGTCTGGTGTTTAAATTCAATTTTATCTGAAAATATAAAGGTAACATTTGATATGGAAGTCCAATGTTACAAGTAGTCTTGTTTCACTCTGGTAATTTCTAATTACAGCAGGTCTAATGATCTATAATCTTTTCTTGGTTTGCTACCAACTAGATGAAAGTTGAAGTTGGATTTCCTGCTCTGGATGTTAACGGAAGGGGAGCAAAACATTGGCGTTACTCAACGTTTAATGCAGCTTTGCAAGAAATGTCCTGTTTTTAATGTCCTTCACCTTCTTCCCCACTTGGGAGTCGGTAGAATTTTCGGTTCTTGTGTATTGAATGTCTGCATCGCCCCTCTGTCCATTGTTGCAGGGACGCAAACAAGTGCGAAATGAGGCGGTGGTGGTGGTCAGCACAAAAAGTATATATGTTGATTTTTCCAATCCCCTGGCATGTGTAGAAGGTCTACATGGCAAAAGCTATATCTGAAGTCACCCTTTTAGCTTTGTCCTTGTGTCTGTAAGCCTTATTTCTAGGCAAAACATTTCTTCTGGTGGATTGGGGAAGCCAATGGCAGATTTTCTTGTCTGGGGTGGTTTGCCTTCACTTTTTTGCCCTTCATTCACAGGGAAATCCAAAAACAAGGCTGCTGTCTCCTGAACGGGAGGGAAAGGGAACCTCTCCCACCACCGATTTTAACCGCTTGCTGACCGGCTCACGCCGATATATGTCGGCAGAAGGGTACGTAGAGGCAGATTAACGTACCTGTACGTTGCCCTTTAAGAAGCGGTTTTCGTGCGCGCCACGACCTCTGTGAGTGTGATTGCGGGTCCCGCGGACCCGATGTCCGCGATCGTCCCACGGAGAGGAAGAACAGGGAAAAGCTTGTGTAAACAAGAATTTCCCCATTCTGCCTAGTGACAGGACACTGATCACTGCTCCCTGTAATCGGGAGCGGTGATCAGTGTCGTGTCACACATAGCCACGTTGATCGCCACCATTACTAGTAAAAAAAAAAAAAAAATTAATAATAAAAATGCCATAAATATATCCCCTATTTTGTGGACGCTATAACTTTTGCGCAAACCAATCAATAAACGCTTATTGCGATTTTTTTTTTTTTTTTTTTTACCAAAAATATGTAGAAGAATACGTATCAGCCTAAACTGAGGAAAAAAATTTTTTTTTATATATTTTTTGTGAATATTTATTATAGCAAAAAGTAAAAAATGCGTTTTTTCAAAATTTCGCTATTTTTTGTTTATAGCGCAAAAAATAAAAACTGCAGAGGTGATCAAATGCCACCAAAAGAAAGCTCTATTTGTGGGAGAAAAAAGAACGTCAATTTCGTTCGGGAGCCACGTCGCACGACCACGCAATTGTCAGTTAAAGTGAAGCAGTGCCGAATCGCAAAAATCGCTCTGGTCTTTGGGCAGTCAAATGGTCCGGGGCTTAAGTGCTTAAAAGTGATCTTGCGGTGAATCCGCCACCATGACCACTTTTATTGTCAAAGCGGACCGCCCCGCTGTTTAGGAAAATATATCTAAAATATAATAGCTATCTGCTGCCATAACCCCGGGAATTTAACGTCAAAGTACCGACAAATAACGGCGGCGGGCGGTCCGGAAGCGGTTAAGGGACCCCCAATCCACATCTTTTGTAAATGAAGGTCAGGCTCAGCTGGCAAGGCTTGTAGATTTCTCAGCTGTTTTTATGAGCAGAGCAGATGAGGAACATTTTTTTTTTTTTTTTCCTTGGGTCCAAACAATTCTCCAAACTGAGCTGTGTACTCAATACGCTTCCAACACCTTGCTGTAATCTTTCTGAGAAATTAACAATGCGCATATAATGGGCTCTGGGATGATGCGTATTTCATGCCTTTCTCCAACTACGTCCACGGGGAGAGCTCATTGGCTTCTTTTTTTTTTTTTTTTTTACAAATGTGTTTGTAAGAATGTCATTAACATGAATCATTAGTTCTTCTAAATATTGGTATTGGATTCTCTATCCTCCCGCACCGATATGGTCATGGCTGTAATGAAATCTGGGAAACTCTAGTACATACAGCTACCTGCATAAAAAAAAAATCACCTACCTTGGTCCCCCTGTACAGTGATGATTGCATGTTTGCTGTGCCAGGGACCGATATTTGGCACTGAAGAGACCACCCCATGGCCACACTTTACTGGTGCAAAGGGTAGGAACTAACCACTCGTTCCACTGCTTAGGATTTCCAATGGCAGTTTCTCTATTGGCAACACATTTTAGGCAAACTCGGGGGGAGTAAATAATGACCCCCCCCCAAGTTGGGCATTAAAACAAAAAATACTCTGAAAGCAAAACCTCTCCCATTGCTATCCAACACAGTCCTGTATCGCCAATAGATGTCCTCCAGTCTTCCGACTTTGAATGACACCTAAAGATTGTGATTCTCATTTTCCCAAAATCGTGCAGCTCTACAGGACAACTATTAGTCGTGCTCTCCACAA
Source organism: Aquarana catesbeiana (assembly GCF_042186555.1). Lineage (NCBI taxonomy): Eukaryota > Metazoa > Chordata > Amphibia > Anura > Ranidae > Aquarana > Aquarana catesbeiana. The sequence continues at coordinate 14,275,918 of NC_133328.1, read as the reverse complement.
ATCTGGCCTTTATGGAAGAGTGGCAAGAAGAAAGACATTGTTGAAAGAAAGCCACAAGAAGTCCTGTTTGCAGTTTGCGAGAAGCCATGTGGGGGACACAGCAAACATGTGGAAGAAGGTGCTCTGGTCAGATGAGACCAAAATTGAACTTTTTGGCCTAAAAGCAAAAGGCTATGTGTGGTGGAAAACTAACACTGCACATCACCCTGAACACACCATCCCCACCGTGAAACATGGTGGTGGCAGCATCATGTTGTGGGGATGGTTTTCTTCAGCAGGGACAGGGAAGCTGGTCAGAGTTAATTGAAAGATGGATGGAGCCAAATACAGGACAATCTTAGAAGAAAACATGTTATAGGGCGTACACACGGTCGGACTTTGTTCGGACATTCCGACAACAAAATCCTAGGATTTTTTCCGACGGATGTTGGCTCAAACTTGTCTTGCATACACACGGTCACACAAAGTTGTCGGAAAATCCGATCATTCTGAACGCGGTGACGTAAAACACGTACGTCGGGACTATAAACGGGGCAGTAGCCAATAGCTTTCATCTCTTTGTTTATTCTGAGCATGCGTGGCACTTTGTCCGTCGGATTTGTGTACACACGATCGGAATTTCCGACAACGGATTTTGTTGTCGGAAAATTTTATAGCCTGCTCTCAAACTTTGTGTGTCGGAAAATCCGATGGAAAATGTGTGATGGAGCCCACACACAGTCGGAATTTCCGACAACAAGGTCCTATCGCACATTTTCCGTCGGAAAATCTGACCGTGTGTACGTGGCATTAGAGTCCGCAAAAGACTTGAGACTGGGGCGGAGGTTCACCTTCCAGCAGGACAACGACCCTAAACATACAGCCAGAGCTACAATGGAATGGTTTAGATCAAAGCATATTCATGTGTTAGAATGGCCCAGTCAAAGTCCAGACCTAAATCCCATTGAGAATCTGTGGCAGAACTTGAGCTATTTTGCCAAGAAGAATGGGCAAAAATGTCCCTCTCTAGATGTGCAAAGCTGGTAGAGACATCCCCAAAAAGACTTGCAGCTGTAATTGCAGTGAAAGGAGGTTCTACAAAGTAATGACTCAGGGGAGCGCTATACAAATGCCCCCCCACACTTTTCACATATTTATTTATAAAAAAATGTGAAAAACATTTATCATTTTCCTTCCACTTCACAATTATGTGCCACTTTGTGTTGGTCTATCACATAAAATCCCAATAAAATACATTTACTTTTTTGGTTGTAACATGAGACAATGTGAAAAATGTCAAGGGGTATGAATACTTTTTCAAGGCACTGTATGTAAGTAGAAGGCCCAGTAAACAATTTAAGTTCCTCCCAGCGTAGTGTTTTAATAAAAAGAAAACCCTGGGATATTATGTGGCCTGTTACATATAGTGCTTCTCTAAAGAGAAGACAAAAGACTAGATCAATCCAAGAATCGAAATGCTAGATTTTCATTGCCCCTTTTTAAGTCTCATTCTTCAGTAACAGTCGTAGATCAAATGTCACCTTAAGTGACCCCATGGTTGCCCAACAATGCAGGGTTTAAATAGAGCTCTGTAGGCAAGGAGTATAGGGGACTATAGAGCTTTGCTATGGTTATAAACTCAGGATGGAACTGTGGGTTCAGGCTGCTGAAAGGGAAGCAGTCAGACTTAAGACTTAGTTCCTTTTGATTTCTGACATCTAGCTCGGCTTTTCTCAACCATGGAGGAATCCTTGAAGTAACTTTGGTCTCAAGGAGCCCCTGCTAATAATTAGATCTACAGATCACTGCACATTGGCATGAAAATTAAAATGAAATAAACTAAATAAAAAGGAATACGGAATATTATATTAGCATGATCAATAAGTTGTCCAGTATGCCAACCATGAGCTGTAGGTAAAATGCTTTTTAGCAGGGGTTCCCCCAAAGAGTTGAAAAGGAATTCAAGGGATCCCAGAGGGTTAAAAAGTTGGGATGGCTGCTCTGGTGGAAGCCTAGGACTCCCTTCAACCATGGATGAGAGAAGCTGCTCTAGAGGAACACTTGGATTCCCCTTCACCCCGGTTGAGAGTTTGCTCTGGAGGGGAACACTATACATTCAATCTTTGGGTAATTAACACTAGGATTCCCCCTGAGCCCTGGTTGAGAGGCTGCTCTTGGAGAACCTGAGAATTACCCTAAACCATGGTTGAGAGAGGTTGTTCTGGAGGGAATGCTAGGATTTCCCTGATCCCTGGTTGAGAGAAGTTGCTTTTGGAGGGAGCACTAGGATTTCCCTGACCCCTGGTTGAGAGGAGTTGCTCTGGAAGGAGCACTAGGATTTCCCTGAACCCTGGTTGAGAGGAGTTGCTCTGGAAGGAGCACTAGGATTCCCCTGAACCCTGGTTGAGAGAAGTTGCTCTGGAAGGAGCACTAGGATTTCCCTGATCCCTGGTTGAGAGAAGTTGCTTTTGGAGGGAGCACTAGGATTTCCCTGATCCCTGGTTGAGAGGAGTTGCTCTGGAAGGAGCACTAGGATTTCCCTGAACCCTGGTTGAGAGGAGTTGCTCTGGAAGGAGCACTAGGATTCCCCTGAACCCTGGTTGAGAGAAGTTGCTCTGGAAGGAGCACTAGGATTTCCCTGATCCCTGGTTGAGAGAAGTTGCTTTTGGAGGGAGCACTAGGATTTCCCTGATCCCTGGTTGAGAGGAGTTGCTCTGGAAGGAGCACTAGGATTTCCCTGATCCCTGGTTGAGAGAAGTTGCTTTTGGAGGGAGCACTAGGATTTCCCTGAGCCCTGGTTGAGAGGAGTTGCTTTTGGAGGGAACACTAGTATCTACAAGTAAAAGGATTGAGCCGGCAACTCTGTAGACCAGATAGCGATTTTAATGGTTGGTTACATGACGTGACAAGCAAAACAGATGACGCATTTCGGCAACAGCCTTAGTCATAGCATGTCAAATCTAAAAATGGCAATACATTTATACTCATAAGCTCCACCCCAAAATCAATTTGCATGGTAAATTGAAGCAATTAACTGAGCAATTAAGAGGTTAATATCAAGATGTCAAAATGCAGGAAAAGGACAAAAGATATTCATCACCTGACCTGTTTCAAAAGATATAAAAGCACAGTGGAACACTATACATGATTACCCTACACACAAAAAACAAAACAAACAAAAAAAAAATGTCAGTATGCTGGTGCAAAAAAAAGTGGTTAAATAATTTTCAGTATGCTGGTGCCTGTAGCCCATATGTAAGGATCCATTTTGGCATCATAGTAAACCACTGTGTATAAGACAGGAAAAACAAAGGACCTCATACAACATGTTTCAACAAAGGTCAAAAGTAATAATAGATATTTAGTGAAGACTAGAAATGTGGGAACCGAGACAGAGAGGCATAATGTCTAAAAGGAATTGGATTGCATTATTTAAGGAATAAATCCACATCCCATCTGTAATTCATTCCAGTGGGGACCTGTGTCCCCAGGGAAAGGATCCATCTTACTTCCTGTTCTAGAAGTCTTCTATATGTATCCTCTCCACGTGCCGCTTGTTTAATTTTCTGCACAGAAGGAAAATGAGGTCATATTGCCATCATGCATTGTTTTCAAATATTTTGATAAGTTAGACATCTTTTTTTATATTGCTTGAGGCAGTACCATTATAATACACACTAGTATCTCCCTGAACCCTGGATTAGAGGGGTAGCTTTGGAGGGGACACTAGTATCTCCCTGAACCCTGGATGAGAGGGGTAGCTTTGGAGGGGACACTAGTATCTCCCTGAACCCTGGATGAGAGGGGAGCTTTGGAGGGGACACAAGTATCTCCCTGAACCCTGAATGAGAGGGGAGCTTTGGAGGGGACACAAGTATCTCCCTGAACCCTGGATGAGAGGGGAGCTTTGGAGGGGGCACGAGTATCTCCCTGAACCCTGGATGAGAGGGGTAGCTTTGGAGGGGACACTAGTATCTCCCTGAACCCTGGATGAGAGGGGAGCTTTGGAGGGGACACAAGTATCTCCCTGAAACCTGGATGAGAGGGGTAGCTTTGGAGGGGACACTAGTATCTCCCTGAACCCTGAATGAGAGGGGAGCTTTGGAGGGGACACAAGTATCTCCCTGAACCCTGGATGAGAGGGGAGCTTTGGAGGGGACACAAGTATCTCCCTGAACCCTGGATGAGAGGGGTAGCTTTGGAGGGGACACTAGTATCTCCCTGAACCCTGGATGAGAGGGGTAGCTTTGGAGGGGACACTAGTATCTCCCTGAACCCTGGATGAGAGGGGAGCTTTGGAGGGGACACAAGTATCTCCCTGAACCCTGGATGAGAGGGGAGCTTTGGAGGGGACACAAGTATCTCCCTGAACCCTGGATGAGAGGGGAGCTTTGGAGGGGACACAAGTATCTCCCTGAACCCTGGATGAGAGGGGTAGCTTTGGAGGGGACACTAGTATCTCCCTGAACCCTGGATGAGAGGGGAGCTTTGGAGGGGACACAAGTATCTCCCTGAACCCTGGATGAGAGGGGTAGCTTTGGAGGGGACACTAGTATCTCCCTGAACCCTGGATGAGAGGGGAGCTTTGGAGGGGACACAAGTATCTCCCTGAACCCTGGATGAGAGGGGTAGCTTTGGAGGGGACACTAGTATCTCCCTGAACCCTGGATGAGAGGGGAGCTTTGGAGGGGACACAAGTATCTCCCTGAACCCTGGATGAGAGGGGTAACTTTGGAGGGAACACTAGTATCTCCCTGAACCCTGGATGAGAGGGGTAACTTTGGAGGGAGCACTAGTATCTCCCTGAACCCTGGATGAGAAGGGTAGCTTTGGAGGGGACACTAGTATCTCCCTGAACCCTGGATGAGAGGGGTAGCTTTGGAGGGAACACTAGTATCTCCCTGAACCCTGGATGAGAGGGGTAGCTTTGGAGGGGACACTAGTATCTCCCTGAACCCTGGATGAGAGGGGTAACTTTGGAAGGAGCACTAGTATCTCCCTGAAAACTGGATGAGAGGGGTAGCTTTGGAGGGAACACTAGTATCTTCCCAAACCCTGGATGAGAGGGGAGCTTTGGAGGGAACTCTGGCATCTCCCTGAACCCTGGATGAGAGGGGTAGCTTTGGAGGGGACACAAGTATCTCCCTGAACCCTGGATGAGAGGGGTTGCTCTCGCAGATCCTCAGGATTCGCCTTACTCTGAGAGAGGTTGTTCGCATGTGATCGGAATTTTAGATTTGTGAGTAGAAAGGCAGATATGCACAATTTAGACAAAAAATACTCCCAATTCTTGCATTTTCCTGACTTGTTTTTTTTTCTTTATGAATTGATACCTTTTTTCCTATAGAAGAATTGATACATTTTACTTGTACAGTTGCACATTAGTATACTAAATATAAACTCCACAGAGGGGCTGAACCCTTACTGTCAGACATTGCTACTACTAATTGACACGGTATTTACAGAAGATTCATATCTGGGATGTTTTGTAATGTTATGACATGTCCTGGACACTTCTTCTGCGCTGATTGCTCTCCAAGTGCTGACAGACATCTTTAAAATAACCAAATTGCTGAATAAGTGTTTGTGGTTGTGTGCTTCAGTGAAAACAATCATTGCCTGGTAATCTCTGGATATATAGATGATTGATAGGAGGTCTCTGGTCTTCTCCGCTTTGCCGTGCTGGGAGGATCGCTGGCATGCTGATAGGCCAGTATTCCTAAACTAACCCCCCCCCCCCCCAACCCTGGAAAATAAATAGGTCAAAATGTGTGTTTTCAACAGCAGTGATTATTTTATTTATTTTACAATTTTTCTAACCATGTATGTGGTTTTCATTCAGGAAAATCAATTTTATTACCAAATCGAATGTTCAAACACAATTTTGAAGTACTTTTTGAACGACATTTGTCATGTCCTTGAATGTTCGTTTATTTTTTTATTCAACTCTATTTTTTATTAGGTTTTTAAGAAAAAGGAACATAACAATCAAAAGAAAAATTCAAGTTCAAAGACAAAACCTATAAAAAAAATAATACAACCATATACATTACATATTTACATAACACATTACATTTAACAATCGACATTTAACATTTAACATTCCTGTTGTATAAAAAAAAAGGGAATAAAAGGCGTTATCCAAGTTAGGTCTATACTTCTACTCTAAAATTTCCCACTCCCAACATCCAATTTTAACAGTTTTCTGAATGTTTTTTTTTTTCATCTATTTTTATATGGAGCAGGGCTTCCTCCTGTATTGAATTGTACTATAACTGCGCAGCACTTTACAACATGAGGGCAGACCTTACAAAATTGCGCTATATGATAGAATATAATGGAATATAAACTAATTAAATGGAATAAAAATTTATAGAAAATAATATAAATTATAATATAAATAAAAATATAATATAAATTATTAGAATATAAAATATAATTAAAATAAATATAAATAATAAAAATAATAAATGCGGTCAGCTTTAAAGAGAACCTGTCGCCAGGCTGCTTAGTTTAGCAACAAGCTTCGCATAAGCATATATTTGCCTACAACTTATCCTGACCCGTTATGCCCGGTACACACGATAGGATTTTCCGACAACAAAATCCATGTTTTTTTTTCTGACTGATGTTGGCTCAAACTTGTCTTGCATACACACGGTCACACAAAGCTCGTTGGAAATTCCGAACGTCAAGAACGCGGTGACGTACAACACGTACGAAAAATTAAGTTCAATAGCCAGTGCAGCTCTTCTGCTTGATTCCGAGCATGCGTGGGACTTTGTGCGTCGGAATTGTGTACACGCGATCGGAGTTTCCGACAACGGATTTTGTTGTCGGAAAATTTCAGATCCAGATCTCAAATTTTGTGTCGGAAATTCCGATGGAAAATGTCCGATGGAGCCTACACACGGTCGGAATTTCTGACAACAAGCTCCCATCGAACATTTTCCACCGGAAAATCCTATCGAGTGTATGGGGCATGGGTCTTGACCCTTTTTATATAGACCTGCAAAAGCCCTGAGACTGCTGCTGGGTGCCGCCATCTTGGATGTGAGGTCAACAGACTTAGAGCTGTATTCCTTTTGCTCCTTCCCTTGGGGGAGAGGGGATGGGGGCGGCAAAATCACAACCCAACCATGTGTTTAATGCAGTCTGGCCACCCATGTGAAAGGAGTGCGTTCTGAAAACGTACTAGACCCATCGCGCACAATGAAATGGGGCTGAACAAATGCAGATCTCATTTAAAATCCAGCCTGGCCTTGATAATCGTGACTCCCTTCCGCAGATTCGGTGGAGCAGTGAACGTAGCCACCCAAGGATAAGAAGTGGGATTTGTAGCTTTACCAGGTGGAAATAAAAGGAATAACACCTGAAAAGACAAATGTAACCAACATATCTAACGATGGGTAAACTGCAATAGATTACATTTTTTTTATTTTTTTTTATTTGTAGATACAATGTAAGATAAAGCCTCTATTTTAAAGGAACATTTCCCCGCATCCTGCTGGATGTAGACCCCGTTCCATGCCTACAGCCCTTCTCCACTTGGCAGAGAGAATTCTTTGCATAACTTTGAGCTGTCACCATTCTAAACAATCTGTACATTTTTTTGTTTGTTTTAATTTCGGAACCATTTGCAGAGCTCCCGGCACATTTTGTCTAAATATTTTTGTGTACAGATCTGTAAACCACACGTGTCCTAAGATTGAGGACTCTGTGCCTCCTCTGTACATGTCATGCCAAGCGACCCTCCCAGGGTGTGGTGTGCTGCACACATCTGTCTTGGGTTTCTATGAGAATTATTTCATGAAATTGGTGAGCTTTGTGCGCAAAACACAATCCGGGCAGCTGGCGGAGAGGAGAGCGTCTCTGTGTATGTTTGTTTAATGTGACTATATGATGCAAGGTCCTTTGTAAAGATGGCTATGCAGTTTGCTGCACCGCTGAAAGTCTCTGCTCCTTCCTCCTAACTCTCCTCTCCTGAAATACTCTGCTCCTTCCTCCTAACTCTCCTCTCCTGAAATACTCTGCTCCTTCCTCCTAACTCTCCTCTCCTGAAATACTCTGCTCCTTCCTACTAACTCTCCTCTCCTGAAATACTCTGCTGGAGGACTCTGCTCCTTCCTCTAACTCTCCTCTCCTGAAATACTCTGCTCTGCTGGAGGACTCTGCTCTTTCCTCTAACTCTTCTCTCCTGAAATACTCTGCTCTGCTGGAGGACTCTGCTCCTTCCTCCTAACTCTCCTCTCCTGAAATACTCTGCTTCTTCCTGCTAACTCTCCTCTCCTGAAATACTCTGCTCCTTCCTCCTAACTCTCCTCTCCTGAAAAACTCTGCTCTGCTGGAGGACTCTGCTCTTTCCTCTAACTCTTCTCTCCTGAAATACTCTGCTCTGCTGGAGGACTCTGCTCCTTCCTCCTAACTCTCCTCTCCTGAAATACTCTGCTGGAGGACTCTGCTCCTTCCTCTAACGCTTCTCTCCTGAAATACTCTGCTCTGCTGGAGGACTCTGCTCCTTCCTCCTAACTCTCCTCTCCTGAAATACTCTGCTTCTTCCTGCTAACTCTCCTCTCCTGAAATACTCTGCTTCTTCCTGCTAACTCTCCTCTCCTGAAATACTCTGCTCCTTCCTCCTAACTCTCCTCTCCTGAAATACTCTGCTTCTTCCTGCTAACTCTCCTCACCTGAAATACTCTGCTGGAGGACTCTGCTCCTTCCTCTAACTCTCCTCTCCTGAAATACTCTGCTCTGCTGGAGGACTCTGCTCCTTCCTCCTAACTCTCCTCTCCTGAAATACTCTGCTTCTTGCTCCTAACTCTCCTCTCCTGAAATACTCTGCTCTGCTGGAGGACTCTGCTCCTTCCTCTAACTCTCCTCTCCTGAAATACTCTGCTCTGCTGGAGGACTCTGCTCCTTCCTCTATCCAACTCTTTCCTGAAATACTCTGCCCTGCTGGAGGACTCTGCTCCTTCCTCTATCCAACTCTCCTCTCCTGATATACTCTTTCTGCTGGAGGACTCTGCTCCTTCCCCTAATTCCCCTCTCCTGAAATGCTCTGCTGGAGGACTCTCTTTCCTCTATCTAACTCTCCTCTCCTGAAATGATCTAAATGAGATTGTCAACACATGGCTTCACCTCCTAGAAAGCCTGAGATTCCGAGCACTGGAGCAGTGACGTCTCCTCGCTGAGGTTCTGGCTTTGTTCTCCTCCACCTTGGAGTTGTGGGTGGATCTGCTGCGTTCTCCATAATACGAAGCAGATGATCCCTCGTAATGGTCACAGCAAGTGTAGAGGAACTCTGAGATTCTTCCCTCCCCGAAGTCGCTGAGGGATTGAAGGAACCCCTCCTAGAAGGTAGAACTCCAGTCATGGGAGGAAGGAATTTGCTGCGTTCTTTTCTTCATATTAGACCAGCATTCACGTATTCAGACAAATTAAAGAGTTTTTTGTGAAAGGGCGAGTTTTTTAAATTTGACAACTGCTTTCCAAGATCACCTTTAAAAAAAAAAAAAAAAAAAAAGGCCAATTTTGGGGAGCATTTTTTTTTTTTTTTTCGGCAAATATCCTCCTAAAACCTGAACTCTGGGCAAACGGCTAAACACAGAAGAAATTGTATTCGTATTTATTAATTTGTATTTATGTATTTTATTTTTTATTTTATTGCCTTTCGGGTGGGGGGTTGCTGATGCCGCCCTGTATATAGACATCAACAAAAATTGAAGTGTGTGTGTGTTTTTTTTTTTTTTTATATCTAAGGTACAAAAAATATATTTTTTTTTTTTTCCTGCCCAACATCCAATGCTGTCCCCTACAATGTCCTCTCAAGCTGTCTTGTCGTCCAGCTCAGGTCCCCTTTGGGCTACAGAACACCCTCCTCTCATGGAGACAGAGTGAGTTGATTTGTAGTCCTAACACGCTCCCTGTCCTAAGGTGACAACACTACTTCATAAATACAGTGAGTGGAAGCGTTGTCACCCTAAGACAGGAAGTGTTACTGGCAGGTCTAGTAGGTAAAAATAACAGGGCAAATGGCTGGAAAAAAAACCTAGCAGCCCCCTCATCTGAGGACCGGTAAGCTGCAATCTATTAATCTTGGATTCATTTACACTTTAGCGCTTGCAGGTCTTGCCAGTTGGGCGTGAAAAGAGAAATTCAGACCAATGAACCCCTCTCTCCATCCCTCTGCTCTCTCCTCCAGTCAGCATGCACTTTTTGCAAGTGCAAGTGTGCTGCAACACAGCTGATTAGTTCCTTTTGCTGCTTTCCCTCTCCCCGTTCTTAGCTCTGCTGTACAGTAACCGCAGTGGGCCAAGACCATGTCAAATTCCCTGCTTGTATTTGATAACTTCTGTTGTAATAATGGCTACCTGCAAAAAAGGGGTGGTCTTGAATGTGCACATCCCGCACATATGCATCACTGGGCAGCTGATGTTTCTCTGCTGATAGTGTGTCCAAGACGGCTCTCAGCCCCCCACTAATGATTAGTAGCCGGCGGTGCTGGCTCACAATCATGTGACCACTGACAGCCTGTTGCAGCGGTCACATGATCCTTTGGGATTAGGGGGGTGGCCTGTCCATAAGGGGCGCAGGGACGCCGACCCCCTCCCAAATCCAAGTGCCTGGCTCATAATCTACATGCAGGGAGCCGGACGCATGGATTTTAATGGGTTTTTTTTTCATTAGAAGCCCATGATTAGAGCCTGAGGCTCTAATTGGCTTCAAAATAGGGTGGGTCCGGGGATCACAGCACTGCGCCCTGAGCCCACCCAGTTGTATGACAATAGCTAATTAATATTCGCTGTTGTTATCCTGATTCTTCCCCCGGCCAATCAGGAAGCGGGTCCTGAGACCCGATTGGCCAGGGAGTCTAAGCACTATTGTTATCCATGATTCTTCCCCCGGCCAATCAGGAAGCGGGTCCTGAGACCTGATTTTGGCCAGGGAGTCTAAGGACTGTTGTTATCCTGATTCTTCCCCCGGCCAATCAGGAAGCGGGTCCTGAGACCTGATTGGCCAGGGAGTCTAAGGACTATTGTTATCCTGATTCTTCCCCCGGCCAATCAGAAAGCGGGTCCTGAGACCCGATTTTGGCCAGGGAGTCTAAGGACTATTGTTATGCTGATTCTTCCCCCGGCCAATCAGGAAGCGGGTCCTGAGACCCGATTTTGGCCAGGGAGTCTAAGGACTATTGTTATCCTGATTCTTCCCCCGGCCAATTAGGAAGCGGGTCCTGAGACCCGATTTTGGCCAGGGAGTCTAAGGACTATTGTTATCCTGATTCTTCCCCCGGCCAATCAGGAAGCAGGTCCTGAGACCCCGATTTTGGCCAGGGAGTCTAAGGACTATTGTTATCCTGATTCTTCCCCTGGCCAATCAGGAAGCGGGTTCTGGGACTCGATTTTGGCCAGGGAGTCTAAGGAGGCTCTTCCCTCGGCAAGCTTTCGATCTTGTGCTGCCTGTGAATGTAGGCGCAGGAAGAATCGTCACACCAACATGTAGTCTTCCTCAGGAGGGCGCACAAGGTGACTCCAGTGGGACCATACAAGCTAAGAGACCGCCCTGAACCAGAAACTGGACCAGCAGTCAGAGGAACCAGGTGAATCTCGGCAAGTTCCTAAGGTAAGGCCTCTGATCGCCACCTCCTTTTTGTCCGACTCCCGCGCGCGGGGCGGGGAGGGGATGTTGTCTGCGTCTGCAGTAGTGGTGCGAGTGAGTGGGACAGGTTTGTTTGCCCCCCCCCCCCAAATATTAAGCACCGGCCTCAACTGCTTCCCGCCCCCTTTTTCAAAGGGACACCAGGGTGAGAAGGGTTTCATTTAAAGTCTTCTATTTGCCTGGAGCTTAACAAAAAAGAGCTTTTGCCTTTTTTGTGCTTTTATAAAATAATTAAATAATTTCAATACAGTCTGTAGTTATTCAGCTCTATTTGGTTGGCTGGGGTTTTTTTTTTGGTTTTAACCACGGCATTGGATGGTGAGCTTCTGAACTAGAATAAAAAAAAAAAAACAAAAAAAAACCTGTTCTTAGTTTGAACTCCTGACCCGCCAGACGCTGTTTCTTTGCATGCTCTCGGCCCGTCCAGAAGGAAGAATTGGTTTAGCAGAAAAGCTGGCAAGCCTAGCTCAGAAGTCATGTAAGGATTAAGTCAGATTTGTGAGAAAAGGGCTCCTTTTTAAAACAAAAAAAGGCCGCAGCCAAAGCCAAGACTGCAGGCTGAGGAATGCGATATTTCAGCAGAGCTGTCATGGAGTGACACTGGAATTCAGCATCACTCACCTGGCCCGGGTTCTTCCCTTACTGAGCGCCAGCGATGGAGAGAGGCAGGCGATGGACACGGCCTTCCCGTCAGTCTTTATCCCGACTGTAAATGGGCTTTCTGGGCCAAGAGGCAACTCCCAGCAGCTTGGGGAGAAGCCGTCATTGTGAAGTATTGCGTTCTGTGGTTGTAGATTGAGGTGGTTGTAAGGACAGACTACTGATGTCCCAGTCTAGAGACGGGTGGTGGGATTCACCCCCTATGGACTCTTGACATAATTTTTGTGAAGGAGAAATGTTAAAATTGAGATTTGTGACCATTTTGACAGACAAAAAATAGGTAAATTTAGAAACAAATATTGCAGCTATCTCACCAAACTCAATAATTGCAAATTTTGCTGATCATGCCTAGAGTCCACTGGGGCACAAATCATGCCAGTCATGCCTAGAGTCTGCTGGACCACAAATTACTGTATGACCTACTGTATGACCATGCCTAGAGCCTACTGGACCAGAAATTTATTTTATACTGCTCATTCTTAGAACCCACTGGGCCACAAAACTATGCCAATCATGTCTAGAGCCTACTGGGCCAAAAATTGACCATTTCTAGAGCCTACTGGATGAGAAACTTACGCCGGTCACCACAATATATGGCCCCGTGGGCTCTGGGAACGATCAGCATAAATTGTGTCCCAGTTGTAGCTAATGATGACTGGTATGAATTGTAGCACCAGTGGGGTCTAGGGATGTTCAACATCAATGTGGCCTAGTGGGCTCTAGAAATGATCATCTCTTGACCCCACTAGGGCAACAATTTTTATATAAAGCATCCCTAGAGCCCACTGTGGTCCAGTGGACTCTAGGGATGATCATCATTTGTGGTCCAGCAGACTCTAGGGATGATCATCATTTGTGGTCCAGCAGACTCTAGGGGTGATCATCATTTGTGGTCCAGCGGACTCTAGGGATGATCATCATTTGTGGTCCAGCGGACTCTAGGGGTGATCATCATTTGTGGTCCAGCAGACTCTAGGGGTGATCATCATTTGTGGTCCAGCGAACTCTAGGGGTGATCATCATTTGTGGTCCAGTGAACTCTAGGGGTGATCATCATCATTTGTGGTCCAGCGGACTCTAGGGGCGATCATCATAATTTGTGGTCCAGCGGACTCTAGGGATGAACAGTATAAATTGTAGTTCCAGTGGGGTCTATGGATGATCGCAATAATCTGTGGCCCAGTAAACTTTAAGAAAGATCATCCCTAGATCCCACTGGGGCAAAAATTTTATACCAAGCACCCCTAGAGCCCACTGTGGAATTATCAGCATAAATTGTGTCCCAGTGGTATCTTGGGTTGATTGGTATAAATTGTAACCCCAGTGGGCTCCAGGGATGATCATAATTTGTGGCCCCATGGACTCTAGGGATGAACGGTATAAATTGTAATCCAGTGAGCTCTAGGGATGGTTGCCATAATCTGTTGCCCAGTGGTCTCTAGAGATGATCGTCATAATTTGTGGTCCAGATTATGGCAATCATCCCTAGAGCCCACTGGTCTACAGGTTACGGTCTACTTTTTTGTACAGTATATTGTCTGTATGGTGTTTGAAAATTGTGTTGATGTGCTAATATTAAAAAGGTGCCTGCCTGTGTGCCAGGCAAGTGTCTCTTTTATATTCCAGTGGCTCGGTATTTGATGCTCTTAGATAAAAATTATTGAACAGAAAAAGGTGTTGGGGTTTGTGGTAAATATTTTATAGTTACAGTTCAGTCTGACAGAGGAAGCTGTTGATTTTTCCGCCCAATACTAGGCTAACCTTAGCTGCGTTTCTGAAATGTCTTTTTTTACAGTGCTAAAACAGCCAGGATTACACAGCTGGATGAGCCAGGAATAACACCACCTAAAGATTTGCCTTCAGACTAACTCTCGACAATTGAAAATCCATAAAGCCCCTGTGGTCTTGGGACCTGTGTGTTGATGACCTTTTGTTCATGTCAGAACTTTCTCTCCCTATACAAGTATATGGGGACGCAAAAGCTGCTTATGGCCTTGTTCACACAAGTTTTTACAATGTTTCAGATGTCAAAAAACATGCTACGTTCCCAGCATCTGTAAGATGCCAGGGATAAGGTAACTCCTGTGCACAGGAGCTGAATTTTCTGAGGTTGCCCAATGGCTGAAGAAGATGGGGATCCAGAAGTAGCAGCCAAAGAACAAAGGTGGGGACAGAGCAGCATGAGTTGGGGTATTCTGACTGAGGGAAAGGAATATTCTACCAATCAACTGATTGAAGGGGGTCAATGAGAGAGCCTTGATTTGGTCAGTCGTAAACCCCTACTGGGCCACAATTAATGTCAAGTATCCCTAAAGCCCACTGGGCCACAAGTTTATGCCGATCATTGCATAGAGCCTACTGGGCCACAAATTATGCCATTCATTCTTAGAGCTTACTGAGGCATCAGTTATGCTGATCATCCCTTGAGCTCACTGGGCCACAAATTATACTGGTCTTCCCCAGAACCCACTATTGCACTAACCTACTAGTTCCAGGTCACCAAGACCACTTTGTTTTGGTCAGTCATGAACGCTTACTGAGCCACAAATTATTCTGATCATCCCTAGAACCCACCATTGCTCTAACCTACTAATTCAGATCAACAAGACCACCTTGTTTCAGTCTGGCCATGAACCACTTCTGGGTCACAAATTGTCAGTTGTCTCTACAGCCCACTGTGCCACAGGTTTATGCTGATTGTCCCTAGAGCCTACTGGACCACAAATTATGGCATTCATTCCTAGAACTTATAGAACTACCAATTATACTGATCAATCCTATAGTCTACTGGACCATAAATTATTACCACCTTGTTTCGGTCAGTCATGAACCCTTACTGGGCCACAACCTATTTCGATCATTACTAGAGCCCACCATTACTCAAACCTACTAATTAATGGCCTGAATGAAACAAGGTGGTCTTGACCTGAATTGGTAGGTTAGTGTAATGGTGGGATATAGGGATGATTGACATAAGATGGTCTTGTTGACCTGAACACTTACTGGGCCAGAAACTATGCCGATCATACATACATAGAGCCCCCTATTGCACTAACTTATTCAGGTCAACAAGACCACCTTGTTTCTGACAGCCTTGAATCCCACAAATTATGCTGATCAGCCCCCTCCCACCCCATCGTTTCAGTCATGCAATCCTGTCGTTTTATGGATTTGATGATATTGCTATATTCTGTGCACACTTGCAAATGTTGGCGCACATTCACCACCTTCTGCTCTAAGATGGAAATCTTGGAGGCTAGGTTCACTTTAAGGACCTTCACTTAAAAAAAAAAAAAAAAAAAAAAAAAAAGAAAAAACAACCCTTTCCATCAAGACCTGTCATATTTAAGCTCCATAGCCTATAGAAAATTATTTTTTCTTCAAAGAGTGTGATGAGACTAGTCGGCAGTGAGACCGGTGACAGGTCCTGGATACGTATGAAAGGATTGACCGCCAAGTCCATCAACTCTTCTCTCGTAGCTGGGATGACGAAGTGGATGGATTTGGCTTTCACATACACATAATACTCTGCTAACAGCTGATAAGATGGAATACTCTGATTTGAATTGTCCCAGATAGAAGAACAAGAATATATCACCAATCATTATTGGCCCATCTCCACCAGGTTCATTATAATGCCTTCCCAAAATCTTCCATTGACAGCCCTCCATAAGATATTTTTTTTTTTATCTCTTGCCTGGTGGGATCTTTCATTGTGGTCATTAGGATCTTTTTCTATGTCATATTTTTCATTCTCTCGTGCCTGATTTGTGAGCGCTGATCCTGTGACACGGACTTAGTTACCCCTTCCAAGATGGTTGGGCACACGCCAGTTTGAGAAATGCCCTATTGTTACCATGCCAGAGACTGGATGGGATACAGTACAGCTTCATTAGAAATCCGCTTGCCAGAGGGAAGGGAATATTACACCATCCAACTAATTGGAGGGGGGTCAATGAGACGACCCTAGTTCGGTCAGCCGTGAACCCCCCACCTGCCTCTCAGCCATCCAATCCTGCCGTCTTATTGATTTGGTAGTATTACTTCACCGCAGACAAATTGGCAGTGGCACTGTGCCTTTTTTATTAGCAGTGTGACAAATTAATAACTTGTTTTTCTTTCTGTAGCAGACTGGAACGTCTGTTAAATGTAGTATTTTATCAGATAGTGTTTTTTTTTTTTTTCTATTATATTGGAGGGTAAAGTATCACTCTAGCATTGTCAAGGGGAAAAAAAAAATCTAGCTCATGGGTCTGTTTTTTACAATGCTTTGGCCTATATTGGTGCAGAGTTTCTTCTGCATTGTGTTTTAAAGATGAAAAATTGCCCGGGGGGGGGGGGGGGGGGGTTGGTGGCATTCTGATCTCATGCCTATAGTCCCAGGGGTGGACTATTGCACAAATGTTTTTGAAAGTGAGTGGTTCACCAATCTCTGCCCCTTGATAAGTGGCTACAAAAAGGATTGGCCAGTTTGTTGATTTGCTACCCTACCATAGAACAAAGGTGACCAGAAAACATTATATATTTTATAAGAATCTTGAAGAAAAAAAATGTAGTTTTAATTTTTACCGGAATTCAGTTTTGAAGATATTGAGCACAGGCCACAGCGCGTGTATGTATAATATAATATAATCTATAATATAATGTATTATATTATATTTATATTTAATATATAACATGATTATTTTTTTATTTTTTTTCCTTGAACTTCTGCTCCTGGATTGGGAAGGTTTTGGCACACTTTAATTTCATGTCAAATTATAATAATAATAATAATAATACTAATAATAATAATATATTATTATTATTATTATTATTATTATTATTGTGATTTTATTTAGTATGTGTAACCTTTTAGTATTTTGTGAATTTTTTTTTTATATTGGGATTTTTATTTTTGGGTTGTCCTTTTTGATTTATTTTTTTTTTTTATTATTTTTAATCTAGTCAACATTGGCCCCAAATGTTGCCATGTGAGCTGACTAGCCAAAATTGGTGGGGAAAAAAATTTTTACGACTTTGAGTTCTCAAAGTCTTTTTTTTCTCAGGTCTTTTTGTAACCCTCCAGCCATTTTTAAGACTAGTTTTCATATTCTTTAGAGCCCTCTTAGCCATGGCTCCTGATCCAGCAAAATATTGGCTGTACACCTCAACTGCGTAGAACAGCCATTTTGCCAAAATCTGGCCAGCACATATGATGTATGCTCCGGTCGACTTCTATGCACAGGTGATATTTTGCTGAAACGGATACGGGTAAGTAGAAGACTGGCAGGGGCCCTACTGAACGTTCAACTGCACCGTGCCTGTTTTTGTCAGCGTTTTGGTGAAATGCATTGGAGAGGAATGTTGGTAAAATGAACACATAATTTCACTTGCATTTAATACAAACGTTAATCTCAGCATTGTGTGAAAATTGGCTCCATCTACTAGAATAGGTTGTTGGGGGAAACGAAATAGTAATTGGTTTTGGCACACTTGGAAAGAACTTGGATCTGTTTGGCAAAAGTAGGGGTGTCTCTTGTTGGTATATAGAATCAAACCGCCTCTGTTGGTATTGGGGAGGAGGAGTCTAATATGCATGTAACGGTGAACATTACTACTTAAAAATGGAGGGGTAGGGTAAAAATGGAGAGGTAGGGTAAAAATGGAGGGGTAGGGTAGGGTAAAAATGGAGGGGTGGGGTAGGGTACAAATGGAGGGGACGGGTAGGGTAAAAATGGAGGGACAGGTAGGGTAAAAATGGAGGGGTGGAGTAGGGTAAAAATGGAGGGGTAGGGTAAAAATGGAGGAGTAAGATAAAAATGGAGAGCTAGGGTAAAAATGAAGGGGTAAGGTAAGGTAAAAATGGAGGGGTGGGGTAGGGTAAAAATGGAGGGGTGGGGTAGGGTACAAATGGAGGGGACGGTATGGTAAAAATGGAGGGGACGGGTAGGGTAAAAATGGAGGGGACGGGTAGGATAAAAATGGAGGGGTGGGGTAGGGTACAAATGGATGGGTGGGGTAGGGTAAAAATGGAGGGGTGGGGTAGGGTAAAAATAGAGGGGTGGGGTAGGGTACAGATGGAGGGGTGGGGTACGGTAAAGATGGAGGGGTAGGGTAGGGTAAAAATGGACGGGTATGGTAGGGTAAAAATGGACGGGTATGGTAGGGTAAAAATGGAGGGGTAGGGTAGGGTAAAAATGGCGCGGTAGGGTACAAATTGGAGGGGTAGGGTAAATATGGAGGGGAGGGGTAGGGTAAAAATGGAGGGGTGGAGTAGGGTAAAAATGGAGGGGTGGAGTAGGGTAAAAATGGAGGGGAGGGGTAGGGTACAAATGGAGGGGACAGGTAGGGTACAAATGGATGGGTAGGGTAGGGTAAAAATGGAGGGGTGGGTTAGGGTAAAAATGGAGGGGTGGGGTAGGGTAACAATGGAGGAGTAGGGTAGGGTAAAAATGGAGGGGACGGGTAGGGTAAAAATGTAGGGGTAGGGTAAAAATGGAGCGGTAGGGTACAAATGGATGGGTAGGGTAGGGTAAAAATGGAGGGGTGGGGTAGGGTAAAAATGGAGGTCCATGGGTAGGGTAAAAATGGAGGGGTAGGGAAAAAATGGAGCGGTAGGGTAGGGTACAAATTGGAGGGGTGGGGTAGGGTAAAATGGAGGGGTGGGGAAGGGTAAAAATGAAGGGGTAGGGTAGAGTGGGTCCTTACATACTGCCAGCCTTTTCTATAGCTGATTGAAACTTTTCTTTATTTTGAAGTCATTGGACCATATGACAAACCTTTTACCCCCTCTGTTTTATTGTTGTAATTTTCTTCTGTCAGTTTGAATGTTTTAAGATGTTTAATATATATTTTAATTGCCTTATGTATGTTGTGATCGTGTATCGAGTTGCTATTTAGTCAGCTTGCATTAATTATATCACTTGGATGATCCATATACAGCTGTGGTTAATTACATTTTGTATGATTTGTACTCTACATAACTCTAATCCCTGTAATAAAAAAAAAAAAAAAAATTGGCATGGATAAATTTTTAAATACTTGAAAAGTACATAGTTTTAGTTTTTTTTTTCTGCTTTATGCCATCAATTAGTGTAGGGGCCCGTTAACCTTGATTTGTAAAAAAAAAAAATTATACACTTTGGTGTTTTTTATATGGGCCCTCAACATACATCTAGAGACCAAAAACCATATTATTATTTATTTGCCAATTCAACACATGTGTATTTACATGAGATATGCTGTAGGGGTGCTGAAGAGTCATGTGGGTTTGTTGCATCTTTGTGGTCTTGAGCGTCGTTACCTTTTTTTTTTCTCGCACCTCCTGACCCCACTTTGGGGCAGTTGGCGGGCTCCAGCCTTCCCCCTAAGGGGTGACCTATAACATGAGAAGATACTGCTATAGTATACTCTCTGCTAGGCACTGTAGCCTCCATTTGATGGCCCATTTATAAATTGCAGGTCATGGTGTGGAAGCTGCAGTGCTTCATGGACTTGTAGACCAACCTTAAAAAAATCAATAGCTGGACTTTTCCTTTGTCCCTTGCAACATGCCTACTAATACCCTTCATGTATATAAAGGCAAAGTACACAAAAATACTTGGTGATCCTGCCAAACACATATATGTAGACCCACTTCCTGTCTTTTCTGACCATGCCAAAATGGAAGCGGATCATCCTAGTGTGGTCAGTTTCCACCCAGGAGGTATGGGACGCCATGTCAACAAACGGCATTCCTGTTCTTTTAGTCAAGGTTGTGAGGGGTGACCGATGTGTCGGCAACACCTTGAGTTATAGCAGCTCTAGGACCTGTGATGCTGGCAGTACCGTTGTTCAGTTTTCGCTGCTCACTTCCTCCTTTCAGCCCTTCACAGCTTGAGTAACAGTGGTTGTGGGACATGTGCTCCGCCCTGTGTGTTTTGTCACATTTGGCGTATGGGTCAGGGAAGCGAACAGGAGACCACCAATAACCTTCAACCCTCGAAAATTGGGTTTTTAGATGGTTTATTTTAATTTTTTTAAATAGAAGGCATTTTTTATAAAAAGCTCTACAGTTTGCAATGGTGAATTTATTAGCCTTTGACTATATGGATGCTTGAAGGTGATGGAGGGCTCTGTAGATGGAGCGGAGGCTGTCATGTGACAGGTTACATTACCAGAGAAGGAAGTGTCAACGGCACACCAGGATCTCCAAAATCGGGTCCAAAACTTTAATCCCATAGTATCAAAAAAATAAATAGAAGCGACGTTTCGGAGCCACGCAGGACAACTTCATCAGGCAGGGGTTTGGTCACAAGCCTGATGAAAGGGTCCTGCGTGGCTCCGAAACGTCACTTCTATTTATTTTTTTGATGCTATGTGATTAAAGTTTTGGACCTGATTTTGGAGATCCTGGTGTGCCGGTGACACTTCCTTCTCATGATTGCAGTCGGTTCCGGCCGTTGGTAATTTCAGTACCCAATCTAAGATAGAGCCATTTGTGCAGGAACATGTGCGTTGAGTATTGCATTGGAGGTTACATTACCAGCCTCTCCTCTTGCGCTTTTTTTTTTTCATTCTATGCTTTCTTCTAAGGTGCTTTATAAATTGTCCCAGAAGGATTGTTTTGATTCCAATGAGAATCATTCTTGGGAGATCGGCCACCTTATGACAAGTTGTCACTGGGACCAAAGGAAAGGGGGTAATATCCTCACTGTCAGAACTCCCCGAATTAAAACAAAAAAATATAATGGGTAAAAATAAAATAAGATGTTTTATGTTGCAATATAAATTCTAAACGTTTCTCTGTCCAAATCCCTCCTGAGCATTTTTTTTTCTCTTTTTCAGGCTGACAGGGAATGAACCTTTGACAATTCTCTCTCTGACCTCAGAACCAGAGGGAGCGGCAGAGAAAGCCCACTACAAAATCTGTGACCGCCTCAAACTTGAGCGCAAGCAACGCAGGATGTGCCGGAGAGACCCGGGGGTAGCGGAGACCCTCTTGGAGGCGATTAGCATGAGTGCTCAAGAGTGCGAGTACCAATTCCACTTTGAGCGCTGGAACTGTACTCTGGAGGGACGATACAGGGACAGCCTACTTAATCGAGGTAAGTCCGCCATGGCAATTTTTCAGTAAGAAAAAAATCTGATGGTCAAAGATGTCCCAATGTGACAGGCTTAAAATGTATGTATAGCAATATTTGTGTCTTTTTTTTTTTAACATATTCTATGACCCCCATTGGGTATAATAACTTTGTCCTGAAGACTATTGCCACTGAGAAAATGATGGGACGTACAATACGTTGCCCCTGGAATAAAATGTGAGGACAAATCTTCCAATGGAGTAACAATTTTCCCAGAGAACGTTGTCCAAAGTGGGAATTTCCCTTCACTTTGTTGAGGTTTCTGCCAATTCCCACTGCATCTCCAGTACTGAAAGTGTAGGAAATCCTTCCCAATGGGACAGATGGCAAAAAAAACTGACCGTTCCTCTTCCTCCAAACCTGGAAGAGTTTTTTTTTTTTAAAGATAATGCTTTGTCTTTAGTGTTTTGTTTTTCATTGAAATTATGTTTGTAAAGGAATTCCTGAGAAGTGCATTGTGGAATTCCAATATGCTGGAATAGGTATTGTGGGTTGTCCATGATCTCAGTGTGGGTGGTGCAAGAGTCGGCATGAGAAATTTTGCTTTGAACTGCATGCAATGAGTCCGGGTCAATATTTGGAAGAGGGAAGGGATAAAGAGCCACAAGGCTCTGATTCAGACTTTATTGTCCATCTTGCCTATAGTATAGTAAAAAATATATATATTTTATTAGCAATGAATCATATCAAATAGGTCAAATAGAAAGGAATTAAAAACATACGATAGACATATGATAGTTGTAAATATCTAGTGTAATCAAGAGGATTGACACCAAATGAACGGCAGTGAGCCCCTGTGCGTCAACGCGTTTCGCTATCTTGCTTCGTCAGGATGCACTTGGGGGTAGTTGAAAGGAGCAGGCCTCACTTGTCAACATGAAGTTGTCTCCCCATGGAGATCTCCCAGATGGTCACCAGAGAATCACCATGTAAAACAGGAGGCAGTTTCTTACTAGTGCCAGCGACCGTGTATAGGGCTGATGGCGTAGGGATATATAAGTATAAATATAAACTTATATGGTTCACCGGTTGAGGAAGGAGAGAAACGTAGGTATCCGGATCAATAAAAAGAGACTGATAGAAGAGGAAAGGGTAGAGCAAACACCACCTTTCCACCTGTTCTCGATCCAAAACAGGGGCTTCAACAGTAACCCACATGGACAAATATATGTTCCTTTGAAGCTGGATATATCTACATCTGCCCACAGTATATATATCTACCTACATCTGCCCACAGTAAGAATGTCTATATATACTCCATAGGTAAATTTAAACAGGCCATGGTAGCATGAGGTTCAGTGTCTCCCCCGGGAACGAACAGACCACTTGGGTCAATAATAATTTTGTCAAATGGTGGCTGTAGACTGCATGATCACCCCATGGCTCAGTTTCTGCTGTCAATTTACCTTTTTGGTCCTGTAAAAACATCTCTTCCGGGGGAAAAATTGCTTTGTATTAGATGTGGGATCACTTGATTTTTTTTTTTAGTCTTTTTTCTTTGTGGAAGAAAATCACCACCCATAAGGGGAGAATTTAGCAATTTGCCAACGAAGATGAAGTTGTTGACTTAATCGGGTTCTGTGATGGAATTGGTTAGTCTGTTTCTTCAGGTGGCACTTACAAAGCGGAAACCTGAAGCTAGTTTATAACAAATGAGTTGGCAGACCTGTGGTATCTGGAAATCTGGAGATTCACTGGTGAGAAACCTCATCCAGTTGGTTAACAGCTAAAAGGTTCCTTGGATTCACTACTAGAATAATCCAGCCTTGTAGGTCAGAGTATGGATGGGAGAACCTGTGGTCTGCCTATAGCCACTGAATGGGCCAAGAAGAATTTGGTATATTGGAGTAGGTTCGTGCTCAGCCTTAGGACCATTGTGATCTTATCCTGGGAGGTCACTTTGGAGGATACAGAAGGGAAATGACAACTCTGACCACTTGCATGTCTCCCCCTTCCCAGCTGGAAGAGCGAGAGATCTCTTGCCAGTGGTTTGGCTTTTACAACATTTTTTGGCAGTAAAGGATTGTGATTTCCTTTTTTTTTTTTTTTCTTTTTTTTTTTTGCTAGTGTGGTATTAACCTCAGAGGTGTACTGGATCATCTTGAATTATAGAGCTTGCTTATTATAAAGTCGGTCATAGATGGATCGAATCTTGGCTAGTTCAGCAAGGACCGGCCAAGATTTGATCCATTTATGGGCAGGCTGGTTGTACCAAAGTCAATCCATCAATTGACTTCAGTACGCTGAATTTTTTGCATGCAATCACTGCCGACGGTGATAAAATTGATAGTGTTCTGCCAGCAGGGAAGGCTCCCCGCCCACAGAATAGAGCTGCAGAAGGGTTTCCCCCATCAACACTGACATTTGTGGGGGGAATCAAGTCATTTTCTCGGGTTGCAGGAAAGAAAATTACACCTATGGCTTTCTTAGGTTTAGATAAGGGCATGTACATCATGACACTGTACCCATAACGCCTTCTACTGCACCAACTTTATGTAATGGGTGAATGGCTGCTGGCTAGGAATGCGCAAAATTGAATTATTTCCTCAAAATTTTGTCAAATTTCAGTGAAAATGTTACTATTTTGGCAAAATACATTGGCATCAAGGGAGAAGGAAAAATTGCAATGAATTTGTTTTTTATAGGTCCTCTGGGCTTTAAATGGCTCCTGGGGGTTGGAGAAGCTCGTTTTCAACTGTCCTGAACCTTTTGCCTAAATCACCCCCACCCAAAAAAGACCCCCCCCCCCTTTTTTTTTAAACCAGTAAGATAGTGGGAAATGTAAAATAAAAAAAACTGTTCCCACAATATACAGATCAAGGCCAAATATTTGAAAATCTTTGTGTCCTGAACACTACTGTAGAGTGCGGATTGTGGCTCCATTAAGACGCACTATTCATAAAGCTTTACCACCAACCTAAGGCACTCGGTTTTCAGCCAGGTGACTGTAGTGTTTGCTTTTTTTACTGGAATCAAACTAAAAATAATCACCTTTATATGGATGCTTATCCTGGTGTCAGTTTAGCGGCCTATGTATGCTTGCTTGCACACAGTGCAATGGGAAAGGACAAACTGGGGCTATATCTAGTGGGCAGGCACACCATTTGTGCAGAGAAGGGCCCTCGGGAACTGGACCCATTTCAAAGACCTGGCAGGTGAGGGTCAGGAACTGGATCGGTATGAAAGACCTGGCAGGTGAGGGTCAGGAACTGGACCCATATGAATTGAGAATTGGCAGGTGAGGATCAGGAACTTGTATGAATAGGGAATTGGCAGGTGAGGGTCAGAAACTGGACCCGTATTGAGAATTGGCAGGTAGGGGGTCAGGAACTGGACCCGTATTGAGAAATTGGCAGGTGGGGGGTCAGGAACTGCACCCGTATTGAGAAATTGGCAGGTGGGGGGTCAGGAACTGGACCCATATTGAGAATTGGCAGGTGGGGGTCAGGAACTGGACCTGTATTGAGAATTGGCAGGTGGGGGTCAGGAACTGGACCCGTATGAATTGGAAATTGGCAGGTGAGGGTCAGAAACTGGACCCATATGAATTGGAAATTGGCAGGTGAACGTCAGGAACTTGTATGAATGGGGAATTGGCAGGTGAGGGTCAGGAACTGGACCCATATTGAGAATTGGCAGGTGTGGGTCAGAAACTGGACCCATATGAATTGGAAATTGGCAGGTGAGGGTCAGGAACATGTATGAATGGGGAATTGGCAGGTGAGGGTCAGGAACTGGATCCATATTGAACTGGACCCATATGAATTGGAAATTGGCAGGTGAGGGTCAGGAACATGTATGAATGGGGAATTGGCAGGTGAGGGTCAGGAACTGGACCCATATGAATTGTAAATTGGCAGGTGAGGGTCAGGAACTTGTATGAATGGGGAATTGGCAGGTGAGGGTCAGGAACTGGACCCGTATGAATTGGAAATCGGCAGGTGAGGGTCAGGAACTTGTATGAATGGGAAATTGGCAGGTGAGGGTCAGGAACTTGTATGAATGGGAAATTGGCAGGTGAGGGTCAGGAACTGGACCCGTATTGAGATTTGTCAGGTGGGGGTCAGGAACTGGACCCATATGAATTGGAAATTGGCAGGTGAGGGTCAAGAACTGGGTCCGTAAGAATTGAGAATTGACGGGTGAAGGTCAAGAACTAGACCCATATGAATCGACAGGTGGGGGTCTTGCTAAACATGGATTTGGAATTGAATAGCCCCCCCATAACTGTAAAGCCATTTGGCATTGCGAAATTGCATTAACACCCGGCAGTGTGTGAAGGGAAACGCTACTTGTATGATTCTAATGCCGACACTGACACCCCGAGGTGAAGCCAAACACAAGAACAGGCCCTGGCCTCCAAGTCCAGCTCCTTGTATTTTTTCATCCAGAATATATAATTTCACCCGGCTCTTTGACAATTATCCCCTTTGACAAAGCTGTGTGAATGTTATTCCTTGTAACATCTGCTGAAACGCTCATCCTAGATGTGACCTGATACCGCCCGGCCTCACGTCTGTATTGTCTATTAACCCCAATAAGCCTTGAGCGTTTTGGCTCTTGGTGACCGCAACACCCGTGTCGTTTTAAATCAGGAATTATGGAGCTCTTTGGAATCTTTGTTGGCAGCAGAGATCCATGGAGAGGTAGAAATTGAATATTTGGCCGATACAGAGGACTTAGACACAGTTATGTGCAATGAGAAAACTAAGGATGATTTGTAGTCTGTTCCCAATAGCGAAGAACGCAGTTCGCGAATTGACCCCTTCCCACCCGCCCTGGTGTTCTTCTGAAAAGGTTCTGAATTCCTGGTGGAGCGAGAAGGATCAGTGACCTCCGTGATTGGCCGGCTGTCAGTGGCCACATGATCAGGAGCTGGTCCCACTGGCTACAAATAGTTAGGCTGAATTTACGCATGAACATTTTGGAAATGCGTGCAAAGGCATGGGCTTTTGCTTGCATCCATGAAATGCATGTTGCGCTTGCGACCCCCATTCATGGCATCGTAAACGCGGCAAGTAAACGCACGAACCCCATTCATGGCATCTTAAACGCGGCAAGTAAAGGCATTAAGCTCAGTGCATAGGGCAGCTCATTGAAATAAATGGGCTGCCATATGCATGTTCACGAAAGGCGAGGTGTGAATCTAGTGGTAGTCGGTCTCTATACTGTGAGCGCGCTCTCAACACAAACATATTCAACAGTGATGCGTATAGGCGGTATACAGGGTGTTGAAGCTCACCCTTTTGCCGCTGCACATGTGTTTACATGGGTGGCAACTGGTTAAGGTAAAAGGTTTTCAAGAATTGTCAGGGACCAGTATAGTGTTTGCATGATCCAGGTCCAGTCTGTCACAATATACAGTAACATCGCATCCTCCCATGCTCGTCTCCATGACTTCTCCAGAGCATCTCCCAACCTCTGGAACTCTCTATCTGTCCGGTGATCTCCTACTCTGGCTGCCTTCAGGCGATCCCTAAAAACTCATCTTTTCAGGGAAGCCTATTACACCTCCAACATATCCATTAGCTCAACCCCACAGTTACAATTTTTTGCGCCACTTGCCCCACCCTCTTAGATTGTAAGCTCTTCTCAGCAGTGCCCACTTAACCCTCTTGTATTTGTATTTTATTGTATTGTAACTGTACTGTCCAGTAGTGGCTGGTGTTTTTTTTTTTTTTGGATGGGGGCATCAAACAACTCGTCCCCCCCCTCCCCCGAGTGGCACCCCCCCCCCCCCCCGAGTGGTACCTTCCCCCCTCCGCTGTCTCCTGGCTGGTCCGGCACTTACCCCATCTAGGCGGGTAGCAGGTGGCGGACAGCGGCTCCGTGTCCTCTTCCCCATCGGCGTCTTCCAGCGTGCAGCTCCTCCCCTCTTCCTAGGCGTCCAATAGGATCGCCCGTCCTTTCAGCCAATCGGGTGACGGCTCTCAAAACCCGCTTCCTGATTAGCCGGGCAGCAGATCAGTGTTATAATAGCGAATATTCATTCGCTGCTGTAAGACACCTGGGTGGGCTCCGTTCGCATTCTCTGCTCCCCGATCCCACCCTATTTTGAAGCCTATTGGAGCCTCTGGCTCTAATCAGTGCTTAAAAAAAAAAACACCCCCGCCATTGTAATTCAGTCGCCCGGTGTCCTGCAAGGGGCCGCCCATGCGACCTTAATGGACGGGCCGCCCCTGGTACTGTCTCCCTTCTTCTTTTTTTTTTTTGTAAAGCGCTGTGTAAACTGTCGGCGCTATATAAATGCTGTAAAATAATTTCTCAACAAAATCTGTACTTGGGTCATCCCTGAGCGCCACCTGGTGACTTTTCCTAGGATGAGATGATGTCATCCAGTCTGCTGCAGGCAGGAGGAAGAAATTGGCTCAGTCCCCCGTCCCCCCCAGTGAACGGACTACAACATTGTAACTTTTTTGTAGCCAGTCAAAGTGAGAGGTTGCAGCAGGGACTGATCTGTGTCAGATGTTTGTGAACACAGGAACTACACCGGCACCAGGATTTAAATGTCTTCTTTGAACCGACATCCCAGTCCATCTCTGGACGATGCCTGAACAAAGATGGCTCGGTCCTTCTGGAGAGAAGCCGATCATTGCCAGGGGGAGTAATGTGATGTCTGGTGAGAGGTAATAAATACCTGGAAATGTTTTACTGACACATACTTGGCGTGCAAAAAACCAAATAGGAAAAATTTGTAACTCTGCAATGTCTGCAGATCGCAACTCCAACTGCCATAGTCATTTAAAGGGCAACTTCCCTACTGAGGATAAATGATTCATATTCCTCCCGGGGGGGAATTTAAAAATTTTCAACAGTTTTGGCAAAAAATCCACAGATCTGCCATAGCTGGTCAATTAAAATGCCAACTTCTATGAAGTGTCTGGAGATGGCGATTCCAAATTGAAAGTTCCAGTTTTCCATGTTTTGGTCCTTACATTGCCACATCGCTTGGCATGTAACACTTCCAGATCTAGATTTTCTACCGGTCTGTAGATATTGACATCGGGCACACTGGATCCATGCTGAGTGCCATGTAGGAGGACACGATGATCACATCATCTCCAGTGCTCTACCACCCTGCACTACCCAGAATTCCCTTTAGATGGCAGAACAAATTGCAAAGCCAGATATGAAAGGCTTCACAGTCATCAGCCTATAGACATTGCTGGGATATGACCTATTTTTTTTTTTTTTTTTTAATATATATATATATATATTTTCAGGAGTACTTTGGGCTTTTAACCACTTTTACCCCCTTCCTGACCAGGCCATTTTTTTGCATCCTAGCACTGCGTTAATTTAACTGACAATTGTGCGGTCTTGCAACGCTGTACCAAAATAAAATTGTCCTTTTTTTCCCCCTACAAATAGAGCTTTTTTATAATGGGATTTGATCACCTCGGCGTTTTTATTTTTTGCGCTATAGACAAAAATAGACTGACCTTTAAAAAAAAAAAAAAAAAAGAAAGAAAAAAATATTTTTTACTTTCTGCTATAAAACATTCCCAATAAAAAAAATGTTAAAAATCTAATTTATTCATCAATTTTTGGCCAATATGAATTCTGCTACATATTTTTGGTAAAAAAAAATCCCAATAATTGTATATTGATTGCTTTGCACAAAAGTTATAGTTTCTACAAAGTATGGGATAGATTTATGGAATTTTCATTTTATTTTTACTAGTAATGGCGGTGATCAGCTATTTTATTTTATTTATATTTTTTGCAGGACTGCGTCAATTGCGGCGGATAAATCTGACATAAGTGACACTTTTTGGGGACCAGTGACACCAATACAGTGATCAGTGCTTAAAAAAAAAATATGCACGGTCACTGTACAAATGACACTGGCAGAGAAGGGGTTAACATCAGGGGCGATCAAAGGGTTAAATGTGTCCCTAGGGAGTTCGTGCTAACTGTGGGGGAGGTGCTTTGACTAGGGGGGGGGAAAACCAGAGATCCGTGTTTCTGCTTAGCAGAAACACAAGATCTCCATTTTTTTTCCCCCCATCTGGCAGAACAGCGATCTGCCTTGTTTACATAGGCAGACCGTCATTCTGCCTCTCCTCAGAACGATCGGCGGGTCCAAGCGGACATTGCGTCATCCGGACCCGCGGATTGGCTCCCGCCGCGTTCGATCACAGCGGGAGCGGGCCACCAGCGGCGTGCGTGCGCCCCAGACCCTGTGCACGAAATCACGTACGTATATGTGATTTTGCGCAGGAGGACCGCCCTGACACAGTATATCTGCGTGGGGCAGTCCATAAGTGGTTTAAGCAGATCTACACCCTTCCATTTATAGAGAGAGAGAGAGAGAGAGAGAGAGAGAGAGAGAGTAGATATCTATACTATATATCTATATAGATATCTCTATCTATCTATCTATCTATCTATCTATCTATCTATCTATCTATCTATCTATCTATCTATCTATATATATAATATATTTTCTTTTTTCCCCCCAGCTTACTGTGGTGGTCGATTTTGCACATTTCAGGTACACTCCCACCCAGAGGATCCAGCATTGTCCTGATCCATCCAGCACTGCCATGTAGCATGTGACGTCATTGAGAGGCCCGTTGGCCCTTCCAGCTTCAACCGGTGGGGCGCTAGGCACGCCCCCTCCTCCTTTCTGAATAAAGAGCTATGCCTCGTGAGATGTGATGTGCATATCCCAGGAGGCACAGCGTCATTTTCCTAGGCAAGCAGCGTAAAAAAACTTGTGTCCCCCTAATACCGGAGCCCAATCCCGATCCAGCGATGTGCACAAGAGCTGAAGCTCTCCCAGGTCTCTCTCTGCTCATTGGCTGAGACACAGCAGTGGTAGCTGCTCCAGCTGCTGTCAGACAGTGAGGAGGGGGCGGGGCTGAGCAGCGCTCATTGACACATAAAGGCGGCTAGGGAGCGAGCACACATCAGTGCCCCCAGAGCACTGTATGTAAGTTGCATTGAGATGTGGTGAGTGTGGAGGCCATTGGAGTACAGGGACCTCATTGTCCAGTGGTGAGATGATTGGAGCTTTGTGACATGGTGCATTATCCTGCTGGAAGGAGCCATCAGAAGATGGGGACACTGTAGTCATAAAGGGATGGACATGGTCAGCAACAATACTCAGGTAGGCCGTGGTGTTTAAACGATGCTCAATTGGTACTAAGGGGTCCAAAGTGTGCCAAGAAAATATCCCCCCAACCATTACACCCCCACCACCAGCCTGAACCGGTGATACAAGGCAGGATGGATCCATACATCAAATTCTGACCCCACCATCTAAATGTCGCAGATGAAATCCAGACTCATTAGGACAGGCAACGTTTTTCCAATCTTCTATTGTCCAATTTTGGTGATCCTGTGCAAATTGTGGCCTCAGTTTCCTGTTCTTAGCTGACAGGAGTGGCACCCGGAGATGATATTCTGCATACCTTGGTTGTAACGAGCGGTTATTTGAGTTCATGTTGCCTTTCTGTTATCTCCAACCAGTCTCCAGTCTGCCCATTCTCCTCTGACCTCTGACATCAACAAGACATTTTCCTTCACAAAACTGCCGCTCTCTGGATATTTTCTCTTTTTCCCACCATTCTCTGTAAACCCGAGAGATGGTTGTGTGTGAAAATCCCAGTAGATCAGCAGTTTTTGAAATACTCAGACCAGCTTGTCTTGCACCAACAACCATTCCACGTTCAAAGTCACTTAAAGTGAGGTTCCACCCAAAAGTGGAACTTCCGCCTATGCACTTCCTTCCCCCCCTTCGATGGCACCTTTTGGGGGGGGGGATTGGGGACCTGTTTTTTTGACAGGTCCCATTCCCCATTTCCAGAAACGGGGGGCTGCGGCCTGATCTCCTGGAAGTTTGGCCCCCCTCATCCTTTCCCTGCTGCCAGACCAATTAGAAAGCACAGCATGCTTAGCGCATGCGCAGTAGCATAGGTGTGCGCAGCCTGTTGCATTAGGGTGTGCTCCCTAAATGTATTAAAACATGGACGGTGTCAGTAGGGCAGTGGACGGTGTCAGTAGGGCAGTGGACGGTGTCAGTAGAGGAGTGGACGGTGTCAGTGGAGGAGTGGATGGTGTCAGTAGAGCAGTGGACGGTGTCAGTGGAGCAGTGGACGGTGTCAGTGGAGCAGTGGACGGTGTCAGTGGAGCAGTGGACGGTGTCAGTGGAGCAGTGGACGGTGTCAGTGGAGCAGTGGACGGTGTCAGTGGAGCAGTGGACGGTGTCAGTGGAGCAGTGGCCGGTGTCAGTGGAGGAGTGGCCGGTGTCAGTGGAGGAGTGGCCGGTGTCAGTGGAGGAGTGGCCGGTGTCAGTGGAGGAGTGGCCGGTGTCAGTGGAGGAGTGGCCGGTGTCAGTGGAGGAGTGGCCGGTGTCAGTGGGGCAGTGGACGGTGTCAGTGGGGCAGTGGACGGTGTCAGTGGGGCAGTGGACGGTGTCAGTGGGGCAGTGGACGGTGCCAGTGGGGCAGTGGACGGTGCCAGTAGGGCAGTGGACGGTGTCAGTTTTTTATTTTTACTTCTTTTATTTATTTATTATTTTTTACAATTTTTTTAGAAGCCCTGTTGGGGGCTTTGGTGAAATATCAGCAGGGGGAATCTGCACTGCACAGGGTGATTAGGGTGTGCCCAGGCACACCCGGCGCACACCCCCTGCGCACGCCTATACGCAGTAGGGAACCAGCTGTGAAGCCGAAAGACTTCACTGCCGGGTTCCCTTGCCAGGAATGGCGGCGGCAGCACCCGGGAGTCGATCCGAAGATCGGCTGGGGTGCCGACATTGCTGGCTCCCTGGTGTAGCTGCTGACTTTTTTAATTTTTTATCACCCAGGCTGGACCTCCTCCTCTTTAAATCCCTTTCTTCCCCATTCTGATACTCAGTTTAAACAGCAAGTTGTCTCCACCACGTCTAAATGCATTGAGTTGATGCCATGCGATTGTGGATGTATGTAGAAAAAAAATCCTATACATGTATTCTTGGTTTTAAAGGGTACTCTGCTACAGTAACTTGCAACAATGTAACTCTGTAAAAATTGCCATACCTGGAATTCAGCTGTAAGTAACATGGTGTGCACTCTGAAGGAATTCAATCTTCTCTTCCCTTAGGAACGGTGGAGTTTATTTTCTCTGTGTGCTAATATATGAAATTTTACCTGGAGCTATGTGCAGCCATCTGGGACAGTCAATTACAGGAGCAGGAGGACAAAATATTCAGGGAAATTCTGCCTGTAAAACAATTCCTGTAGCCGAGGCTACAAGGAGGAAGAAGGGACATTTGAAAAAAAAATATTTTGGCATATTTTTTTGGTAAATTGGTGGATACAAACCGGCAGAGGCTTGCAGAAGAATTATAATGTACATTATATTGACTTTTATAAAACCCCTTTTTAATCAACCCAATATCTACCAACATACGTTTGTTATAAATGTGTTATACAAAGGGTTAGAGCAAACTCCATATGGGATGTGCCCGGGCACATCCTAATCACCCCGTGCAGTGCCCATTTCCTCTGCTTCCTGGCGCCCCCTATCTCCCCCCTGCAGTGCTGCCAGCTTCCCTCCTCTCCTGCCGGCTGCTATTTAGGATGTTTCAGGTTGAAGAGCAGGGGAAGGGGCCAGTAAATATTTCATTTAACGGCCCCTTCCTTTTCTGAATGAACACAGTGAGTAATCTGTACCGGTCACTCCTGTGTTTATTCCTAACTGAAGCATAGTAGACTGTTTACTATGCTTTAGTTGGTGAATGAACAGGAAGCTGCTCAGCACAGAGCACTTCCCATTAGTTCGCTGAGGCTGCAGAGAAAGGGACTGGGGAAGCTCTGTCCTCAGTCTTGGTCTCAAAAGTGAGACATCAGAGGTTTGTTTGGACCCTTGATATTTCACCAAAGCCCCCTAATGGGGCTCCTAAAAAAAAATAGTAAAAAAAAAAAAAATTTGTACAAAATAATAAAACAAAACTGACACCAATCTCTGCTCTGCTGACGCCATCCCCTGCCAGCAGCACTGGTACACCTGGCACACCCCTTGCAAACGCTTATGGTAACAACGTATCATTTTTTTGTAACTTTATGGAACATTAAACACTCCATTTAACTATATAAATAGGCATAGCTCCCAACTGTCCCTGATTTCGAGGGACTGTCCATGATTTGGAGCAATGTCCCTCTGTCCCTCATTCCTCCTCATTTGTCCCTCATTCTGGTCTGATCTATATAATTGTATATAAAATGCACTTTTTATCTTTCAAAAAGTGTTTCCCAGAGCTAAACCTTTCATCTGATTTATAAATTGCTGCATTTTTCAATTTTAAAAGTCAATATAAAGGAATAATAGTGGTAAAAAAAAAAAAAGCACTTGTGGCTTTAACTTTTTTGGAAAGGGCCCCAGCAGTCAGGTTTCTTGCATTGGGGCCCTGAAGGTTCTAGTTACGCTTCAGCATGGAGGTCCTACATCATGCTTTTGGGCTTTTGGGGTGGTAGTAGGCAAATACAACCTTTTCTATGGGTGAACGTCGGTTCCTTTTTTAAAGTTTTAATCTTTTATACAGTCAGAATAATCTGATTGTTGGTATGGTTGGCGCTGTCCCTATCGGTCACAAATTAGCGTGCTTCTTTTTGAAGGGAATCTCATGTCTTCCTCGAAGGATTGTATTCTGTGAGTTGAGTTCCTCAGAATAGTGGAGCTTCCAAGCCGGAGAGCACAGAATGGCCTCCTGTCTCCACGATTTATAGTATTCCAGCACACCACAAGCAGCTGTTTTCTAATGACTTGTCTGTCCCGGGAGGATGTCCAACTAGGGCTGCACATCTGCAGAGCAAGTGACGACCGGCCCCGCTATGTGCAGGTCACAGTGAGCCAACTCTTAACTCCTGAACAAAAATCTGCAGAATTAAATCTGTTTATAACCCAACACCCACATCTAAAGTGCTGGTGTGCCCAAAACTGATCAAATTCTGAAAGATGCTAAAGATGTGTAAACACCTGTTTCCTTATTGAGGAGATCCT
The DNA here is from genome assembly GCF_042186555.1 of Aquarana catesbeiana. Taxonomy (NCBI): domain Eukaryota; kingdom Metazoa; phylum Chordata; class Amphibia; order Anura; family Ranidae; genus Aquarana; species Aquarana catesbeiana. Next base: position 14,241,527 of record NC_133328.1, on the reverse strand, counting down.
GTGCTGAGTTCCCGGGTCTGTACATCTGCTGTGCCCATTATGAGGAGTTCCCACCATCCCTGTGCTGAGTTCCCGGGTCTGTACATCTGCTGTGCCCATTATGAGGGGTTCCCACCATCCCTGTGCTGAGTTCCCAGATCTGTACACCCGCTCTGCCCATTATGAGGGGTTAATTTTGTTTATTGAAAAATCTTACAAACAACAACTTATATACAATAAAACCATAATAAATAAATAAACCATATTTACAAAATAATTGAATATGATTATACAAAACAAGAACATAATAAATGGTGCAAATCAAATTGCACACAACACAATCCCTACGGGAGAGCCAGACTAAGGAACATCACCGTCACCATGTATGTAGCCTTTTATCAAAAATAGATTTGATCTTGAAAATCTAGGGGAGTGAATCAAGAATACAAAGAAAAGCCGCACACCCCGAGATCAACAGGCAGCAGCTACAGAGTCCTGATATTCCTCCACGCCCTTATCCAGGCCTCCTGCTGCCACCTGCCTTTCTCAAGATCCCGAATCTTCCCAACCTCACCCAGAATGTCCTGCACCACCACTTCGATGGGGAGGATTTTACTCCGTAAGGATACCTGACACCGCGCACTCCACGTGAAATAACGGACTACTAGACTAACTAAAAAAAGTGTTTCCAAATCATAATCCCGACGAGTCTGGAATGCCCCATACACCCACTCTGCATAACTCATATGGGGGAGGAAGGGTATACTCAGAGCCCTCCCCACCCTCTTGTATACCTCTATATTAAAAGGGCATTGAAGTAGAAAGTGATCCATGGACTCCACCACTCCTCCACACTCCACTCTCGGGCAGCCCCGATCACTCATGGAAAGAAACTTCAAGTTGCCCTTCACATATATATATATTATGAGGGGTTCCCACCATTCTTGTGCTGAGTTCCCGGGTCTGTACACCTGCTTTGCCTATTATGAGGGGTTCCTACCATCCCTGTATGGAGTTCCTGGAACTGTATGCCTGCTGTGGCCACTATGAGGGGTTCCCACCGTCCCTGTGCTGTATTTCTAGATTTGTATACCTGTTGTGCTCATTATGAGGGGTTCTCACCATCCCTGTGCTGAGTTCCCAGGTCTGTACACCTTCTGTGCCCAGTATGAGGAGTTCACACCATCTCTGTACACCTGCTGTGCTCATTATGAGGGGTTCCTACCATCCCTGTACGGAGTTCCTGGAACTGTATGCCTGCTGTGTCCATTATGAGGGGTTCCCACCATCCCTGTGCTGAGTTTCCGGGTCTGTACACCTGCTGTGTCCAATATGAGGGGTTCCCACCATACCTGTTGGATATTTGCTTTTGTCATAAAGCACACAAGTCACCAAAGCTGTGCATGACATTTCTAAATGGCAGAATTGATAGGTACAATGCTGGAAACTGGTCAGGCTAAGGTTACAATGTTGCAGTCTGATCTCTGGAAGAAAGTAAATGTTTCCTCCTGCCTGTAGCAGACTGAGGACATCTCAGCCTAGGCAACTTTTTTACCATATCTATCTAAAGAATAGCTGTTCTGTATGACATGCCAGGAATTTAATCATGCAGCCTTGTAAAGTTACTGGAAGTTCCTCTATACCAGGGGTCTCAAAACTGCAGCCCATGGGCCAGATGTGGCCCTTTTGCTAGCTTTTATCCGGCCCTTGGGGCACCATTCGTCCCACTGACACCAAAAAGGGGGCACTATTTAATGATGGGATACCACCTTCTACTAGCAGGGGCACTACTCCTCCTAATGACCACCAACCTTGAGGCCGTATTTATTCTCACCGAAGCTGGGCCTGGGACATTTTCTGCCCCCCCCCCCCCCGCTGGCCACAATCCGGCCCTCCTAAAGTCTGAAGGGCAATAAACTGGCCCTTTTGAAAAGTTTGGAGACCCCTGCTCTATACTACTACTAATAAATATTTGAAATAATACAAATTAAAACTATATGAAAAAATGTAAAGTAATTTAAAAATTTCATCTACTATACAACGGCTCTTGTTGGGTTCTGGCACCTGTGAGGGGTTCCAACTATCCCTGTGCAATGGCTCTTGTTGGGTTCTGGTTGGGTTCTGCATTTGATCGTTTTGTAACTATGGGGGCATCGATCTGGTGTGGTCAGACTCTTCATCCGAAAAACAAAACGTGGCCACTGATAAGTTTATTTTTCTTGTGTGGGTAAATTTTGCTTTTGCTTGAGGTTCTCCTTGAAGTTTGTTGATTCAATGGCGCTGAGCCTGAGGGCTGTATGCTATTAATGATGCTGAATAATTGCCGTGCGTTTGCAGGGTTCACCACTAATCTGTTTCAGCAATGACTTTGTGACCCAGACAAGTTAATTGCTCACATAGAAACATGGACTCCTTCTTCCTAACTGACCCGTGAAAAACGCATTGAGCCGCTCTCCTTGCTTGACTAGACCCTCGCAGAATTCCTCTGTGGCAGCAAGTGACAGGTGCTCATTGTTCAGGTCTTCAGGAACCTAAAGGAAGAAGACCTATGTCACACCTCCCAACATTTCTGAGATGGGAATGAGGGACACCTACTGGCAAACGTATGTAGGCATAGGATACGCCTCCCTGCCACAACCCCTTAAAGGGGAAATAACCCCAAAAAATGTAATTAAATCCACAAGTGCTTTTTTTTTTTTTTACCACTATTATTCCTTTGTATTGGCTTTTAAAATTGAAAAATGCAGCAATTTAGAATTTGGATGATAGGTTTAGCACTGGGAAACACTTTTTAAAAGATAAAAAGTGCATTTTATATACAACTATATGGATCAGACCAAAATGAGGGACAAATGAGTAGGAAAGAGGGACAGAGGGACGTTGCTCCAAATCAGGGACAGTCCCTCGAAATCAGGGACAGTTGGGAGCTATGCCTATCTATATAGTTAAATGGAGTGTTTAACCTCCCTGGCGGTATTCCCGAGTCTGGCTCGGGGCGGAATTTCAGAACCAAAAGCGGTAACCCCGAGCCAGACTCGGGATCGCATCGCATGATCCAGGAAGAGCTTACTTGCCTTGTCCCCCGGATCCTGCGATGTCCTCCCCGCAGTGCGAGCGACTCGTCCTCCGCTCGATCTCCGTTCCCTGCGAGCGTTGCAACGCACAGGGACGGAGAATGGCGCCACATTCAAAAAGTGAAACACACACAATACATACAGTACACTGTAATCCTAAAGATTCCATTACTGTATCAAATTACTGGTATTTCACATCCCTTTTGTCCCCAGTGGTTTCTCCAGTGCCCTGCATGCAGTTTTATATTATAAAAACTGTTCCCTCTGCCTGGAAACTGGAGATTGTCCATAGCAACCAAAACCGTCCCTTTACATCAAAAGGGGTTTTAGTCCAGCTAGAAAACAGCGATGATAAATTAGAATCACTCGCAGCAGTGGCGTCGCTAGGGGGTGGCTTTTGGGGCTATAGCCCAGAATCTGGGGCCCATAGCCCCGAGTCTCTGCAGGGGTCCCCAAGGGGAGGGAAGGCTGTCTGGGGACCCGGATGTAAGTGGAGGGGCTCTCTGGGGACCTTGATGCAAGGGGGAGGCTCTCTGGGGACCCTGATTTTAAGGGGGAGGCTCTCTGGGGACCCTGATTTTAAGGGGGAGGCTCTCTGGGGACCCTGGTTTTAAGGGGGAGGCTCTTTGGGGACCCTGATTTTAAGGGGGAGGCTCTCTGGGGACCCTAATGTAAGGGGGGCTCTCTGGGGACCCTGATGCAAGGGGAAGGCTCTCTGGGGACTCTGATGTAAGGAGGAGGCTCTGGGGACCCTGATGTAAGGGGGAGGCTCTCTGGGGACCCTGATTTTAAGGGGGAGGCTCTCTGGGGACCCTAATGTAAGGGGGGGCTCTCTGGGGACCCTGATGCAGGGGGAAGGCTCTTTGGGGACTCTGATGTAAGGAGGAGGCTCTGGGGACCCTGATGTAAGGGGGGGCGGGCTCTCTGGGGACCCTGATGTAAGGGGGGGCTCTCTGGGGACCCTGATGTAAGTGGGGGGCTCTCTGGGGATATACACACACACACACACATATATTACTGTATATACATGTGTATTCCCACCCAAGCGTATGACTTTCTTTACTACGCTGCTATGGGCTCTAGCCCCAGATCTTTTGTAGACCTAGCAACACCCCTGACTCACAGAATTGAGCGATAGTGATTTGTGGGGAGATCCGTCATCAAACACTGAAAAGTAATGACAGCGACAATTCTGCAACTGAGCAAATTTCAGTGTTTTTTATTTGATTACATTAATTATTATTATATTATTATTTGGTATAATTATTTATAGTTTTTTATTATATTATAATTTATGATTTCGTGTTTCAAACTTTATCATACCCGGGATGTCTACTAGACTCTGGTTTGTACAAATTTAATTGAGTTATTCCTAAGAATTACAGGCCTACAATATAAAACGCCAAATTTCCGTGCAAAATAATTGTACCGCTTTCAGCATCAAAAATATGAAATAATCATACCGCCAGGGAGGTTAATGTTCCATAAAGTTACAAAAAAAGGATACGTTGTTACTATAAGCAGGCGCAAGGGGTGTGCCAGGTGTGCCAGTGCTGCCGGCTTCCCTCCTCTCCTCCCCCCCCCCCGCCCGGCTGTCTCGGGGGTGTTTCACGATGAAGAGTGGGGGGTAGTGGCAAACCAATGTCATTGACCAGCCCCTTCCTTTTCTAAGGCTTCATTCACACTTGGTTGTTCCAGAATCGCGGCTGCGTTTGCGATTTGCCATTAATTCTAACGTTGCCTGAGGCTGTAGCATGATAAATCACGGCAAATCGCAACACGCGACGATGTCGCTCAAAAGAAGCTCCTGCTCCTTTTTTTGAGCGACGAGCCTTGCGTGTTGCGATTTTGCCGCACAAATTTATCACGCGACGTCTGTGGCAAAATCGCACCGTGATTGAGGTGACATTAGTGGTAACGGCATCGCAAGCGCATCCTGCGTTTTGCCATGATTTTGGAATTTCGGGCAGAGTTGCTTGCGATTTTCTGGAGCGCCCAGGTTTGAATGGGAGCCTTAATGAACACACTCACGGTGTTCAATCATAACTGAAGCATAGTAAACGGTTTACCATGCTTCAGTTTGTGAATGAACAGGAAGCAGCTCAGCACAGAACACTTCTCATTAGACACGTGCATGATGAAAAAAAAAATAGTTTTTGTTTAGATTTGTTAATCTAGTTATTTCGTTTTGTTAAATTTGGTTGATTTGTTCAATTCGGATAACATATTCGTTTTGTCTTTTTTAAAATTTTTACTTCAAATTTATGTATATATATATCAACCCCCTATTTTGTAGATGAGAACTTTTGTGCAAAGCAATCAATATACGCTTATTGGAATTTTTTTTTTTAACCAAAAATATGTAGCAGAATACATATTGGCCTAAATTGATGAAGACATTTTTTTATAGCAGAAAGTAAAAAATAGTGCTTTTTTTTCAAAATTGTCGGTCTTTTTTTGTTTATAGCGCAAAAAATAAAAAACGCAGAGGTGATCAAATACCACCAAAAGAAAGCTCTATTTGTGGGGAAAAAAAGGACATCAGTTTTATTTGGGTACAGCTTCGTATCGCAAAAAATGGCCTGGTCATTAGGGGGTAAGACTTTCCGGGGCTGAAGAGGTTAAGACTGAACAATACTAAAAGGGCAGCATTTTTTTTTTTTGTTTACATGTATTCTGCAATTTTACACATTCATTAGTTTTTGTACTCCCTTTTATTCAAATACTTTGGTGCTCTGGTGGGGGGAGGGGCTCCCATGGAGGAGCAATGGAGATGAGCGGGATCTGGGATTGCACATCATATGACGGTGACACTCAGCCATTGCTTCTTCCTGTGCTGCAGTGTGGAGCAGATGGAGGGAGGAGGTGGGTGGAGCCAACACTCACTAGGCGGGGAGAAGGAAGAAGGCTCCGCTCTGAATGCTGGGGCTCTCCTTCTCCTCGGCAGGGGGCTCCGATGTGACCGATGTCACTGGTTGCTAGAAGTCGGGCAGCACAGGCTCTAGCAACCAGTCCAGAGAACAGTAGAGGCCAAGCCAGCGGCGCGGCTCCACCCACCTCCTCCCTCCATCATCAAGAGGCTCCAGCGCAGCGTGAGGACACACAACAGGATCTTTCTCTCAGCGCTGATGATAATGATGTCAGAGAGAGACTGTCAGTAATATTTTCGGGGGGGGGGGGGGGGGGCAATTGCCCCGTTGCCCCCCCCCGGATCCGCCCCTGAATCTCATAGAGACTCATCAGACCAGGCAACTTTTTTCCAATCTTCTATTGTCCAGTTTTGGTGAGCCTGTGCGACTTGTAGCCTCAGTTTCCTGCTCTTTAGCTGACAAGAGTGGCACCCGGTGTGGTCTTCTGCTGCTGTAGCCCATCTGCTTCAAGGTTTGATGTGTTGTGCATTCAGAGATGGTATTCTGCATACCTTGGGTTTAACGAGGGGTTATTTGAGTTACTGTTGCCTTTTTTATCATCTAGAACCAGTCTGCCCATTCTCCTCTGACATCAGCAAGGCATTTTCCTCCACACAACTGCCGCTCACTGGATATTTCCTCTTTCCCCCCCCCCCCACCATTCTCTGTAAACCCCGAGAGATGGTTGTACGTGAAAATCCCATAAATACTCAAACCAGCCCATCTGGCACCAACAACCATGCCACGTTCAAAGTCACTTAAACCCCCCTTTCTTCCCCATTCTGATGCTCAGTTTGCACTTCAGCAAGTCGCCTTCACCGCGTCTAGATGCCTAAAATGCATTGTTGCAGCCATGTGATTGGCTGATTGGCAATTTTTGTTACCAAGCCATTGAACAGGTGTACCTAATAAAGTGGCCGGTGAGTGTAATTAAAATATTTTTGTTTTTTTGGGTTTAAAGTGTTACTAAACCCACAACAGTAAAATGAGTCTGTATATGCAGTAAAGCATGCTTGTTAAATACTCACTGCTCTGAAGATATAATTTTAGTCGGACATTTAAACTTTTCTCAAGGGTCCCTCCATGGTAAAAAGGTTGAGAGAGGTTTTTCTAGAAATGGAAAACTATGCCCCGAACTTCCCAACTGTAGACAAGAAAGTCCAATGGGTGCGGGTTGAACCTTTGTCTGAGTTCTGTGTAACCATTTTGTAGGTTTGCTACATTTTTATTTATTTTTCTCTATATCACTGTATAGAACTTGCTACTGTATCACATTCAAGGATGGTAGGACCCTTGGGCTTGTCTCATAGGCATCAGTTTGACACCAATATGAGAATCTTCTGAGGTTATATGGAGTACATTGATGGTTTGGATTGGATCTGCTTCCAAGTTTTTTTCATTACCATAGGCTTTTTTTAATATATGGAGTGGTGATGGGTTAAAGCCCTCAATGTTTTTCTTTCCCTAAGATGGAAAGTGGTCATGAATAGGAGGTGAGTGCAAGTCTTCCGGGGGTGGGGGTGGAACACACATTCATATTGTGACTTTTTTCATTTTGGTCATTGACCAATTTTGTTGAATGGGGAATCTTATGGATCTTCTTGATTTTAAAGATTTTCCCGGCTATAACCCCTCTCAGTCTTGTGCTGTAAGACCGCATGATGGTTCCTCGGTCTCCCAGAGTAGCATCTGCGTCTCCACCACGCTGACCCGTGACCCCGGCAAATGAGGCCCTGTGATCTTGTTCCACTTCAGTGATGGAGATCACAATTTAGTTAACTTTACCTTTTTTGGTTAACTTGTTTCCTAGCCCCGGCCGCCCGTCACCATTATACGGAGCTACAGAAAGGATCTGAGTAATGAAGCATAATTGCCGGACACACAAAAAAGTTTAATTAAAGGGGAATTCAGCCTAGACAAATCGTACATTATATCTGGTTAGTTATGTGGCAATTCTAATCCATGTGAGATCCAGAAGCCCGATTACTTGAATCTAAATTACTTATTCCCTGTATTTCATGCTCAGAGTGACCCTTCAAGTTGATGTCAAGCTTCCTCTGGTACCACCAAGTTCCATTGCATAGCTCCCAACTGTCACTGATTTTTCGAGGGACTGTTCCTCTTTCAGAACAAAGTCCCTCTGTGTCCCTCTTTCCTCCTCATTTGTCCCTTATTTTGGTCTGATCTATATAATTGTATATAAACTGTACTAGTTATCTATCAAAAAGTGTTTCTGAGTGATAAACCTTTCATCCAATTTCTAAATTGCTGCATTTGAAAATTCTAAAAGCCAGTATAAAGGAATAGTAGTGTTAAAAATGCACCTGTGGGTTTTTAATGTACGATTCTCCTTTAAAGGGGGCATGCTTATGCCTATGCCTACATACTTTTTGCTAATAGGTATCCCTCATTCCCATCTCAGAAAGTTGGGAGGTGTGCCGTTAGTTTGCTTGCAACGGTGGGGCTTGCCAGGAGGGCGGGCTGTCAGCGGTGGGGCCTGGCGGAGGGCGGACTGTCAGCGGTGGGGCCTGGCAGAGGGCGGACTGTCAGCGGTGGGGCCTGGCGGAGGGCGCGACTGTCAGCGGTGGAGCCTGGCGGAGGGCAGACTGTCAGCAATGGGGCCTGGCGGATGGCAGGCTGTCAACGGTGGGGCCTGTCGGAAGGCGGCAAGGCGGAGGCGGGCTGTCAACGGTGGGGCCTGTCGGAAGGCGGCAAGGCGGAAGCAGGCTGTCAGAGGCCTGGCAGAGGGTGGGCTGTCAGCGGTGGGGCCTGGCAGAGGGTGGGCTGTCAGTGGTGGGGCCTGGCAGAGGGCGGGCTGTCAGCGGTGGTGCCTGGTGGAGGGCGGGCTGTCAATGGTGGGGCCTGGCAAAGGGCGGGCTGTCAACGATGGGGTCTGGCGGAAGGCAGCAAGGCAGAGGGCGGGCTGTCAACGGTGGGGCCTGGCAGAGGGTGGGCTGTCAACGGTGGGGCCTGGTGGAGGGCGGGCTGTCAACGGTGGGGCCTGGTGGAGGGCGGGCTGTCAACGGTGGGGCCTGGCGGAGGGCGGGCTGTCAACGGTGGGGCCTGGCGGAGGGCAGGCTGTCAACGGTGGGGCCTGGCGGAGGGCGGGCTGTCAACGGTGGGGCCTGGCGGAGGGCGGCCAGGTGGAGGGCGGGCTGTCAATGTTGGGGTGGATTTAATAAAGGCAAATAGACTATGCAGTCACACTCTATTTTTGCATAGTAAATGTGGTAAAGATTCATTTTGTAAAGAATATCCAATCCGGTACAAGGAAAATAGAAAGCATTTTTTTCTTGCACATGATTGGTGATCAACAGAGCTGTATGGCATTTATTAAGCTCTGGGGGAAATGAGTGCAAAGTGCAGTCTATTTTCCTTTAGTAAATCTACCCTTGTGTGTCCCTGGTAAAAACCAGGGAGTATATAAAGAGTACAAAAAAAACTCTGTAATATTATATTTTTGTATTGCAAATTAATGAAGCGCTGAAAAGTGTGCCAAAATAAGGGGAAAATTCAGCATTGAGCTGTTCAGGCAAATTATTGCAACAATGAAAGGACCAGTCTACAGCTAATCACAGCGCTAAATTCAATTGTAGCAAAAATGCCTTTTTTTTTTTTTCTTATATTACCAAACAAAATAAATCTAACCAATTTCTTTCCTTTCTCCTCTAGGGTTTAAGGAAACAGCCTTCCTCTATGCCATCTCCTCAGCAGGGCTGACGCACGCCATGGCGAAGGCGTGCAGCGCAGGCAGGATGGAGCGCTGCACGTGCGACGAGGCTCCAGACCTAGAGAACAGGGAGGCCTGGCAGTGGGGAGGCTGCGGGGACAACCTGAAATACAGCAACAAGTTTGTAAAGGAGTTTCTGGGGAAAAAGTCTGACAGGGACCTTCGAGCCCGCGTAGATTTACATAATACCAACGTGGGCATTAAGGTAGGTACATCACTGTATAGAACTTGTTACTTTATCACATTCAAGGATGGCAAGACCCTTGGGCTTGTCTCGTAGGCATCAGTTTGACACCAATATGAGAACCTTCTGAGGTTTATATAGAGTCCTAGATTGGCTGGAAATAAGCTTTAAGTCTTGAACCTCTTTCTACAGTGGGAGCCAGCTCCTTTTTATGGGCTTCCTGATCATGTGATCACTAGGAATTACTGTGATCATGATAGGGGTGATTGCCATTGGTCACAGGCTGGGGGGGGGGGTCATGATGGGGTAGGACTGAGATGACCTGTGGTGCTGCTGCTTTCACCATCCAGTCACAGATTTGGGGTTCGTCCAGGACAACCTGGGCTCAGAGGAAGTTGGCTGAATGATTCTGGCATTCAAACTGAAGACATCTCTTGGCAGAAAAAGGTACTGTAGAAGAAGATTAACATTTCTCTTAATGGGCTGTTCAAGTTTTATATTTTGTGTGCTCAGCTTTAAGTGTTGTGACAGAATAACTAACATATTACAGATTACCAGTCTAGATGTGGTAGCTACATTAGTTCTTTTTAGTTTTTTCATTGTCCTAGAGCAGTGGTCATAACACTGTGGGCCCAATGCAGCCCTTTGCTTGCCTTTATTTGGCCTTTAGGACATTTAGTCCCTCCCTGGCACTAGCGAGAAGGCGCCATCCTCCAACTGACCCCCCCCTCCCCCTTGACAGTGGGGCATGGTCCCTCATGCTAACCCCCCTTCCCTGACAGTGGGGCACGGTTCCTCCCGCTGCCCCCCCGACAGTGGGGCATGGTTCCTTCTGCTGACAACACCCCCCTGACAGTGGGGTACGGTCCCTCATGCTAACCCCCCTTCCCTGAAAGTGGGGCACGGTTCCTCCCGCTAACCCCCCTTCCCCGACAGTGGGGCACGGTTCCTCCCACTAACCCCCCCTTGCCCGACAGTGGGGCACGGTTCCCCCCACTAACCCCCCCTTGCCCGACAGTGGGGCACAGTTCCCCCCACTAACCCCCCCTTCCCTGACAGTGGGGCACGGTTCCTCCCACTAACCCCCCCTTCCCCGACAGTGGGGCACGGTTCCCCCCACTAACCCCCCCTTCCCTTACAGTGGGGCACGGTTCCCCCCACTAACCCCCCCTTCCCTGACAGCGGGGCACAGTTCCCCCCACTAACCCCCCCTTCCCCGACAGTGGGGCACGGTTCCTCCTGCTAACCCCCCTTCCCTGATTACTATTGTGGTCTTGGTGGGAGATCTATGGACACAATGGCACCAATAGTTTGTTCCTTGGCAGGACCCCATTCCTGGGGTGTAAATGAATTAATTTGTGAACAGACAGAAGTTTCTGAAACCTTACAAACCAAAGTAACCAATTCCAAAATGTAACGCTTCAGCCAGGAACCCCGGCAGAAGAGAACGGGGTGTCCGAAGTTGGTTCCTGTCTCTGTGTGTCAGTAAACCGCGCAGTCTAATGTGATTCATTGGGGGAAATCTGGCCCTTCTAATCTGTCTCCCTGCTGTTTGGGAAAGCATGACACAGATTATGAAATCATCAAGTGCCGCCTTTGGACCTATTGTGTCTCGGAAGGGGCTTTCTGGGTGACCTCAGCCTCTAATGAAAGGGACGGCCTGTCTGCCATTAGCCGGAGTGATTAAACCGAGAGCTTCTTCTTTTGAGATGTCTGGGATCTGAATGGAGCTCTTATTAAAAACACAATTTCCTCTCTATTATTCAGCTGTTTATTCTGAGAAAGCAAAGTCCCGTTTCTGGCAGAGAGACAAAGCGGCCCCCTCCTCGCTCGCCTCTTCATTTATGACAAGGGCTCAGCTCCTCTCCAACCTTTTTTTCCTGTGTTAAGAAATCAAATGATAATAGCAAAGGCCTCAATCTCTATATCGGTCTTTCTCAACCTTTTTACCCCAGAGGAACCCTTGAAACCATTTTCTAGACTCGAGGAACCCTTAATAAAAAAAAATTCATTGGTGATCAGTGAAAAAAAAATGCCCCTTACATTTGTGGTCATGTGGAATGAGGCAGCCCTTACATTGGTGGTCCAAATGCAATCCCTACGGATGGCTTAAAAGATTGTTGGCTTCATGCAACTGGCTCTACCAAGTGGCATTGACCCCAGAACTAATGCAGACACCTTAAGATGGGAGATCAATCGGCCACAGCTCAAGGAACCTCTAGCAACCTTTGGAGGAACCCTGGTTGAGAATGGTTGATCTATATTGAATATATGGATAAGTAGACAGATATAAGATAGAAGTATATCTAAAACCAAAAGTTTTTTTTTTTTTAGATCCTTTTGGGAAAGGTTACAACAATTCAGGAGTCTTTGCGAATTATGGGGCTTATTTACTAAAGGCAAATAGACTGTGCACTTTGCAAGAGCAGTTGCTTCAGAGTTTTTGTAAATGAGCAGAAGCTCTGCTGACTTCTATCATCCAATCAAGTGCAAGCCAATATGTGTTTTTTTTGTTTGTTTTTTTCTTGTACGTTATTGGGTATTCTTTGCAAAGTAAAGCTTTACCTCATGTACTATACTCTGGAACAACTGCACTCTGCCCGGTCTTTTTGCCTTTAGTAAATCAACCCCTATGTCCCATGGACAGATTGCTGGAGGGGATGGAAGTTGGGCTGTGCTGGGGGAGATGGAAGCTGTACTGGAGGGGACAGAAGTTGTGAGGTGCTGGAGATGGAAGGTGAGGTGGAGGGGACAGAAGTTGGGGGGTGCTTGAGGAGATGAAAGGTGTGGTGGAGGGGACAGAGGTTGGGGGGTGCTTGAGGAGATGGAAGGTGTGCTAGCAAAGGGAGCAGAAGTTGAGGGGTGCTGGAGGAGATGGAAGGGGTGCTTGAGGAGATGGAAGTTGGGGGGGTGCTTGAGGAGATGGAAGTTGGGGTGTGCTGGAGGGAATGTAAGTTACATAGTTGGTACATAGCTGGTAAGGTTGAATAAAGACACCAGTCCATCCAGTTCAACCTAAATGAGTGTGAGTGCGTGTCTACAATTGTCCCTTATCCCTGTACATAGTGTCTCATTAAGATGCTCATCTATTATTATTTTTATGTAAGGTACCCATATAGTGCCACCATCTTATGCAGCGCTTCACACCTACATCGCTACCCTAAAGGAGCTCCCAATCCAAGGTCCCCAACTCACACCCATATACCAGGGTCAATTTTGAATAGAAGCCAATTAACCTACCAGCATGTCTTTGGAGTGTGGGAGGAAACCCACACAGGCACAGGGAGAACATGCAAACAAGAGGCAGGTAGTGTCGTGGTTGGGATTCGAACCAGCAACCCTTTTTACTGCTAGGCGAGAGTTCTACCCACTACACCACTGTGCCGCCTCTTGGGGTGTGCTGGAGGGGATGTAAATTGGGGTGTGCTGGAGGAGATGGAAGGTGTACTGGAGGGGACAGAAGTTGCGGGGAGCTGGAGATGGAAAGTGAGGTGGAGGGGGCAAAAGTTGAGGGGTTCTTGAGAAGATGGATGGAAGTTGGGGGGTGCTTGAGGAGATGGAAGGCGTGGTAGAGGGGATGGAAGGTGTGTTGGGGGGGGACACGGCACTGAGGAGGATAGTTAAGTGTGGTGGGTGCGGCATTTAGATGGAAGGTGTGGTGGGAGTGCTGCAAGGGTGGAAGGGGTGGAACTTGTGATGGGGAAGTAGATGGGGGGGGTGTTAAGTGGGATGATGGTGGGAATGGAAAGTGTGGTGGGAGTGCTGGGTGGTGTGTGGGGGTTGTGAGTGATGGGGGTAAAGAGGTTTCAAAAAAATATTATGAACTAGGAGTATACGATATTGCAAGGAGACACAAATTATATAAAATGGGGAGGAATTGATAGACTTGGTAAATAACAAGTTGCTTGCTAAGATGATGAATGCCACTTAATAAGCACGTCAAAGCCACCTTTTGACTTTGCTCACAATGTTTCCCTTTTTTTCACATTCTCCATCCAGGAAATGCATGAAACAGGAAAAGTTTAAATTGTGTTCTTAATACCTTTTTGAAAGGGTTATCTTGCTTTCAGTACTTGTAGCAGATCCTAATCTCAGACCTAATCTCTAGAAGTGGATAGATTGGATGTTGTCCTCAGAGCTGCTTTTAAGGTTCCCCTCCAGTAATGATGCAGTTAAGTGCGCTCACACAGGTTGCGCTCAGCTCAAGTACGGGATGTTTTAATTAAATGTGTCCATGTTCCTCAGCAAAGTATCATTAGGCAGGACTTTCCAAGTAGAATGCACTAGGGTTGCTAAATTTCTTAATCCCCCAAGGGCCGACCTTCGCTGAGGTGTGTTTGGTCAAGCATGTCCCACCGACGTGAGGGGCACCTTACAGGGAGATGCAGTTACCAGGCAGATCATGGCCTTCTACCGTGCCTGGCTGTATTGTCTCTCCCCTTATTGAACTGTACGGGCAGGCCCAGTGTTCCCAGGGATGGCCGTTCATGTTTCTGCTCATGGAGTGCAGGGAGGAGGGAGGGTGAGAGAAGGGGCCTCCGCTCATTATATTTCTGCAGAGAAATTCTAAAAACAAATGATTTTCAGAGCTAGAACAAGGAAAATGACAGTTAACTCATGATGTGCCCATTGAATATGGATAAACGGCAAGGCCCTGCACTGTTCACCCTTGTTGGTGTTATATTGACCATTTAAAAACTCATAAACCATCTTGTGTTGCTTTGACAATTGAGGGCTTTTATACATTAGCGGCAAACTTATCCTGTGCTTTACTAAACCTTGCACAGTGTTTATGCTAGAGTATAGTCATGGGAGCATTCATCTTTAGCATCTATATGTCTGCACTGTTGCAACTATTCCCCCTGCTCCCAGCGAAGATAACCTAAGGGTTAATGTTAAGCAGGGCTGGTGCAAGGCACACCCTAGGCAAAACCTCACTTTGCCACTCCACCCCCTTTGCCCTGCCCATGTATACCCCACCTTTTAATGAAGCACCCATCAATGCAGCCTCACCAGCGTCCATCAATACAGCCTCACCAGCGTCCATCTAATGCAGCCTCACCAGCGCCCATCAAATGCAGCCTCACCAGCGCCCATCAAATGCAGCCTCACCAGCGCCCATCAAATGCAGCCTCACCAGCGCCCATCAAATGCAGCCTCACCAGCGCCCATCAAATGCAGCCTCACCAGCGCCCATCAATGAATATTTGCTTGCTTCCATTCATTCAGGAGTCGGGACACAGACACAGTCCTCCACCGCTGCTGCTCCTCTGACACTATGTGCGAAAAGAGCGATGGCTGCCTGCTGATGCTGAGACTTAGCTGCTTGCTGCAGATAGGAGAGAGTAGGAACACCAGTGGCTGGGCGTCCTAGGCAGAAGTTCGCCCTGGGCGGTTGCCTAGTTTGCCTAGTGGTAGCACCGGCCCTGATGTTAACGGAATTGGTTTGGGGGTTGCATACCTCACAACTTTTTGAGATGGGAATGAGGGACACCTATCAGCAAATGTTTGCAGGCATAGGACACGCCCCCTGCCACGCCCCCTTAAAGGAGAATTGTACAAAAAAAAAAAGATTGGTTAAACCCACAAGCGCTTTTTTACCACTACTATTCCTTTTCTATTGGCTTTTGGAATTTACAAATGCAGCTATTTAGAGATCAGATGAAAGGTTTAGCGCTGGAAAACACTTTTTGATAGATAAAAAGTGCATTTTATATACATCTATGAGGATCAGACCAAAATGAGGGACACATGAGGAGAAATGAAGGACAGAGGGACATTGCTCCAAATCAGGGACAGTTGGGAGCCACGGGGGCCACATCGGAAATCGCAAGGCCTCACACTACCTGCCTGGCTGGGCCCCCTCCTCCCTTTGGTATGGATGGGCCAACAGCTGTTTGGGCATTTGGACGAATGCCTGGTCATCCCCCGTTTCTGTATGACCGCTTCCTGTTGTCAGTAGGTGCTGGCACTTGCCACATCGCAAGCAATAGTCACAAGACCATTTTTACCATCATAAGACCCCCCACACACACACACACATACACACACACACCTGCAGACCCCACAATCACAGGTCCTGGGTCATTTGGAAGATGCCCTTGTCATCAATAGGGATGAGCCAACCCCCCCCGGTTCAGGTCGCACCAGAACTTGCGAACAGGCAAAAAAGTTGTGGGAACACCGTTAAAGTCTATGGGACACGAACGTGAAAAAATCAAAAGTGCTCAATTTAAAGGCTTATACTGTATGCAAGTTGTTGTCATAAAAATTGTTTGGGGTCCTGCCCCAGGGGACATGTATCAAAAAAAAAGTTTTTAAAAATGGCCGTTTTTTCAAGGGGAAGTGATTTTAATAAGTAAGAAATGACGCCGCCTCCTTCTGACATAATGTAATGTTAGATCTGGTGGAGTCACCCATTTACGTCACCAGGTGGCCCCGCCCTCAGCTTTATAACAGCTGTCAATGCAAAAAGCCTGCAGTCGGCAGGAGCCTCACATGGAGGCGGAGTTATTCCTTTTATTTATGTATTTTTCTCGATCCATCGGCGCTGTGATCGAAGATGGATGGACATCGCGGGACTTTTTTTTTTTTTTTAATAAAGGACTTGTCCCAAACTGTCTTCTGTCATTTTTTACTTTTTTGACACTTTTTTTGGTGAATGAGTAGGGGTATGTACCCGATACCCATTCACATAGAGGGGTCTCTGGGGGTCCCTTTGTTAAAGGGGCATTGTCACCCTGTCGGTAATCTTCCAATGTAGACTAAATGTGGCCTTTTTAACGCACATTAGGCAGGCATGGTCCACTGTCACCATCAAGGAGCCCCCTTCCTCCTAAGAAATGTCATGCAGCTGTTGCTGGCATGAAGACAGGAAGGCTGCAATAGGCAGCAGGACTGAGGAGGGGGATGAAAGTCAATTGCTACACAGTGCTTTAGCAATCTGGCTGTCATCCGGAGTTTCCATCAGCTGTAACATTGGAGTGAGGGTCCACTTTAAGTACTCTTCCTACCTGTCACCACCTCCTTTACTTGGAATAAGATGAATAATCTTCAAGATAATAGTTGACCATTCCATTACAAGCAATGACTTCAGCGAAAAACCATTATCTTTAATTAATGAGGCTAGTTTTGTCTTTTTGTCTAAAGTCAACAGGCGCTGATAAATGACTTCTTCCATGAATGAAGAAGCAGGTAAACGAAAAGCTTAGTCTGCGGAATTCTTCAGTAGACATGTGCACTGCCGAAATTTTTTTTTTTTTCGGGTCATTCGTTATGACCGCAATTCGTAAATTCGAAAGCATAACTAATAATAACTAACTATTAAATGATAGGTATTGTAATTTCCTTTTTAAATTTGGCTGATACTGAATGTAACGAAATCTAATTTATCCGAAGTTACAAATTATCTGAAATAACGAATGCCGCATCTAAACAAATGGAATGGAACAAATTAATAATAATAATAAAGTTATTATTATTATTTATTTGTTACATTCCATTTTTTTAGATACGGCATTCGTTATTTCGGATAATTCGTAACTTTGGGTAAATTTGTATTTTTTTTTTCTTTATAAAATAAGAATTGAAGAAAAAACAGATGATGAATGAGGAGGGGGAGGAGGAAAAGACGGAAAAAAAATAAAAAGGGGGGGGAGGGGTGTGATGGAAGAACTGGGTTCTTCCCAGGGAAGCCAAGGTCAACAGCACTAAGCAGCAGTCAAAATTTCAGGATCTTAATCTTGTGTATTGGAGGAATTCCTCAGAGAAGCAGAAGAGGTCCCAATAAAACCATCTGGACTTGTGTTCCTCTAACTTATCCCGTAGAGCAGAGGTCAGGTCTTCCATTAGCTCAATGCCCCCCACTCCTGAAAGCCATTGGTGCACCGTTGGCGCGAACTGTTGCTTCCATAGGAGTGGAATGGAGATGTTTGAGGAGGGATTTATTATAGTGTTTCCTTGATAAACGGGTAAGGTTAAGTAGGACTGTGGCTGGGTTATCTTGTAGGGAAATATCTGTGAATCGATGTATGAGCTTGATCTCTGGTTGCCAAAAAGGGCACAGGGCAGTCCCAGAAAAAAAAAGTATGAGTGTGCTCGTGTGTAGGCCACAGCGCCAACAGTGGTCAGTTTGTTGAGGGAATAGATTAGCCAGAACCGATAGGGCTCTATACCAGCATGTCACTATTTTATACATGGTTTCCTGGTATAAACTAGAGAGGATTTGCATGAAAAAAGCATTAGTTCCTTTTGGGGTTCAGCGAAGGTGACTTGCAAATCTCTCTCCCATTTTTGCTAAGAATGGGGGGTTTTCAATGGCATGGAGATCGAGCAGAGATTTGTAAGAGGTTGGTAATGACCTCCAGATCGTTCCCCCACCCAAGCAAAGTTCCTCAAAGGAGTGGAGCTTTCGAGCAAAAAGGACCGATTTGGGATACGAGCCAAGAAAGTGCGATAGTTGATGAATCCTCCAGTGATCTAATGTAACAGAAGCCATTTGAGTTCCTAAAGGAAGGGTGCAGGTTGTCTTGCATTCACAGAAGGCTACAGAATATTTAGAGATGTCGTCATTGACGAGAGTAGTGTCTTGCCATTGGTGACTCTTGCCATTGGCGCCTCTTGCCATTGGCGCCTCTTGCCATTGGTGCATCTTGCCATTGGCGACTCTTGCCATTGGCGACTCTTGCCATTGGCGACTTTTGCCTTTGGTCATCTCTGTAAACATTCTGTAGCCTTCTGTGTATGTTGCACAGCCTGCACCCCAGTGGCGGACGCTCATAAGGGGCTCAGGGGCGCCGCAACCCTAATCCATGCACCTGGCCCCTAAACTACATGCAGAAAGCCGGACGCATGGATTTCAATTAGGTTTTTTTTTGTTTTTTGTTTTTTTCTGTTTTTTTAAGCACATGATTAAAACCTGAGGTTCTAGTTGGCTTTAAAAAGGCTGGGCTCGGGATGCAGAGCCCGCCCAGTTGTGACATTAGCAATTTAATATTCGCTAATGCCTCCCTGTTTCTCCTCCTGGCCAATCAGGAAGCGGGTCCTGAGACCCGATTGGCCGCGAGTCCTAAGTCTTGATTGGCCGGGAGGAGGAGCGACCACCAGGACTCGGGAGGAGACGCAGGGGGGGGAAGCTGCCGAAGCCACGACCTGGATGGGGTAAGTGCAGGACTGGCGGGGAGCTTGACGAGTGAAGCGGTGATTGGGGGGGCATCGATCGATCAAGCACCGGGGTGGAGGGTGGTTGGCTGGCTGGGGGGCGCAGGCTGCCACCCCAAGAAGATTGAACACAATCCGCCACTGCTGCACCCCTCCTTTGTCAAGAACTCAATGACGGAAGGTTGCTTCTGCTTGCAACTCATGATTTACCTGCAATGAAAATGAAGAGTTACTATAGAGGAAGTTACTGTACCAACATGTGAAACATGGTAAATGAACAACCTATGCAAGTTAATAAAAGTATGCAAGCTTCTGCATTACTTTCTGTACAGCCCTGGTATTAATAGCAACTGTATACTGGTAATACTTACATGGTTGCTGCAAGGATTATTTTAGAGCTCTACTCAAAACTTTAACTCATTTGAGGCTTCCACGCCATCTCTCTAGTGTTAATCCCTCTTTTAGAATGCATGAGAGACACTGTTGCAAAATCTGCCTGAGCCAGTCTTTATGAATTCCAGGGATTAATTTTACAAGAAAAATCTCAAGTGGGGACCTAAATATAAACTTTCTAGTTCTAATCCCCCCCCCCTATTCTCCAAAAGAATAAACAAATAAAAACAGCTATGCCATGATTAAAAAAAAAAAAAAAACTTTGCATTTTCTTTCTGCAAATTTTAGAAAATTTGATTAAAATGCTGCTTCAGTTTACCTTGCATGGTAAAGTAACTTTTTGTGGATTTCATCTTTGTAAATTGGTAAAAGTACTGCAAATCTAGAGCAGGGGTCTCCAAACCTTCTAAATAAAGTTCACTGCTCTTCCAACTTTAGAGGGGCCAGACTGTGGCCAGTGGGAGTAGAAAATGTCCTAGCATCAGAGGGATTGGACAACGTCTCAGGCTTGGTGGTCAGTGGGAGTAAAGATTAGCACCTGTGGTCAGGAGGAGGAATTGTGCCCTGTCATTGGTATTGGTGGAAATTGTCCTCCATCATTTGCATTACATAGTTACATAGTAGGCGAGGTTGAAAAAAGACACAAGTCCATCAAGTCCAACCTATGTGTGATTATGTGTCAGTATTACATTGTATATCCCTGTATGTTGCGTTCATTTAGGTGCTTATCTAATAGTTTCTTGAAACTATCGATGCTCCCCGCTGAGACCACCGCATGTGGAAGGGAATTCCACATCCGTGCCGCTCTTACAGTAAAGAACCCTCTACGTAGTTTAAGGTTAAACCTTTTTTCTTCTAATTTTAATGAGTGGCCACGAGTCTTGTTAAACTCTCTTCTGCGAAAAAGCTTTATTTCTATTGTAGGGTCACCAGTACGGTATTTGTATATTGAAATCATATCCCCTCTCAAGCGTCTCTTCTCCAGAGAGAATAAGTTCAGTGCTCGCAACCTTTCCTCATAACTAAGATCCTCCAGACCCTTTATTAGCTTTGTTGCCCTTCTTTGTACTCGCTCCATTTCCAGTACATCCTTCCTGAGGACTGGTGCCCAGAACTGGACAGCATACTCTAGGTGCGGCCGCATCAGAGTCTTGTAGAGCGGGAGACTTATCGTTTTATCTCTGGAGTTGATCCTCTTTTTATTGCATGCCAATATTCTGTTTGCTTTGTTAGCAGCAGATTGGCATTGCATGCC
This sequence comes from Aquarana catesbeiana, assembly GCF_042186555.1. Classification (NCBI taxonomy): domain Eukaryota; kingdom Metazoa; phylum Chordata; class Amphibia; order Anura; family Ranidae; genus Aquarana; species Aquarana catesbeiana. The sequence continues at coordinate 14,220,844 of NC_133328.1, read as the reverse complement.
ATTGCTGAGCCTATCATCTACTAGGACCCCCAGGGGGAAGGATAGTGCCCAGTTATCATAGGGAGATATAGTGCTCCATTGTTGGTGTCAGTAGGAGGAATTATGCCCTATCGTTGGCGCCAGTGAAAAGGAATAGTGCCCCAATTTTGGTGTCAGTGGAAGGGATGGTTCCTCATGTTAGCATCCGTAAGGAATAGTGCCTGGTGTCGGCGTAAGCAATAGTGCCCCCATGCCTTGATATCAGTAGGAGGAATAGTGCCCCTACTCCTTGGTACCGGTGGAAGGAGAAGTGCCCCCACACCTTGGTAACGGTGGGAGGAATGGTGCTCCCAGGCCTTGGTAACAGTGGGAGGAACGGTGCCCCCAGGCCTTGGTAACGGTGGGAGGAACGGTGCCCCCAGGCCTTGGTAACGGTGGGAGGAATGGTGCCCCCAGGCCTTGATAGCGGTGGGAGGATCGGTGCCCCCAGGCCTTGGTAACGGTGGAAGGATTGGTGCCCCCAGGCCTTGGTAACGGTGGAAGGATTGGTGCCCCCAGGCCTTGGTAACGGTGGGAGGAACGGTGCCCCCAGGCCTTGGTAACGGTGGGAGGAACGGTGCCCCCAGGCCTTGGTAACGGTGGGAGGAACTGTGCCCCCAGGCCTTGGTAATGGTGGGAGGAACGGTGCCCCTAGGCCTTGGTAACAGTGGGAGGAACGGTGACCCCAGGCCTTGGTAACGGTGGGAGGAACGGTGCTCCCAGGCCTTGGTAACGGTGGGAGGAATGGTGCCCCCAGGCCTTGGTAATGGTGGGAGGAACGGTGCCCCCAGGCCTTGGTAATGGTGGGAGGAACGGGGCCCCCAATCCTTGGTAACAGTGGGGGGAACAGTACCCTAAAGACCGCATGAAGGCAAGCAAAGGGTTGCAGTTTGGGAACCATTGATCTAGGGGAATGCCAGTAAATTTCTTAAACTGAGAATAATCATGTGATTATAGCCGGTAGATTGTTTACTTTTAACAAGTTTGCTTTGGTTTCTTCAGAATATAGAATGAATGGCTACATTGCAATGGTTTTAAATGACCTGGATATTTTCCCCAGCAAAATTAGATTTCTTCTTTCAATCTGACATTTTTTTAACAATGGTTTTGGGGTCAATATAATGTGATGGAAAATCCTTCCTTGAGAAATTTTTAAAACTACAGTACAAAGGAAGGGTGAAAATACCCAGCAGGTTTTTTTTTTCATTAAAATTTGTGACCTAATATTTTTTTTTAAATCTTTTCAGGTGATTAAAGCTGGAGTGAAGACCACTTGCAAATGCCATGGGGTTTCCGGATCATGTACAGTCCGCACCTGCTGGAGACAACTTTCACCTTTTCACGAAATTGGAAAGCAGCTCAAGCAAAAATACGAAACTTCTCTCAAAGTAGGAAGCACCACCAATGAAGCGACTGGTGAAGGGGACATTTCTCCACCTAAAAAGGCTGTTTCTGGTCACAGTGACCAAATTCCAAGGACTACAGACCTTATCTACATTGATGACTCTCCGAGCTTCTGTCGGATGAGCAGGTTTTCTCCTGGCACGGCGGGGAGGAGGTGTTACAAAGACAAAAACTGTGAGAGCATTTGCTGCGGTCGGGGACATAATACTCAGAGCAAGGTGGTGACAAGGCCTTGCCAGTGTCAGGTCCGCTGGTGCTGCTATGTGGAATGTAAACAGTGCACACAGAGAGAGGAGGTGTACACGTGTAAAGACTAACCTGCTCTCCTTTGTTCATGAACAGATTAAGGAGACCATCATAGGATTTGAATACAAACAGGGTTTGGTTGGCAAAATTGGATGGAGACCTGATTTTTGTTAGCACTTTTTTTGGGTGTACTCGCCCAACTGTGTTTTTCATGATCTGAATTTCATGGGGCGGAGGAGGATTTTTTATTTTTTTTTGAGAATTATCCATTAGTTCCTATTTAAATAGTGGACATTCCAAGTCATTTTTCCACACGGTCATCTCTTGGTCCTTTGTTCTCGCCTGCCTCTGAACATCAAGACGTTGTTATGAGTCTAACAAGATACTCCTGGACCGATGACTAGAGGCAAGAGTAGTATGCATTAGGACAGACGAAAAAAGAAAATGGAGTAACTGGATGAGAAGGGAATCATTCTACTTTCCAGTTTTAAATGGTTTAAAAAAATGCAATTGCAGCCAGTAGGCCACTGTTGATGGTTCCTGCTGTGACACCTTGGTGTTTTTTTTTTTTGTGTTTTTTTAAATGTGCAAAACCAAACAACTTTGGTCTCATACAAATGCTATTTTATCATCTATTTTATGAATTGATGTTGCACCATCACAGATGTAAGATCAATGTACTCTTTAGGGTACAAAGTCAACCAAATCCAGATACCTTTTTAGCACTATCACTGTCTTAAAGAAAAACCACTAGAAAAAAAAAATGTATTTTTCCTTTTGTATAAATATATAGTTTTCCTGAATTAAAAAAAACAAAAAAAACAAAAAAAAAAACCCCTGTGGAGGTTCATGTTAAAGTTCTTCAGGGCTAAACTACGTGAGCAGTTTTAATAATCGGCGAACAAAGTCACTGACAAATGGTTTGCTCAGCAGTTTAAATGAGTCCTAGGTAGGACAGTGGTGCCGAGATCATGGCCAGTCAACAAACTTGCCCTTCTCAGACTTGTGACGTAGCTGGTAAAGGGGTCTCTCAGGTTCAGGTCTCTGATCATCTAGGCACCCATGCCTCCATTCACAGGATTGAGTTTTTAAGGAATCCAAAGGGCCTTTCGATGTTGTCCAAAGGGCCTTTCGATGTTGTCCAAAGGGCCTTTCGATGTTGTCCAAAGGGCCTTTCGATGTTGTCCAAAGGGCCTTTCGATGTTGTCCAAAGGGCCTTTCGATGTTGTCCAAAGGGCCTTTCGATGTTGTCCAAAGGGCCTTTCGATGTTGTCCAAAGGGCCTTTCGATGTTGTCCAAAGGGCCTTTCGATGTTGTCCAAAGGGCCTTTCGATGTTGTCCAAAGGGCCTTTCAATGTTGTCCAAAGGGCCTTTCGATGTTGTCCAAAAGGCCTTTCAATGTTGTCCAAAGGGCCTTTCGATGTTGTCCTACTGACCATTGTCAATGGTCTAAAATTTTGGCCCAAACTGAAAGAGGGGAATTATTTAAATTGGGATGCTTGTTCCAATGACGCCTAAATGGTGATATCCTTGACTTGGCGATATCTCCTTGCTATGCCTACAGGACAGGAAGTTGAGGTAAAATCCCATCAATAGGACACAGATGGCAAAAAAATCCTGACTAGTCTTGTAATTGCTTACTCTACCTGTTTGACCTGGTGACCATTGTCAATGATCGAAAATTTTGACCCGAATTCAAAGGAGGGGAAACATCAATTTGGACGCTTGTTTCAATGATGGCTAAGAGGGGATATCCTTCACATTGGAGATTATTTCCTTGCTTCCTGCTGTGCTTACAGGGCAGGGAGGTGAAATTAAATCTACTCAATGGGACAAAGATGGCAAAAATTTCCTGACCGGGCTTATAATTCATTACTCTACCTAAAATGGGAAAAAATTGCCCTTTATGAGGGCATTTAATTTTACACTTGTATTTTAATCTCCTAATCATCTACCTATTCTATATATTTATTTACCATCTGTTATCTCAATCGAAAGTATAATTTTTAGATTTGGCCCTTCAAATAAAGTAGAGGGAAAAGGAATTTGGGTAAAAATTGGAGGTAAAAAAAAAGGTAAATTCCACAAATACTTCAAAAAGTTTATGCTAGCAGTTCTTGGTAAAATTTGCTCAACCCTAGTTGGAACTGAGAGGTGCCATCAAGAGGTTAGGTTGAATTGCTTGGTAGCATGAGATTAAAATGGCTAATGTTTTTTGGCCCACAGTCTAGCCATAAGGACCTCTATTGGAATACTACACCCCCCCCCCCCTTCATTCTCATTTTATAATCTTAACTGAGACTTTGGCTAAAGGCAAGCTGTCACTTTCAGCCTAATGCAAAGAACGATATACATGTAGTAAGGACTTCATACAATATATGTAATCCTCAAAGCAATGGAGTAAAGGTATAGATACTGTATTATACTGAGAAACCACTAAAAAAAAAAAGACTATGGTACCATTAATCAAATGTGCCAGCTATGCAAATGTTGATCAGTCCTTGCCCAACTGACACAAAGGGGTGATTAACAAAAGGCTAACAGACTGTTTATACAAGGGAATTTCCCTTAGTTTAGTGAATTGGGTGAAGTTCTGCTGACTTCTTCATTTTTACTCGTGTGCAATCCAACTTTTTGTTTTTCATTTTTTTCCTTGCACTTGATTTTTCACCCTATTCCCTAAGTTACCGGAAAAATCCCTTGCAAAGTCAACAGCCTTTAGTAAATGAAACCCCAAAGTCTCTTCTGCCCTTGCTAAGCTGTGAACTAGGCAAATTTTGTATGAAACTAAATAAAGCCCAAAATGTATAAATCTGCGCTATGTGAACAAATGTGAAGAAACTGCTGCACCTCTTTTACAATCTAGGGTATTAGATGTAATAACCAAAATAAAAACCAATTAAATGTGCGCTGTCCCTTTTTTTAAAGTTAAACATCCGTCAACGTAAAAAAAAAAAAATTCATCTTCAGTCCGTGCATAATTTTATATACGACCTCATGCCACGTTTATATCAAATGCTAAATGATATAATACTTAATAGGTATGAATACATGTGGCTGTAGATAATTCATTTTGACTTCGTGCATAATTGGCCACAAGAAAATGAAAAAAAGTCCCCGTGAAATAAAGTCCAAAGTAACGGCAATCCAAAATAATCCTAAAAAAGCAATCTGTTTCTGGATGAACAGAGAAAGAGATGTCACTGGGGATGATAGCATGCTACAGGACCTTCCACCAGAAAGAGTTAATGGTCTCCTTACCAGAGGGAGAGATCCCACACGGGGATCTGTAAGGACCTTTCTGCTCAGCAGCCACTCCTGTTGTGGTCTCCTTAGAAATGATCATCCATGCAAGCCTGGATGCACATGCTCCATGCTAGGGTTTACATATAGAAGGGACCATCATAGTGCAGTAAGTGTGGCAAATAGTTTATTAAAAACGATAAAATACACTTACATTAAGCTTCATATAAACAGCATGCTTCTGCACAACACAATACAAACACAGCCAAAGTGTCCTCACAATGCGTGAAATAACATCATGTGTGTGGCTCCATCCAACACATTTCTTGGTAACAAGCGTCTTCAGGGGGACAGAGGCTCTCCTGGACTTGAGAAAAAAGCTATTCTTGTCTGTTTTCATCATGTGTTCTTAGGGAAGTAAAGCTGCATTACCTTCCTCCAGTTTTTTTTTTATGAACCCGTGAAGAGGAAAAAGCTTATGTCCATTTTCATTATGTGTTCTTGGAGAATTAAAGCTGAGTCATCATCCTCTAGATCTTGGCTCGGACACATGAGGAGGAAAAAGCTAATCTCTTCTGTTTTTAAGTCCATGGGAGCCTCTGTTCTCCTGAAGACGCTTGTTACATAGAAACGCGCTGGGTGGGGCTGCACACTGACGTCATTTCACACGCTGGGAGGACACTCCGTCGGTGTTTGTGCACGGTTTATATTAAGGTCTTCAACTTTTCAGCTTTTCAAATGCAAATTTTTATTATTGGCCCGAAAGGGCTTTTGAGTTGTAGAACTATTGTTGATGATCTTGCCTTTTGTAGATAATGCTTTGACTCCATCCACCTTTTGCAGGTTCTTTTCTTTTCTTATGCTCCTGTATGTGCTCAAGGCTGCCGTGAAAGGCTTTTTTCAATCCCCTTTCTTTAACCATGCTTCCCTTCGCACACTGCACCTCCAGCGCATCTCGCAGCACCACAATCCCTAAGACTGCTATCCACCGCCATCCATTCCAGTCGAGCTTCAGTTCCCCTGAAGACGCTTGTTAGAGAAACGCTTTTACATGAAGCTTAATGTAAATACATTTACTTTAAGCTTCGTATAAACATCACATGCCTGCACAACACAATACATACACAACCAAATGGTCCTCACAATGCGCAAAATTATGTTACGTGTGTGGGTTTTATCCATCACGTTTTTCTGTAATAAGCATCTATAGGGGAACAGTCTCCCGTGGACTTGAGGAAAAAGCTCATCTGTTTTCATAATGTGTTCTTGGGGAATTAAAGTGGAATCTCCTTCCTCTCTAAATTTTTGTATGAACGTGAGGAAAAAGCTCTCTCCTCTGTTTTCAGCCATCAGTCAAGCCTCTGTTCCCCTGAAGATGCTTGTTACAGAGAAACAGGGTGCGCACATTTCGTCTTTTTGCCCGATGGGAGGACACTCTGGCGGTGTTTGTATTGTGTTGTACAGTAGAGTGTGGTTTTTATGAAGCTTAATTTAAGTGTTGAGTTTTTGCCTCAAAATTTTTCAAACCTCAACCTCTGTTGCTCTCCTTGCAAATACAGGATGAAATCTTGAGCTTGTTTTGGCTCTGGCAGCTGAAAAGTAGAAAGACCAATCTTTGTTGTTGTCCTGAAAGTGCCTTAGAAACACCGCCACCCACCACCATCATTTTCAGTCGAGCCTCTGGTTCCCCTGAAGACGCTAGTTACAGAGAAACGCGTTTACATGAAGCTAAATGTAAATACACTTTAAGTTTCATATAAATAGCACAATACAAACACAGCCTGACTGTGCTCAATGCATGAAATGACGTTACGTGTGTGGCTTCACCCATTGTGTTTCTCTGTAACAAGCATCTTTAGGGGAACAGTCTCCCCTGGACTTGAGGAAAATGCTCATGGGGATTTTCATCATGTGTTCTTAGGCTATTGAAGCTTAATTTCCTTCCTTTCTAGAATTTTGTACGAACACGTGAGGAGGAAAAAGCTCATGTCTGTTTTCATCATGTGTTCTTGGAGAATTAAAGTTGAATCTCCTTCCTCTAGATTTTTGTACAAACACATGAGGAGGAAAAAGCTCATGTCTGTTTTCAAGTCCAGGGGAGCCTCTGTTCCCCCTGAAGACGATTATTACAGAGAAACGCGTTGGGTTGCACACTGACACATTTCCCACACTGGGAGGACACTCCAGCTGTGTTTGTGTTGTGCAGGAGTGCACTGTTTATATGAAGGTCTTTAACTTTTCAGATTCCAGATACAAATTTTTGTCTGCTTGAAAGTGCTTTTGAGCTGTAGAATTATTGTTGATCTTAACATTTGTAGATAATGCTTTGACTGCAGCCACCTTTGCTGTTTTTTTGTTCTCTTTTCTTTCATACACTCCTGTATGTACTCAAGCCACCACCGTCAGTTCACGTACAGCTTCTCTGTCCCTGAAGAAGCTTGTTACAGAGAAACACGTTGGGGCAGGGCTGCGCATGTGATGTAATTTTGCTGGGAGTTCACTCCGGCGGTGTTTGTATTGTGTTGTGCAGGAGTATGGTTTTTATATGAAGCTTAATGTAAGTGTCGCGCTTTTGCCTCAAAAGAGCTTACAAACATTAGCCTCTGCTGCTTTCCATGCAAATAGAGGATGAAATCTTGGGCTTGTTTGGTCTTCAACTTTTTCAGCTGCCAGAGTCAAATCTTTATTAGCTGGATGTTGCCTTAGAGTTGTATTGATCTTGCCTTTTGTAGATAATGCTTTGACTGCAGCCACCCTTTGCATGTTTTTTTTTTGCTCTTTTATTTTTATGGGCTCCTTTGTCCTCAAGGCTGAACTGAAAAGGTTCTCATTTACCATGCTTCCCTCTGCAAACTGTACCTCCAGTGCTCCTATCAGGACCCCAATCCCAAACACCGCCACCCACCACCATCATTTGCAGTCGAGCCTCTGTTCCCCTGAAGACGCTTGTTAGAGAAACACGTTGGGTGGGGCTGCACATGTGTGGTAATTTTAAACTCCTTTCTTTTACTAAGCTTCCCTCCGTACACTGCACCTCCAACACTGCTGGCAGCACCACAATCCCCAAACACTGCATACAGAGAACACAACAGTACAAATGGCATCCATTTAAGTTGAGCCTTTGTTCCCCTGAAGACGTTTGTTACAGAGAAACTCGTTGGCATTTTTTAATAAATGTATATGCCAAACTCACTGCACTATGACAGTTCCCTCTGCATTTTAAACCCTTGGATGGAGCATGTGCATCCAGGACTTGATGATCATTCCCAAGGAGATCATAACATGAGTGACTGCTGAGCAGCAAGGTCCTTTACTGATCCCTGTGTGGGATCTCTCACTATGGTAAGTATTACAATCCTTTAGCATAAGCATGGCATGAAATGGTCGTATGTTTATTCACTGAGGTTGTAATTTGTTGTTGTTTTTCACTAAAGTTTGTAATTTTAAGGGACAGCGCACCTTTAACTGGTTTTCATTTTGTATGAAACTAATCTAATGTTGCTTGAAAACCTTTTTAAGAATGCGACAAAGCTACTGGAGTTGATCCTAAGTGAAGGCATGATGGAGTAAGTGCTACAGAAAGAATCCACCATAGGTGAGCTAGGAGGAACTCTTAATCAGTTTCCTTGAATTTTTTTTTTTTTTTATATTTGGCTCATTTTAATTTCTATTTTTTTTTTTTTTTTTTTTTAAGGCCCATTCCCATTTGTGTTATCACATATGTTACCACAACAGATGGCAACACGTCTTCTTTATGTGCGCACTGCAGCCCACCCCCAATGCATAAACCTTGCCTTGTGGTGCACTGCATTGCTAAAGGGTTGTGTAAATTTTTTATGCTTTTATCATTTGTTATACGTTGGCAACCCTTTCATATTGAATTGGCTTTCCTAACTAATGCACCACAAGAAAATGCATGTGTGTGAATAGACCAGGATTATTCCCTGCCCAGTTTTGAGGTTGTAACAAGTAAAAAAAAAAAAATTATAGACCTTACAATTCATCTGTATAGCCAACTGATGGATAGTAAAATGAAGAAAGATTAGGAAAACCAATTAGAAAGCGACAGTTCCTCTTTAATTAGGGTATTTTGGGGCATGTGACTTGAACTGTATACGGGTGCAGCTTTAACTTTTATTTATTTTTTTTTTTTTTAAACTCTTTTTTTTTAAATGGTCATTTTGAAGATCTCAACTTTGTTAGCGGTCCTTCCAATGGCTCTTAAACATGGAAGTTGATAGTAAAGACCTTAAGCCACAGGATAGCTCAGTGTGTAGCTACTACAGTGATCAGTATTTTTGCATTAGTTGAAAGTATTTCTACCCTAAATCGGGAACTACTACTGGCACACTTGGGAAAGGATTTTTTTTTTTTTAAATCCACAAAAAAGAAGACCCGTAGCCAGTTTTAGTTCCCAATATAGAAATCTAATTATTTTAAATCCATAAAAAAAACTGTAGCCAGTTAGATTTTTCTGTATTTGGGAACAAAAATTCTTTTAAATCCACAAAGAAAACCTGTAGCCAAGTTAGATTTATATATTGTGAACTAAAATTCTCTTAAATCCATAAAAAAAGAAAACCTGTAGTCAGTTAGATTTCTGTATTGGGAACAAAAATTCTTTTAAATCCATAAAAAGAAAACCTGTAGCCAGTTAGATTTCTATATTGGGAAAGGAAATTATTTTAAATCCATAAAAAGAAAACCTGTAGTCAGTTAGATTTCTATATTGGGAAAGGATTTTTTTTTTAAATCCATAAAAAAGAAAACCTGTAGCCAGTTAGATTTCTATATTGGGAAAGGATTTCTTTTTTAAATCCATAAAAAAGAAAACCTGTAGCCAGTTAGATTTCTATATTGGGAAAGGAAATTATTTTAAATCCATAAAAAGAAAAGCTGTAGTCAGTTAGATTTCTATATTGGGAACTAAAATTTTCTTAAATCCATAAAAAAAAAACAACCTGTAGCCAGTTAGATTTCTATATTGGGAACGAAAATTATTTTAAATCCATAAAAAGAAAACCTGTAGCCGGTTAGATTTCTATATTGGGAACAGAAATTATTTTAAATCCATAAAAAAGAAAACCTGTAGCCGGTTAGATTTCTATATTGGGAACGGATTTTTTTTTAAATCCATAAAAATAAAACCAGTAGTCAGTTAGATTTCTATATTGGGGACTAAAATTCTCTTAAATCCATAAAAAAGAAAACCTGTAGCCAGTTAGATTTCTATATTGGGAAAGGAAATTATTTTAAATCCATAAAAAGAAAACCTGTAGTCAGTTAGATTTCTATATTGGGAACTAAAATTCTCTTAAATCCATAAAAAAGAAAACCTGTAGCCGGTTAGATTTCGATATTGGGACCAGAAATTATTTTAAATCCATAAAAAAGAAAACCTGTAGCCGGTTAGATTTCTATATTTGGAACGGAATTTTCTTTTAAATCCATAAAAATAAAACATGTAGTCAGTCAGATTTCTATATTGGGAACTAAAATTCTCTTAAATCCATAAAAAAGAAAACCTGTCGCCAGTTAGATTTCTATATTGGGAATGAAAATTATTTTAAATCCATAAAAAGAAAACATGTAGCCAGTTGGTTCTATATTGGGAACTAAAATTCTTAAATATTTCTGGAATTAAAAAATCTTTGATCTTTTTTGGTTTCCTACATCATTTTCATTTGTGTAGGTGGGATAAATGTTATAATTGCCCTATGTTATCAGTGTAAACAGATTCCCATATGTAGGGGAAGGTGATGGTTTTGTTTTTGGACTTCTTTAATTTGCTGAAACGCCTTTTTAAAGCATCCCAATTACTGATTTTTAGACTATATTAGATTTTTTTATATTAGATTTTTTTGACGGGCAGTTTGCTTTTTAAATGTTGGCCTCTTAAACTAAGGACACCTTAGTCTGTTTCTAGATATTTTTCTATTTTTCATTTAATTTCCCATCCCTAAAAAAAGCTTTACCGTTCACGTGCCAGCTTATTAATGCCTGCAAAACTTCTTTCTGGGGATGGTCCTAGAATACGGCTTGCTTTTATGCTACCAAAATGCAAGTACTCCACAGTATTGACCAAATTCATAGATATTTAATAACTATATAAAAAAAAATTATATATATCAGTTATCTGGTCATTAAAAGTTTGAACTGTATTCAGTGTGAATATACATATATTAAATATAAGATTATATATATATATGAATATTTTATTTATTCAAAAGCTTTTTGAAGACCTTACTATGGTTTCATTGTGGTATTATGTCTAGTTATTAAACAATCACAAATGTCATTTTTGTAATCGTTTTTTTAAAAAAAGAGCTATTTTTCGAGTAGACACAAATTTTGTGCCTTCAGTACTTTAAACAAACAAAAAAAAAAAACCCCAAAAAAATATGAATGCATGTCTGTGTGTTTTAAGATGAATCGCAGTCATTAAGACTGAACCAGATAAACTAAGCTTGCACATAAGTTTTTTTTTTTTTTTCTATCTACATAATTTCAATAGTTCCAGGAAAAGCAAATAGCTTTATTGCGCGAGAGAGGATGAGTGAACTACTGAGCGGACAAAGCTCTTATGAGTATATTTCACGCACTGAGTCCTAGATGCTTTCTGTATTTAATATGTATTTATGACAATGTGGATATATATTGCTTTTCTGTCAAATGTTGTACATAGTTGGGTTTATTTTCCTGTGGTATTAAAAGATCTCTAAACAATTCAAGATGAAAAAATAGACACATTGAGCAGATTCATTTACAGCTGGTGGTACTTTTTTTTTTTTCTTCTTTATGGAAGGGTAAATAATTTGGGGGTGGGGGGGTTAGATTATTATTTTTTAAACTGTCCCCCTGATTTTTTTTTTTTAATTTTGGGGAGGTTTGCTGTTCTTGCACCCTTTTTAAAAAGCAACAGGAAGTGCCTTGCCCTGATGTTTTTTTTAGATTTTTTTTTTTGGTGGACCAAGCTGAAAATGTTGTCAGTTTACAATCTGAGATCACAAGATCCAGATCCAAGGAAGCTTTGAAGTTAGATGAAAAAGGGTCTTAACCTGGATGTGAACACAATCGCTGAAACCCATATCGGCCTTAACATTTTTTTTTCATCATTTTCACTAGAACATCTGAAGGTTTCATTACCTGTTTAATTTTGCCGTGAAGGTCCTTCAGAAGACAAATGCTGTCTCAGTCTCCAAATTTTGCTCTGGTATTGTCACCTTGGTCAGGGGTCTTCCAATAAAGGCTACAAGCGACCCTGTAGACCAGGGGTCTCAAACTGGCAGCCCTCCAGCTGTTGTGAAACTACAAGTCCCATCATGCCTCCGCCTGTGGGAGTCACGCCTGTAACTGTCAGCCTTTGCAATGCCTCATGGGACTTGTAGTTTCGCAACAGCTGGAGGGCTGCCAGTTTGAGACCCCCTGCTGTAGACCTATTGCATGGGTATGTGCCAGTGTTGTCTCGGGAAACCCACCCTTATGCCCCATACACACGATGGGATTTTCCGCCGGAAAATGTTCTATAGGAGCTTGTTGTCAGAAATTCCGACCATGTGTAGGCTCCATCGGACATTTTCCATCAGAATTTCCGTCACACAAAGTTTGAGAGCTGGTTCTCAAATTTTCCGACAACAAAATCCGTTAATTTCCGATCGTGTGTACACAATTCTGACGCACAAAGTTCCATGCATGCTCGGAATCAAGCAGAAGGAGCCGCACTGGCTATTGAACTTCATTTTTCTCGGCTCGTCGTACATGTTGTACGTCACCGCGTTCTCGACGTTCGGAATTTCCGACAAAATCTGTGTGACCGTGTGTATGCAAGACAAGTTTGAGCCAACATCAGTCTGAAAAAAAAAATGGACTTTGTTGTCGGAAATTTCTATCGTGCGTACAGGGCATTGGAGTGCATGTAGATGAGAAGTGGCTGAAAAGTCATCACTAAATCATCAGTGCTGATATGGTTTTCAGTTTTTAATCAGTTTTTCTCATATTTTTATCTTTTTTAAGCAGTTATTGATGGTCCATGAGGCATTGGCACAATTTCACACAGTTGGGGTTTACACACCATTTATGACGGGGTTTGATTTTGGATTCAATCTTTAAAAATAAGAATATAGCTTGGGGTCGGCCATAGACGGCGCACATTTTTTTCCTGCAACCATGGGTTGCAGGAAAGGAATTTGCTTGATTCCGCAGTCTGTGTTAACAGGGGAATCCCTCCTGTGGAGCCATTGTGTTTTCCGGGGCGGGAGAAGCTGTCCTGGCCGGGAGAACACAGTGATTATTGCTACCGGCTATAATGTTCAATCCGGAAGGCTATTTGTTCAGCCTGCCCGTTCTTGGTTCGAATCTTGGCCGGTTCCTGCTGAAGCAGCTGAGATTCGAACAGTCTATGGCTGGCATTACTTCAGTTTGTACATTCAAAGAAGCCAATATGGGGATTCAACCAACACTCTATACAAGGCAAGCTAACTAAGATTTGGCAAAATTGTCTAGATTACGAGTCTCTTTTGCATCAAGGCCAGTGCTGGATCTACCTGGACAAGGTTGTAAAAACGAGTGTCCTTGGATTAACTAAAATTGGAGATGCTAGTACAAAAAATTATACTGTCTTATGCAAATTTAAAGGTCTGTCTTTTGAAAGTAATAAGATGAACTGAATATCCTTTTTCCGTGCATACAAAATGTTCAAAGCCTTACAGTTTACATTTATCAGTGCTGTAAGGTCAGTTCAAAATAGATTCAAACTAAAAACTACCACTATATAATTTTAACAAAATGGGATATTGGCCTTTTGGTTAAACATTGACCTCTACCCTTGTTTGGTTATAATAAAAAAAAAAAAAATTTATTGTTGGGCAATAAAGTGTCCCGTATAAAATGTGAGCACTTGTACTTTAAATAGTGTTGGCATGGACCCTTGGATCTTAGACCCTAAAGTTAAAAAAAAAAAGTTTTTTTTAATCCATTTTGAGTCATGTTAAATATATATTGATTTTTGGGAGATAAAGTTAATGCAATGTGGCACTTTCGATTTATGAAATACTAGTACAGTATATAGTAATTGCATACAAGTTACAATATACATAAAAACCCTTATCCCGCACTGCTGTGCTCTACATTTAGGATTCTAACATGGTTGCTAACTTGAGAACCAGCCATAGCTTATGCCTGTAATGAACTCGGTGGTGGCAAATGTGTCTTTTTTTTATTTTTATATAATATACTATGCATATATTTTACATTATTTCTTGTGCCTTGTCCTGGGAAATGGTTAACTTAAGGGACCCAACACATTCCCAGGTGGTTGATGTTCTTTGAAATGGCTTCTGTACAAAGTATGGTAGTTTTTTTTTTATTATTTAATAAATCACAAATTAACACTTTTTTTTTTTTTTTTTATTATTTAATTTTTTTGCAAATTAACACTTTTTTTTTTTTTTTTTTTTTTATTTAATTTTTTTTTGCAAATTAACACTTTTTTTGTTCTTGGGTTTTTTTTTTTTTTACTTTAATTTGGCCAAGTGTGAAATTTTTGTTTGGGTATTCAGTTTAACTTTACAATATATTTTTCAGGAACATTGCAACATGGGAAGCAATTCAGTCATTTCGTTAAGCAGTAAAGCAACTAATACAGTAGCTATTCTGGGAGCTGTAATGCATTGCCATTTTAATATGTGCAAACTCTGATTTTACTATTTTGTAACAGTTTTTTTTTTTTTTTTTTTAACACAAAAATGTAATTTTTTTGCACCTATGACTATTTTCTATTGTGTATACTTTGTTTTGTATATGTAGATTGTTGGAAAATATAAAAATTCACATGAAAAGTTTTAAAATTTTAACATGTATCCACCAAATTGCAAATTGAATTTGCTTATATTTTAAATAGTTCCTTTTACATTTTGAGAAGGTTTAAGCTGTCCATCTGGATTATTTCTTTAACCCCCTTTTTTAAAGGCCAAAAAATGCACACTGTTTTATAAATCAGACCATTTCCCAAATCCCCATTTCCTGTTTAAGTAAAATTACACATTTATGCAAAATGTTATTGTGTCAGAAATGCTATTCCCCAGAGTTTTTGTACATTCTGAAATATTTTGATACAAGTTTAGAAGTAAATGCCTCTGCACATCTGCTTGTAGATCTGGGTGTATTGAATGTTTTTTATACTATGTATTATATTGTAATATACTTTTTTGCCTATCTTTTGGATTCCCATAGACATGGAATAAAACAAAGAAATATTAAGTGTAGATGTAAGATTATTCCCTTTAAAAAAAAAAAAAGTCAACATGATCTGATTGCATCAATTCAGCATGGTTAACATTATACTAGTACAGTTTAACGTAATTACATTAGTGATTATAAATGTTACATATTTCAATGATAAGTTAATTTAGTTTAATTGGATTCATTTTGGGGGGGGGGGGGCTTTTGACAGAGTATGACTTAATGAGTTGTAATAATACTCCTTTTTTAATATAAAAAAAAATCACAAAGGCTGTTTATCTACAATTAATATTTCCTTGTTTTATTCATACTTTACGATTTGAATATTGCAAGTACATGTGATACATAACAGGATATCTCAGACCCTTTTAATAAAGATATTTTATGTAAAGAATTGTATAGGTTGCACTTAAGTTGGATTTCAAAGCCTTTTTTTACTTTTTAAGGGAATGAATGCAGATGTTTATTTTTTTCCAGAATACAGAACGCCAGATAGACATGGGTTCCCACAGGAAATTTGCTAAATTGCAAATGTTTTATGCATTTGTTTCTAGCATTCTAATAAAACAGCGCTTGTTTTGTAGTATTAAGTATGAACTCCTCTTTCTTGTTGCATCAAACATTATGTAGGGACCATCTTGGATGGAATCCATTTTTTTTTTCCTTTTTTAAAGTTGATTATCGCCCAAATTCAATTATCAGATATTGAACCGGGATACAGTATGAAAAGTCACACAAAGTTCTTTTGCCCGCAAACACCCCCATCAAGCCTCAGTTGTTAGCACACTGATTTAAACCCTTATTTATTTTATTTTTTCCACTCATCATTCCCTTTAAAAGCTCAAATATACAGTTCAACCTAAACTGTTTTGAATATATTTGTATTTTATTTGCGTCCCAAGCTTTTTGACAGATGAAGTCTGAGTATTTTTAGTGCATTTCAAACCATTTATTAAATATTCATCTCTCCCCTTCTCCTGCCCCCTTCTCCACCCCCATCTAATGATTTGCTAAAAATGCATTAAAGATCCTAATTTATTTCAAACCATTTATTCAATTTTCATTTCCCCCCCTTCTCCTGCACCCTTCGACCTCCCCCCTCCATCCAATGATTCGCAAAAAATGCATTTAAAGATCCTAATGATTTATTTCAAACCATTTATTCAATTTTAATTTCTCCCTTTCTCCTGCACCCTGATGATTGGCTAAAAATGCATATAAAGATCATAATTTATAACAAAATTGTACAGCATATGCTCACAACAGATGTCCTTTAATAGATGCTTTGTACATTATGCATACAGACAATATTACTTTTATATTTTCCAATTTCCTTAAGAGAGTAGCTATACCTACTCAATAGAACAGGAGGTAGTTCACCTTAACCTTTCAGGAACAAATAGCCAATGTAAGTGATAAAGTAAGTTTGTGACCTTAGATGGATGGAGAGGGTTACATGTACCCAGGTTTTTAATCTGTGCCTACCCAAAGTAAAATTTTAAATACCACTGGGTAAAATATTGCCTAAGTACTTAACACTGATTAGATTAAACTCTAATATGTGCAATATAGGTGCCGCCTTCTTATCGCATCTAAAATTATGTAGGGGCTGCCATGGGTCCCACAACACCTCCAAAAATATGAATGTAGATTTCTGAATTTGGTTTGTGCACTTAGGCAGATATTATTGGTGGAGGGAGGTATGGACAAGGACATGACCACAATAGCAGATGAAGGATTAGGGAAAATTTTTGTACATTTTTTTTTAATCTCTTTGATGTCTTATGGGAGCCTAAATTATTTATCTCTACCTCATGTGTACAGCTTGTAGGTATAATTCTGAGTGGCTGTTGAGAATGTGTTTAACTTATTTAACATCTGTGTATAACAAAAGCAAACAAAAATAAATAAAATGTATTTTAAATTATAAGTTAAGCATGTGTTCTCTTTCTTTACTTTCAACCCTACAATTAATGTGTTGGATTTTAGCAATCTGTTAATGTGTGTGATATTCAGTGTCCATTCTTTTGGCTATATAGAATATGTAAATTAGGGGTTATGACTAAGGGAGAGTTTTATGCTTGTTTCAAGTCTGCATCTCAAAAGTACTAAAGTCACAGCCAGACAGTTGGCATTTCCAGAGTTGGCAATGGTAGCTTCCATATTTTGCACTATAGATTTTCATTTTAGGGGAAGACTCTGTTCTCAGCTATGAATGAGTAGAAACATTTTTTTTGTTAAAATGACCCCTAATTGAGTCGACTCCAGTAAGATTTTCTTGTAGAAAAATTTGGGGCAAAATTGAGTTCTGCAACATTGTGAACACTTTGTGCAATGTTTATTAAACACTTCAGTTCTCACACCTATATACACTTTATGGATGAGCCCATTTACTTCTCTGCTATTGGGTCTGTGTGAGGACTAGGTTGTCATTACTCAACCGTTTGAGTACCAGCCTGTGTCCCTTTATTGCCAGGATAAGGCCCCACAATAACATTTGCATATCAATGAAACCAAATAGAAATGACCATTTTACAAACACTATTCATAAACTACATGTTTACATTACAACTGCAGCTGCTTCGGTTTTAGAAAGCAAATCCTGGCTGTTCTATTGACAGCCAGGAATTTGCCAGTAAAAGGTGGGTGGGGGGATGAGGGAGGGGCCGGCCATATGCCTAAGGACCTGTTTATGTTACTGCTTATCTTCAATCCAGGCATGGTGCAGTATTTACTTAATGTACTAGTAGCTTACTGACTGCATTTTAATTATAACACGAATGTGGCTTGTTTTAAGCAATATGCAAGAATTAAATTGCAGCACTGCCACAAAAGACTTGAGACTGGGGCGGAGGTTCACCTTACAGCAGGACAACGACCCTAAACATACAGCCAGAGCTACAATGGAATGGTTTAGATTAAAGCATATTCATGTGTTAGAATGGCCCAAAGTCCATACTTAAATCCAATTGAGAATCTGTGGCAAACTTGAAAATTGCTGTTTACGGACGCTCTCCATCCAATCTGACAGAGCTTGAGCTATTTTACAAAGAAGAATGGGCAAAAATGTCACTTTCTAGATGTGCAAAGCTGGTAGAGACATCCCCAAAAAGACTTGCAGCTGTAATTATTATTATTTATTATTATTATACAGGATTTATATAGCGCCAACAGTTTGCGCACCGCTTTACAACATTTTGGGGAAGACAGTACAATTACAATACAATTCAATACAGGAAGGATCAGAGGGCCCTGCTTGTTAGAGCTTACAATCTAGAAGGGAGGGTCAAGTGGAACAAAGGGTATTAGCTGTGGGGGATAATCAGATGGACAAAATGAAAATACAGTTGTTAGGTGTGGGTAGGGTGGGCTTCTCTGAAGAGGAGGGTTTCCAGGGATCATCTAAAAGCCAATAGAGTGGGAGATAGATGATTATTATTATTATTATACAGGATTTATATAGCGCCAACAGTTTACGTAGTGCTTTACAACTTGAGGGTAGACAGTACAAATACAATACACATTAATACAGTAGGAATCAGGGGGCCCTGCTCCTTAGAGCTTAAAATCTAAGAGGGAAGGTCAAGAGATACAAGAGGTAATAACTGTGGGTGATGTGCTGATTGAGAAGATAAATGTATAGTTGTTAGGTGGGGGCCAGATAGGCTTCTCTGAAGAGATGAGTTTTCAGGGATCGTCTGAAAGTGGAAAAGTATGAGAAAATCGGACGGATTGGGGTAGAGCATTCCAGAGGATGGGAGAGGCTCTGGAGAAGTCCTGAAGGCAAGCATGGGATGAGGTGACAAGGGAGTTTGAGAGCAGGAGGTCTTGGGAGGAGAGAAGAGAACGATTAGGTTGGTATTTTGAGACTAGGTTAGAGATGTAACTGGGGGTAATCAGTGCAGTCCCCTTTATATCATAGTGCGCCTTTATATTACAGTGCAGAGAACCGACTCCCTGAATAACTCGTCACCAACTGCCCCCCCTCCCGGTCCCTGGAGAAATTGGCTTCTCAGTCTAAAATGTCCGGGCCTATTTTTTTTTTGTCCCAGTCTTGGCCTGATTCTAAGTACAATCTACAGCAGTGGCGGCTGTTGGGCTATTTTGTTTTTTTGGGGGGTGCAAACCACACCTCCCCCCCTGCTCCCGCTGGTCAGGTCACCCGCTGCACCCCCCTGGGGGTCTCACGGTCGGTCAACCAGCACTTACCACATCTAGGTTCCAGATGGGCGTCTCCTCCTCTGCATCATGACGCCTTCCGCCGTGCGTCTCATTCCTCCTCTTCCTAGCCATCCAGTAGGATCACCTGTCCTTTCAGCCAGTCGGGTGACAATCTCACAACCCGCTTCCTATTTGGCCGGGAGGAGGATCAGTGTGGCAATAGTGAATATTTATATATTTATTCGCTATTGTCACACAACTGTCACACATCTATACACTGGGGGGAGAACCTCCGGGGGAATCTAGGGTGGAAAAGGACCTGGGGGTCCTAGTAGATGATAGGCTCAGCAATGGCATGCAATGCCAAGCTGCTGCTAACAAAGCAAACAGAATATTGGCATTAAAAAGGGGATCAACTCCAGAGATAAAACGATAATTCTCCCGCTCTACAAGACTCTGGTCCGGCCGCACCTGGAGTATGCTGTCCAGTTCTGGACACCAGTCCTCAGGAATGATGTACTGGAAATGGAGCGAGTACAAAGAAGGGCAACAAAGCTGGAGGATATTAGTTATGAGGAAAGGTTGCGAGCACTGAACTTATTCTCTCTGGAGAAGAGACGCTTGAGAGGGGATATGATTTCAATATACAAATACCGTACTGGTGACCCCACAATAGGGAGAAAACTTTTTCGCGGAAAGTAGTTTAACAAGACAGATGGCCACTCATTAAAATTAGAAGAAAAGAAGTTTAACCTTAAACTACGTAGAGGGTTCTTTACTGTAAGAGCGGCAAGGATGTGAAATTCCCTTCCACAGGCGGTGGTCTCAGCGGGGGGCATCGATAGTTTCAAAAAAACTATTATATAAGCACCTGAACGATCACAACATACAGGGATATACAATGCAATACTGACATATAATCACACACATAGGTTGGACTTGATGGATTTGTGTCTTTTTTCAACCTCACCTACTATGTAACTATATGTAACCAGGGCTTTTTTTCAGGGGGAACTTGGTGGAACTCCGTTCCACCACCTCTGGCTCAGACCCTTTGGTGCCTGCTCACCACAATCACTTGTAAACACAGAAGTCTGGTTTCTTTGTTTACAAGTGACAGCTCTGCACTCTGTGTGTAACCCCCATGAACTCTGCACTCCGTATGTAATGCAATCCTGATATTTAACGCCCTTTTACGACCCTCCTACTGTTTGTGAAATATGACCACACCCACTATTTGATGTGATTTGGAGGGTGTGTGTGTGTGTGTGGTGGAGGGGTTTTGGGGGGTCTTGGTTGAGTTCCAGCACCTATTGTTTGAGAAAAAAAAGCCCTGTATGTAACTATGTAACCGGGTGGTCTCGAAGCGCCATGCTCTGCGCCCTGAGCCCACCTTATTTTGAAGCCTATTAGAGCCTCTGGCGCTAATCACGTGAGTATAAAAAAAAACAAACCACCCCGCTATTGGAATCCAAGCGTCTGGCACCCTAAATGTAGATTAGGGGGCCGGGCGCATGGATAAGGGGAGTGGCGCCCGTAATGGACGGGGCCGCCACCGCTCTACTGACGCTTTTTGCTTGAAAATCCCAGGAAATTAGAAGTTACAATAATACTCATACCAGTCCCTCTTGCAGCAATGATCACAGTCAATAGGGACACATTTTTCCCAATTCTTGTGTTTAGCAAGAATAAAAACTGAAGCTCCTGCAATGAATCTACAGGGTTTTATGCATTGCTGCCACACGGTTAAGTAAATTGCATGAATAAGTAGGTATACAGGTATTTATAATAATATCCTCTGTGAGTATATATTAGCAATTTTAAAGGGTAAGTTCTCTTTTTCGCCAAAAGATGGACTACAAATATCCACCCCTCTGGACCTCACTGCACATAGTGGCCATAATGCTCTGTGCTGCCACAGTACACAGCCCCGGAGTGAGTATCCACCATAATGCCCCCAAGGGCAAAGCTCTCATTGGTCAATGCAGTCATGTATCAATGCTGACCAATACGAAGTTGCGTCTGAAGCTTCTTTCGCTATGGTGTGCCAAAAGAAAGAAGCATTTCTCATTGGTCGGCACAGTTATGTGGTTGTGCCAACCAATGAATGCTTTCCGTTGGGAGAATTTTGATGTATATTCACTACAGTGCTGTGTATTGTGGTGTACTGTGTAGCAAGTGCTCATTGGTCAGCAAAGCCACATATCTCTGCTGACCAATGAGAAACTCTTTTTTTTTTTTCCTTCCAGGACACCTTACCGGAAGAAGGTGGCTCAGATGCACTTCTCATTGGTCAGCATTGTCACATGACTGTGGTGACCAATGAGAGAATTGGAAATTGGGAACATTATGATGGCTACTAACAGGGTTGGTGCAAGGATTTTTGACACCTCATTTTGCCGCCCCCATTGGCTCCACCCCTGACTCCGCCCCTTTCCCTAGCCCATGGGAAAAGAGGCGGCGCCATACAGAAAGCATCGGCTCTGCTTCTTCTAGCGCTGGCTCCGGTGCTACACTGCGCCTTTAATTACACTACCGGTCGGATGGATCGGCTGCCTGAGACTGAGTTAGTTACATGCTGCAGCCTGCAGAACATGCAGACGTGGAGGCAAACCAGCGGCCGTGCGCCCCTAGGCAGCAGTGCGTCCTAGGCGGCTGCCTAGTTTGCCTAGTGATAGCACCGGCCCTGGATACTCAATCCGGAGCCATGTATTGCAGTGTATGGAATGCTACACCGGCAGCATGGGATATCACAGCCACGGAATGTCGGGAGGGGTGGCCATGATATTTACAGTTAGTTCACTCTTTTCATTTTTCATGAAGGTGAACTTACCCTTTAAGTTAAGCTAGCCCAATGCTGTATGTGTTTTAATGTGTTCCTGATGAAGTGGTCCAATTCTCTTTAGTGGGTGGCCCTGTCACTTAGGGCTGGTGCTACTGCTAGGCAAACTAGGCAGCCACCGTGGAGGCAGCCACGGCCACTGATTTCCCTACTCTCCAACCTCTCCTGGGGTAGGTAGAATGGTGGGCATTGGGGTGGTGTCTCCGGGCCACTGCCGGTTTCCTCCCCTTCCTCTGACATCTAATTCCCCCTCCACTGAGGGGAGAAATTTCTGAGGAGGGGGGGGGGGTATCCATACAGCAGGGTTTCTCAACTAGGGTTCCTTGGAAGCCCAGGGTTCCTCCAGATGTTGCTAGGGGTTCCTTGAGCAATGAGCCACTTCTGCCTCTCAGATAAGTTCCCACTGACACCATTGATCTTTTTAGCTATCTTCAAGGGGGGTAATTCTTCCCAATCACCATAGGTGTACGAAGCATTCTTCCCACTAACCATCACACAAATGTATCATGAGATGTACATATAGTAATTACTAGTAGGGGTTCCCTGAGACCGTAAAGTTATTTTCAGGGTTCCTTTGCATTGAAAAGGTTGAGAAAGCCTTCCATAGAGGATCGATGAATAATGAGGCTGGACACCGATAATCTGTACTCTGCTATATACACGCCCATCTCTCCTCCCCCCCCAGCACAGCTCCTCCCATTCTCTCTCACCATCCAGGCTACCAACACCAATAATCATCACATCCTTCCACAAGTGGGATGAAGCGAGAGGGGTGGGGTCAAGAGAGGACTGGACTTAAAATCACATGAGCAAAGATGTGGGAGAAGTGAAGAATCGGGGGGGAGGAATTGACTCTCCATTGACCATCTCCATTGTTGTATAATTAGGATTGTGTGATGGCAGGAAAAGAGGCGGAGAACAAACTGTCCAATCATAAACTTTGACTCCTCCCACTCTTCAACTAATCCTTCCCATAATATATATGGTGGCCCAAATTGTGTCCCCCACCCCTTCTCTTCTAAGATCAAATCGCATGTGTCGAGAGGAGAGGGAACCACCGCCACCAAAATAACAACAACTTCCTCCACCAATCCCGACATTCTCACCAAAATAACAACAACTTCCTCCACCAATCCCGACATTCTCACCAAAATAACAACAACTTCCTCCACCAATCCCGACATTCTCACCAAAATAACAACAACTTCCTCCACCAATCCCAACATTCTCACCAAAATAACAACAACTTCCTCCACCAATCCTGGCATTCTCACCAAAATAACAACAACTTCCTCCACCAATCCCGACATTCTCACCAAAATAACAACAACTTCCTCCACCAATCCCGACATTCTCACCAACATAACAACAACTTCCTTCACCAATCCCGACATTCTCACCAACATAACAACAACTTCCTCCACCAATCCCGACATTCTAACCAACATAACAACAACTTCATGCACCAATCCTGACACTCTCAACAAAATAACAACAACTTCCTCCACCAATACCGACATTCTCACCAAAATAACAACTTCCTCCACCAATCCCAACATTCTCACCAAAATAACAGCAACTTCCTCCACCAATCCCAACATTCTCACCAAAATAACAGCAACTTCCTCCACCAATCCTGGCATTCTCACCAAAATAACAACAACTTCCTCCACCAATCCCGACATTCTCACCAAAATAACAACTTCCTCCACCAATCCTGACATTCTCACCAAAATAACAACTTCCTCCACCAATCCCAACATTCTCACCAAAATAACAGCAACTTCCTCCACCAATCCCGACATTCTCACCAAAATAACAACTTCCTCCACCAATCCTGACATTCTCATCAAAATAACAACTTCCTCCACCAATCCCGACATTCTCACCAAAATAACAACTTCCTCCACCAATCCCGACATTATCACCAAAATAACAACAACTTCCTCCACCAATCCCGACATTCTCCCCCAGCCCGACCGAGGAACCGTCAGGTACACGACTGACCTACCGCCCTTCCTCCACTGAGCAAGGAACCGACAGGTACACCAACCCTGACTTACTGTCCCCCTCTAAAGTAGACTCAGGGTGTGAGAGCTTGGAGTTTGGATGAGCGAGTTTGGGGTGGAGAAACTTGACTGGCCTGCACAGAGTCCTGACCTCAACCCGATAGAACACCTTTGGGGTGAATTAAAGTGGAGACTGTGAGCCAGGCCTTCTCATCCCACATCAGTGCCTGACCTCACAAATGCGCTTCTGGAAGAATGGTCAAACATTCCCATAGACACACCTTGTGGACGGCCTTCCCAGAAGAGTTGAAGCTGTTATAGCTGCAAAGGGCGGGGCCAACTCAATATTGAACCCTACGGACTAAGACTGGGATGCCATTAAAGTTCATGTGTTTGTAAAGGCAGGCGTCCCAATACTTTTGGTAATATAGTGTATGTATATACAGTATATTGATACCTTTAACAAATACGCACCAATGGCTACTTGTGAGATTTACAGCAAGCTGATCACATTCACAAGTATATTTAGAAAACGTTAAAAAAAAAAATAAAACTCGTGGATTCCCTTTAAATCGGCCCCATGTTGCCTCCCTTCCTGGCTCAGCGGCAATCGTTTTACGGCCAGCTTCCTCCCCGAGTACATTTGCGCTGACACCGCACTTTAATTCTTCCTGTCTGTGCCTTGTTGTGGTCAGAGCCACAAACTCTCATAAAAATTGAAAAAAAATTAACAAGCTATTACTGCGACTCGGATTATTTTTAAAGCGAGCCTTGTTGTTGAAGGCTTAGTACTTAATGACTATGTTTCATTGTGGGAAATGACTGCAATTATACTGATTTTTCAACACTGGCTTTTTGAAAATGGAAATGGCAAAGCTTTTTTAGCTAGGCACTTGTGGAAAGCGGCTTTGAAACCGCCGATGCTGCCGTAAACAGGAGTAAAGAGAGCTGTAAACCCTTCCATGCACCCAGTGAAGTGGCTGGCCTCAGGTGATACACAGAGACGGAACAAATACTCTTATAGTTGTACCCGTTTATCTGCAGCCCTCACTTCTCTACAGCGTGCTAAAATGCAAATTTTAAGCAGCATCTCTGATGCCACACATTACACAAAATAGAGCAGGTAGCTGAGTGTAATTTGAGATGTGAGTGCAGGGAATGGACCCCCCCCCCTACACAGTGTCATAGGGAAATATACAAAGCTGAGACACCTGCTGTGTAATGGAGGTGGGGCTAGCCCCCCCCCAGGATTCTGTGGAGCAGTGGCGGCTGGTGTTAAGCTTTTTGTGGGGGGTGGCGGTGGCAAACAACCCCCCCAGGTTGGCCCGTACTCAGCCCCTCCGTGGCGCTGATCTCCTGCAGTGGCAGCTGGTGCTCCGTCGGTCGTGGGGGGGGGGGGGGGGGCGGCAGACGCACCTGACCATGGACCCCCCCATACCGTGCACCATACCCACACTCCCCCCATCGCCAGCTCACTTACCCTGTGCTGATATGTGGAGATGGCAGTGGCTTGTATCCTCCATGTCCCGGCTCCATAGGACTCCTCCTCCTCCTAGGCCAATAGGATGGCCTGTCCTTTCGGCCAATCGGGAAACGGGTCTCACAAAATGCTTCCTGATTGGTCCGTGGGACATTTAGTGTGAAAATAGCAAATATTCATTTGCTACAGTTACACAACTGGGTGGTCTCGGAGTGCAGTGCTCTGCGCCCCAAGACCACACTTTTTTTAAAGCATATTAGAGTCTCTGGCTCTAATCACATGCTTAAACCCCTTCCCCCCACCATTGGAATCCATGCATTCAGCGCCCTGCATGTAGATCAGGGGGCTGAATGCATGGATGGGGGGCAGGGGGAGGGCGACGATCATGCGCCCTTAATGGACGGGCCGCCGTTGGTCTCCCGGCTTCTTCTCCTGGCCAACCCGATCTGCCTTCTGTCCTGATTGGCCGGGAGGAGAAGCCAGAAGACAATAGAGAATATTAATTATTCGCTATTGTCATAAGTGAGCGGGTCCAACCTTTTTCAAGCCAATTAGAGCCTCAGGCTCTAATCATGTGACTTGAAAAAAAAAAAAGACTCATCCAAAGGTATGAGTCCGGCGCCCTGCACCCACAATGGACTGCTGTGGAGTCAGTAAAATCTGAAGTGACTCGTGCAGAGAGCAGAGGGAGGGGAGGGCAGGCAGAAACCAAACTCTGTGTTTTCGATAGCGGTAAGTACACGATATAGAGAGAGATACTCCGCTCACTTCTCATTTACAACCACTTTAAAGCCAAGTCCAGCTCAGGCAGAAGATAAATATATTGCTCATTGGCATCTTTTTTAACCACTTGCCTACTGGGCACTTTTACCCCCTTTCTGCCCAGGATAATTTTCAGCTTTCAGCGCTGTCACACTTTGAATGACAATTGTGCAGTCGTGCAACACTGTACCCATATGACATTTTTATTATTTTCTTTTTTTTACACAAATAGAGCTTTCTTTTAGTGGTATTTAGTCACCACTGGGTTTTCTTTTTTTTTGCTAAACAAATAAAAAAATACCGAAAATTAAAAAAAAAAAAAAAAGTTCATAATTTGTTATAAAATTTTGTAAACAGGTAATTTTTCTCCTTCACTGATGTGCACTGATCAGTAGGCACTGATGGGCACTGATGAGGCGGCACTGATAGGTGGCACTAATGGGCACTGATAAGGCGGAACTGATGGGCACTGATGAGGCAGCACTGATGGGCACTGATGAGGTGGCACTGATGGGCACTGATGAGGCGGCACTGATAGGCACTGATGAGGCAGCACTGATAGGTGGCACTGATGGGCACTGATGAGGCAGCACTGATAGGTGGCACTGATGGGCACTGATGAGGCGGCACTGATAGGCACTGATGAGGCTGCACTGATAGGCACTGATGAGATTGCACTAATAGGTGGCACTGATGGGCACTGATGAGGCTGCACTGATAGGTGGCACTAATGGGCACTGATAAGGTGGCACTGATGGGCACTGATGAGGCGACACTGATGGGCACTGATGAGGCGACACTGATAGGTGGCACTGATGGGCACTGATGAGGCGGCACTGATAGGCACTGATGAGGCAGCACTGATAGGTGGCACTGATGGGCACTGATGAGGCAGCACTGATAGGTGGCACTGATGGGCACTGATGAGGCGGCACTGATAGGCACTGATGAGGCTGCACTGATAGGCACTGATGAGATTGCACTAATAGGTGGCACTGATGGGCACTGATGAGGCTGCACTGATAGGTGGCACTGATGAGGCTGCACTGATAGGTGGCACTGATGGGCAACACTGATAGGTGGCACCGATGGGCAGCACTGATAGGTGGAACTGAGGGGCACTGGTAGGTGGCATCGATAAAAAGGCACTGATGCACACTGATTGGCAGCACTGATGGGACTGCACTGATAATCTAGACACTGAAAATCTTTACCCCGATCCATGTCTTGGCGATCACAGAGCGCGCTGCCCACTCACCCCAGGGGGTACACGGGCAGCACAATCACAGGAGGATGTCCATGTGCACCCTCCCGGCAAAGTAAGCTCAAACTGTAGCCGTCTTTCAGCTATAGCGCGGGCGGAAAGCAGTTAAAAATATAAAACAACTTGGTTTGCAATACTCATGTTATCTCCAAAGCTGTCCCGGCTAGAGTCACACAATCACAAATTCAGCGCCCCTCCTCTTTTCAGGTTGATTGGCACCCAACATCATTTTCAATATTTTTAAAGCTTTCAGTAAAGTAATCCCCTGGTGATCCTGCCATGAAGATACTTATTTCGGTTCTTCCTATTATAGGATGACAACACTCTGTCTTTAGATCACAAAGAACCTCCAAGCTCACATAGCTTCCCTCTGCTGTGGGGGATGCCAGATGCTGGCCACAAGAGCCCATCCACATAGTTAGTAAGGTTGAATAAAGACACCAGTCCATCTAGTTATACCTGAGTATCATTGGTCCCTACCCTCAAGGAGCCCACAATACAAGGCCCCCAACTCACATTCATATACTAGGGACAATTTTTTTTTTATTTTGGACAGAAGCCAATCAGCCTCCCAGCATGTCTTTGGAGTGTGGGAGGAAACTGGAGTACCCGGAGGAAACCCACGCAGACACTGCGCCCTGAGCCCACCCAGTTGTGTGACAATAGCAAATGAATATTCACTAACGTGTTCCTGCTTCTCCTTCGGCCAATCAGTGAGCAGGTCCTGAGACCCGATTGGCCAGGGAGTCCTACGACTCCCCGGCTAATCGGGTTTTAGGACACACTTCTTGTTCAGCCGGGAAGAGAAACAACAGCTCCGGCTCTTCCTTCCCTCTGCCTCCTAAGTAAAGGTCAGTCTCAATAAGTAACGTGGGGGTGGTGCTTGCAGCGATCGCCCCCTTTCGTCCGTCTCCCCCCTGGGGGGTTACGTGGCGTTAGTTTGCCGCCCCCCCCCCTTTCTTTGTTTTGCAAATAAAAATTGAATATGTGGCAAATGATTCTAAAGCTATATATATATATATATATATATATATATATATACTCTATAGCTAAAGAGACATCAGAGCAGCTTGCTTTTCTAGCTCTGTTTATCAGATTAAAACCTCAACCTCGGGGGGGGGCAGGAGGCGGAGCCTAGCGGAGCAGACATGCATTGTTAGAGCTCCACACCGCTGAGGAGAGAAGAGAAGGACAAAGCGGAGCCTGCAGGCTCAAAAGGTATCCATTTGAACCTTTTTGCCCCAGGGAACAAACTGTGAAAGTTTGGGCAGGAAATATGGTACTGGGAGGAAACCGTGGCAGAAATAAAAATCACCTCACAAAGAGCTCACAGGCACTCACTGCAGCTGAAGCAGCTCCAGTCACCTCACAAGATACAGCATCAGGGCGCTCTCACAGACAGAAAATGTCACAGCAAGACTCTCCATTTGAGTCAGATACAGAACAAATCCTCTCACAAACTTCTCCACAAGCCTCCTCAGTATCCCCAGTAATATTATTACAATTTGAAAAGATGCTTCATAAGGCTTTAAAACAAACCTCAGACCAAATAACAAAAAGCCTAACCAAAGAAATAAGAGAGCTGGGAAACCGCACCGCAGCCTTAGAAATAAAAATGGATGAAATTGAAATTACAACCCAAGAAAATATAACAGAATTGGAACAATTAAAAAAAGAGAATTTAATACTTCAAACTAAGCTCGAAGATTACGAAAATAGAGCCAGACGTTCAAACTTGCGCATAAGGGGAATACCTGAAACTGTGACAGACCTGCAATCTACTATTACTGCTCTATTACAAGAACTAAAGCCAGATATCCCTATTGAACGTTTAGAACTGGACAGAGTACACAGAGCCCTCACAGCCAAAAAGAAAGATGGACCCCCACGTGATATAATCACAAAATTTCATTATTACAGAACGAAAGAACAAATACTAATTGCTGCAAGAGAAAAAAAGGAACTTAATTTTCAAGGACACAATTATCAAATTTTTGCTGACCTATCCCAACTTACTATTACTAAAAGACGATCCATGAAACCCCAACTAATGGAACTGCAACGCCACAACATTATGTATCAATGGGGCTTCCCCTTTTTAGTCAGATTTAACTACCAAGGTACAATTTACAGAAGCAGATCAGCAGATGAACTACAACAAACCCTTTTAAAATTAAATCTGACAGAACCCACAAGCAGCAACACTCCCACACGCAGAAGAATGGCGTCATCTTCACCTTCAGGCAGCACCCAGAAAATTTCAGAACAAAATGGGAATCATCATTCTCACAAAAGAGGCCGTTATGCCACATCATCCATGGACCAAGAAGATTCAATGGACTGACATCCTAATTCCTGATATCTCTTCATTTATTATACTAAGAGATGGTTCTCTATAAAAAACCTATATTTATAACTGAATGTAACTGCATTCTGATAGTCACACACTGTGTGGGATCATGTTACATTCCAGTTATATTTCTTATTACTTCTGATTCATATAGTCTTAGAATATATAAGTGAAATAAGGAAATTCTTGTTCAGTTATATATTATCAGGTAATAACAATAGATTTATTACTTTTTAGGACAAATATGTTCAATAATCCAGAAGTAATGGAAGCTTTTTCTTTCTTTTCTTAAAACAAATATATTATTACCTAACTAGTTCCTAGAATTATGTTTTTGTTTATTCTAATCTGAAGCAATACAACCTCAATTTTATGAGTTAACATATCTAAACAGTTACATATGAATAAAATATGTAATTGTTTACTCTAAAAGGGTTAAAATCCCAAAATAATTCAAACTATCATCATCAATACCAAAGTTATTAACAGTACCTTTCTAACTGAATTATTTAGCCTAGGGCAAGACTAACCATATACAACCACCCTGGAATAAATAATTTCAACAAAAACTATATTCTGCACTCCAATTAATGAAACATGATTTTAATGTCTTTTGACATAGCACTTCTCTCCTGTAAGCGGAAGATCCGTGTACCCCCATTAGCCCTCCTCATTCTCCCAACCATATTATGTGGGAGTGTGACGAAGGCACTTATTCCCCTGAGAGAGATATTTATTCTCTTTCACGGGTAAATTGTGATTACTTGCAAAAAATAATTTATACAATGTATCATCTAATCTCATATGTTTTTTGTTTACTCTTTACTCCAGAATGTACTGGTTTCTTTTCTATCTATTCATCTCTTCAGTCCACACAGGTTGATCTGCGCAGTCAGCTCTGCATAACAAAAAGTAAGTCAAAACTATTTGATCTATTGCCATGGCACCACTGAATATACTTTCCCTGAATGTTCAGGGAATAAATGTCCCTCAAAAAAGGACCAAAGCCTTCCGTACTTTCCATAACAAGAAGGCTCACATAGTATGCCTCCAAGAAACACACTTCACCAAAGATTCTACTCCAAAATATATTTCTCCTTTTTATCAACAAATTTACACGGCTTCTGCCTGTACCAAACAAAGGGGAACTCTAATTGCATTTCACCGATCCACACCATTCACCTTATCATCAGAAATTAAAGACCCAGAAGGTAGATACCTGATACTCATGGGTTATATAATGGATACAGCAATCACGGTGATTTCCTACTACGCTCCTAACAAACAACCTACACCATTCCTCTCACATATATTACAAGTGATTAATACACACAAAATAGGAACAGTGATAATGTGTGGGGATTCAAACCAGGTCCTCCTCCCATTTCTAGATAAATCACCTTTTACACCATCCAAAATAACCTCTAGATTACCTTTTTCTCAACTTCTTTCCAAATACAATCTGGTAGATTCATGGAGAGAAAGTAACCCAATGAAAAAGAAATTCACTTATTTCTCGCACCCTCATCAAACCTTCACCAGAATAGATCATATTTTTCTAACAATAGGAATGATACCAGAAATTATTGCATCAGATATAATTCCGATTCCGTGGTCTGACCATAATGCAGTATACACTACTATAGCCTCAGCCATACCAAAAGCGCATGACCCAACGTGGTACTTACCGGACATAATGCTCAAACACCCACTACATCAGATGGCCATTGAACAAGCTTTAAAGGAATACATATCAATTAATAATACAACAGACATCTCCCCTATAACACTGTGGGAAGCTCATAAGCCTGTCTTGCGTGGTACAATACAAAGACAAATGGCACTATTTAAACAGGAACGCAAAAATCTAGCAAAAAAACTAGAACTCAATTTTAATGCAGCCTACATATCATTTCAAGATAATCCATCTCAGAGTACAAAATCTCATCTGGAAAAATCTAGATTGGAATACGATCTATTTCTCACTGAGTCAGTTGATAAATCCCTCAAACGCTCCAAACACAATTTCTACATGAATACAAACCAGGTACATATTTGGCTCGGGCATTAAATTCAACTAACAAATCTTTCAAACCAATACGTTTGAAATTATCAAAAAATGTTTACACTTGTAATCCAGTTAAAATAGTCCATAAATTTCACTCACATCTCACAACTTTATACAAGACAAACAATGAATTTAATCCTACAGAAGCTGAATCCTTCTTCTCAAAAATAACCTTACCTGAGTTATCTCAGAATCAAAAAAGCAGTTTGGATGAGCCTATAACTATAGATGAAGTTGCTAACGCCATAAAAGACCTAAAACTTAACAAAAGACCGGGCCCAGATGGCTACTCGGCTTTATACTATAAAACATTCTCAGAAATACTCTCTCCCATTCTCACTGAAACTTTTAACAAACTTCTAGATGGACATTCTTTTCGGCAAGAAACACTAATGGCAATTGTTTGTATGATCCCAAAACCCCTTTCTGATGATACTTCCTGTGTAAATTATCGGCCTATCTCTCTGTTAAACCTCGATATTAAATTATTAGCAAAAATAATAGCAAAACGCCTCAATAGCATTATAGGAAAATTAATACATAGAGATCAAGTAGGCTTCATGCCAAATAGACAGGCAGGCGATAATATACGCAGGGCAGTGTTATTGGCACATATTGCTAAAAAACGGAAAATCCCTTTATGTTTTCTATCTCTCGATATTAAGAGGGCATTTGACACAGTATCCTGGCAATATATGCAATATTCATTACAAAAATGGGGTTTTGGACCCCACTTTTTAACATGGATCAAAGCATTATATAATAAACCCAAAGCCTATATAAAATATGCTGGATACAAATCTGAAGCCTTTAATATCGAAAGAGGTACCCGACAGGGTTGCCCATTATCTCCCTTATTATTTGCCCTTATACTCGAACCCATGGCCCAATACATCAGAACAAACCAAACTATAACTGGCATTGAAGTAGGAGGTATTACACACAAATTATGTATATTTGCAGACGATATATTACTTTTTCTATCATCACCACAGGTCTCTGGTCCTAACTTAATACCAGCTCTTGATGGATTTGCAGCCCTATCTGGCCTTATGATTAATCCTAAGAAATGCCTAGTGCTTAATATTTCACTCACAAACATGGAATTGATCCCGGCTAGGGCTGCACTCCCATTCACATGGGCAGAAAAATCAATCCCATATCTTGGAATTCATTTAACAGCATCTCATTCTGACTTATTCTCAACCAATTATCCTCCTGTATTAAGACAGATCACAAATCTAATAAAACAATGGTCGCAACTTCCTTTATCCTGGATAGGGAAGATTAATGCAATCAAAATGACTATTCTACCCAAATTGCTTTATCTATTCAGAGTCCTCCCTATTCCAATTCCTTCCTATTTTTTGAGAATAGTACAAAAAAGAGCAACTTCGTTTATATGGGGCTCTTCTAAACCACGTATACCTATACACGCACTACATCTTCCCAAAAATAAAGGAGGCCTGGGATACCCTAATTTTACTAACTACTACAGAGCAGCACATTTGGCCAGTCTGTCCAAATACCATGCAAAACAGGAAATCCCATTATGGGTATTTATAGAGGCTTCAGAAAATGACCCTCTATTAATATCAAATTTATTATGGCTTGATCCTAAAGACCGCTTTAAAATTCATAATCCCATAACTAAACACTTCTTATCTCTCTGGGATAAACTAAAAACCAAATATCAGTTACAATCTCCACACAATCCTCTCCTTTCTTTTAGCAGAAATCCGGCCTTTTATCCGGCATGGATCTACCCAAATTCTTTTAAAGCTTGGACAACATCAGGCATTCAGACACTAAATGACTTCATAGCATCTAAATCATTCCTTTCATTCCCATCGCTTAGAGAAAAATATGATCTACCAAACTCTGAGATATTTAGATATCTCCAAATCAAAAACTTCTATACACCATTCCTAAAGGGGGATACACCATTATCCCAATTATCCATTTTTGAATCAATCTGTACAAAAGATCCATTTGCTAAAGGTACAATTTCATCACTTTATAATCAATTATATGGAGTAGCAAATCTTAATAGACCCTCTTACGTTCAGAGGTGGGAGGAGGACCTGGGACGAACTTTAGAAGACACGGACTGGTCTAACATATGGCTCACATCTAAGTCATCTTCACCCAACATCTTAGCACTGGAGACAAATTATAAAGTCCTAACTCGCTGGTACCTTGTACCCGCTAGAGTGGCAAAATATTCACCTAACACCTCAGCTCTTTGTTTTCGAGGATGCCCAGAAATAGGCACATATTTACACATATGGTGGACGTGCCCAGTAATCCAAACCTTCTGGAAGGAAGTCTTCGTGATTGCATCTAAAATATTTAAAAAAATAATACAACCAGATCCATATTTAACTTTACTTAATCTAAAACCGGAATGGTTAACACTCTCTCAATTCAAACTTATGATCCAACTAATAACGGCTGCAAAACAAACAGTAGCCAAGGCATGGAAATCTCCTACATTGGTACTAGCAGAAACAATTCACAGAATGAATAATACAATGTCCCATGCTAAGATGGTAGCCATCG
Organism: Aquarana catesbeiana; assembly: GCF_042186555.1. Lineage (NCBI taxonomy): Eukaryota > Metazoa > Chordata > Amphibia > Anura > Ranidae > Aquarana > Aquarana catesbeiana. The sequence continues at coordinate 14,186,196 of NC_133328.1, read as the reverse complement.
ATCAAAATCAAATTCCAAAATTTGAAAAACTTTGGCATCCTTGGATAAAACAACAGTTCCTGTCAAACTTCAATGACTCTGTCCTGTTGCCATGGTAACAGATTAAATGACTTACAGAGACACCCATTCTAAGGCTTCAAAGAGAACTAAAAATAATAATAAACTGACGAGCGGGACAACCTTGTGGACCATACCTCTACCTTTCAACCTTTTTTCTTCTTTCTCTTTCCTTTTCTCCGCCTTACGATTAAAGCTCATTATCAGAATTTATTTGACCTATATACACTCTACTTGTAAACAATATGTATAGTAGGTATAAATCATTTAAATACCTACAAAAGTAACTAAGGAAATGATATATATCTTTAATTTAGGTTTACGTGAACCCAATGTTTAATATTTGAAATTTCATGATATTTACCTATATAAACCCTACTGTAAAACAATGAGCTTACTTTATAGATCCTTGTAAACTTACTTTATGTATCTTTATAACATTGTAAACTCAATAAACTTCTTTTGACAAGGAAAACCTCAACCTCTTGCTTGCCACCCTTTGCCTTCAAACCAGCATCAGTTCTTCTAAGTAGACTTGCAGACAGTTGTTGAAGGACCTCGGCAGGTAGGTTGTTCTATGTACATCTTGGAGAACTAAGTACAGATCTTCTGTGGCTGTCGGCAGCCTCCAATCCTTCTGTCTCTTCATGTCATCCCAGACAGACTCTATGGTGAGATCAGGGCTCTGTGGGGGCCAGACCATCACTTCTAGGTCTCCTTGTTCTTCTTTACACTGAAGATCGTTCTTAATGACATTGGCTGTATGTTAATGGTCATTGCTCTGCAGCAGAACACATTTGGAGCCAACCGCACACCTCCCTGATCGTATGGCATGATGGAGAAGTATCTGCCTGCATTTCTGAGCACTGAGGACTCCATTAATCCTGACCAAATCTCCAACCCCATTTGCAGAAATACAACCCCAAACTTGCAAGGAACCTCCACCATGCTTCACAGTCGGGGCTGCAGACACTCATTATTGTACCGCTCTCCAGCACTTCCCCCCCAACAAACTGCCTCCTGCTAAAGCCAAATATTTCACATTTTGACTCATCAGTCCAGAGCACCTGCTGCCATTTTTCTGCACTCCAGTACCTATGTTTTCCTGCATAGGATGTGGAAACAAGGATAAGCAAATCAACTATGCAGGGGTGCAGAAAAATGGCAGCAGGTGCTCTGCTCTGATGAGTCAAAATGTGAAATATTTGGCTGTAGACATGGATTTGAGCTACTGAAAGCCTAACCTAGTCGTTCCCGCTCCCTGTACAGCCCGGTGCTCCGGTGAGCGCTTAGGGGGCAGAGCAGAGACCCGGTGACTGACACACTGAAGACCGAGAACCAAGGGATCAGTGGTCTTTGATCACTCAGTCTCAGTCCACCTAGGAGTCTAATTGTGTTTTTTTTTTTTTTTAACGTCAAACTTCTCTTTTAAAGAGAACCTGTCAAAGTCAAAATTTTAACGTGCTTGTAAACGCACACATCAGTGGTGCCCACGTACAAAAATGTTGATTGGGCCACACAACTGTATTACATATTGCCATGCACAATAATTCTAGGACCATTATTCATGGTCAACTCTAAACTTTTAAAGTATTTCCTATGGAAAATGTGGGGTACTTATGTTTATTGTGGCCTCAAAGGTGTACACAGAATTTTAATGTTTGACGTGTCGGGTATAAACAGTATTTCACAAAAGTGAGTATGCCCCTCACATTTTTGTAAATATTTTCTTCTATCTTTTCATGTGACAACACTGAAGAAATGACACTTTGCTACAATGTAAAGTAGTGAGTGTACAGCTTGTATAACAGTGTAAATTTGCTGTCCCCTCAAAATAACTCAACACACCCCCATTAATGTCTAAACCGCTGGCAACAAAAGTGAGTACACCCCTAAGTGAAAATGTCCAAATTGGGCCTAATTAGCTATTTTCCCTCCCCGGTGTCATGTGACTCGTTAGTGTTACAAGGTTTCTGGTGTGAATGAGGAGCAGGTGTGTTAAATTTAGTGTTGTCGCTCTCACTCTCTCATACTAGTCACTGGACGTTCAACATGGCACCTCATGGCAAAGAACTCTCTGAGGATCTGAATAAAGAATTGTTGCTCTACATAAAGATGGCCTAGGCTATAAGAATATTGCCAAGACCCTGAAACTGAGCTGCAGCACGGTGGCTAAGACCATACAGAGGTATAACAGGACAGGTTCTACTCAGAACAGGCCTCGCCATGGTCGACCAAAGAAGTTGAGGTCACGTGCTCAGGATCATATCCAGAGGTTGTCTTTGGGAAATAGACGTATGAGTGCTGCCAGCATTGCTGCAGAGGTTGAAGGGGTGGGGGGTCAGCCTGTCAGTGCTCAGACCATACGCCGCACACTGCATCAAATTGGTTTGCATGGCTATCATCCCAGAAGGAAGCCTCTTCTAAAGATGATGCACAAGAAAGTCCACAAACAGTTTGCTGAAGACAAGCAGAGTAAAGACATGGATTACTGGAACCATGTCCTGTGGTCTGATGAGACCAAGATAAACTTATTTGGTTCAGATGGTGACAAGCGTGTGTGGGGGCAACCAGGTGAGGAGGACAAAGACAAGTGTGTCTTGTCTACAGTCAAGCATGGTGGTGGGAGTGTCATGGTCTGGAGCTGCATGAGTGCTGCCGGCACTGGGGAGCTACAGTTCATTGAGGGAACCATGAATGCCAACATGTACTGTGACATACTGAAGCAGAGCACGATCCCCTCCCTTCAGAGACTGGGCTGCAGGGCAGTATTCCTACATGATAATGACCCCAAACACACCTCCAAGACGACCACTGCCTTGCTAAAGAAGCTGAGAGTAAAGGCGATGGACTGGCCAAGCATGTCTCCAGACCTAAACCCTATTGAGCATCTGTGGGACATCATCAAACGGAAGGTGGAGGAGCGCAAGGTCTCTAACATCCACCAGCTCTGTGATGTCATCATGGAGGAGGGGAAGAGGACTCCAGTGACAACCTGTGAAGCTCTGGTGAACTCCATGCCCAAGAGGGTTAAGGCAGTGCTGGAAAATAATGGTGGCCACACAAAATATTTACACTTTGGGCCCAATTTGGACATTTTCACTTAGGGGTGTACTCACTTTTGTTGCCAGCGGTTTAGACATTAATGGCTGTGTGTTGAGTTATTTTGAGGGGACAGCAAATTTACACTGTTATACAAGCTGTACACTCACTACTTTACATTGTAGCAAAGTGTCATTTCTTCAGTGTTGTCACATGAAAAGATAGAAGAAAATATTTACAAAAATGTGAGGGGTGTACTCACTTTTGTGAGATACTGTATGTAGTCAGTATAAGCTCTTTTTTATTATATTAGACCAAAATGTACAATATATTGCATTTGTGTGTCCTAAAATTAACATTAGTGTATTTTTTTTGCAGAAATGTTGAACTCGATAAACTGTTGCGCTAATATCGTGTGACATAAAAAAATTGGAACTACCACCTACTACCTTCAGGGTGTCTGCTTTCTAAAAATATAAAAAACAAACACCAGAGGGCACCTCCATCTAGCTGTAGATGGAGGCGCCCTCTGGTGTTCATTTTTTATTTATTTTTTTTATATGTGCATTAGGATCGCAAGACCTATTCTGAGAGGAGCTGCGTCCACTTCACCTGGTGTTACCAACCACTCTCCTGGGTCTCTTATGTGTCCCGTTAAATGACGTTTGGGCAGTGACAGCCCGTTCATTAGGGGGCATGGGCGCTGCCCCCCCCTGATGCATGCGCCTGGCCCCTAATCTCCAAGCAGGGCACCGGACGCATGGATGTCAATGTTTTTTTTTTTTTTTTTGAAGCATGTGATTAGAGCCAGAGGCTCTAATTGGCTTAAAAAAGGGTGGGCCTACCCTCTTGTGTGACATTAGCAAATTCATATTCGCTTATGTCTTCCTGCTTCTCCTCGGGGCCAATCAGGAAGTGTCTCCTGAGACCCGATTTGCCCGGAGTCTTAGGACAGGTCTCAGGACCCGTCTCCTGTTCAGCCGGCAGGAGAAGCAATTCCCCTGCAGCAGCAGTCTCTTCTTCCTACCCCAGATGCAGCAGAGAATCGCCACCTCATCCTCCTCCCCACACCTCTATCGCAGTACGGTATGGCCATCGATCGTGTGAGGGGGGGTGGCACTAGTGCGAGAGGATCGTGGCAGTGAGGGGTTTGTGTAGTGCCAGTGGAACGCCCCGTTTTGATTGATTGGGAGCCGCTGGCGGTGGAGGTGCGTGTGAGGGGGCCAAGTTTGATTGCGCCCTCCCCAAAATTTTGACCACTAGCCACCACTGGGGTTGGGTTCTAGTCAGTACATTAGCTTAATTATCTTCTTTGGTTTCTAAAAATATATACCATTTGGGGGGGTTTAAGGAATCTTCATATCTAGAGTAATTTTTTTTAGGAAGATGAAGACTCTCCAAGTAAGCACAGCAGGACTAAGGGTCCTCTCCCGCTTAGCTAAGGCCTTATATAACGAGGGGTAAAATTTGTGGAAGGATTGGAGAACTTTACGAGGGCTTTGAGAAAAAGAACCATCCAGGCAATGCAGTTTTGGAACTGCTCCAGTGCGGAGTTTTGGGTTCAGCTTAGGGGCAAGTAAGGGGCCAATGTTTGTCTTTATGCATGTAGAATCGCATTGAGGCCCAACAAACACTCTTTTCAACTTGCGTTGTCAAGTCTAGATTAAGCTTTAGCCTTGTCTGGTCTATTTGTTGGAGGACGGAGGAATTCGAGGAACTATTGTTACGTTGGAGTAGCGAATGCAGTTTAAGGTCAAATACGTTCCCGTCACGCGCCTTTCTAAGTTGAGAAGACGTTTGAATGGTATTCCCGTGAACCGTCGCTCTGTGAGTGGCCAACACTGCTACTGGCGATACATCGTCTGTTAAGTTATCCTGAAAATATTGTCTTAAACTCATTCAGATATCCTCACACCAACATTCGTCAGACAGTAAAGATTCATTAAGCTGCCGTTGAGGCTAGAAATATTTTTTTTTATGTGCGTTAAATAAAATGGTTTTGGCAGTGAAAGTTGGGCTGGTTAAAATTTCTTTCCTGCAACCACGGGTGTTGAAAGTAACAATGTTGACAGGGGAATCCCTCCCGCTGTGAGCCATTGTATTCTCCTGTCGGGGGGACAGGGGATGTCGGGACAACTCAGTGATTGTTGCTAGCCAGTGGCGGCTGGTGCTCCAATGCTTGGGGGGGTGGCAAAACCACCCGTTCAACTCCCCCAAGTAGGTAAGTCTTTTGGTCACACCACCCCCCCTCTCGGTCGCTCGATCGTCAGCCCACCAGCCCCGCACTTACCCCATCCAAGTCGCGGGCAGTGCTTCCTCCTCGCTGACTTCACCCCCTGCATCTACTCCTCCTCAGCTTCACCGTGGCCTCCCCTGCATCTCCTCCTCCTCAGCGGCCAATACGTTCGCTTCTCCTCTCGGCCAATTGGTCTCAGGACCCGCTTCCTGATTGGCCCACCCTTTTTTTCAGCCAGTTAGAGCCTCAGGCTCTAATCACATGCTTTAAAAAAAAAAAAAACCCATTCGAATCCATGCGTCCGGTGCCCTGCAAGTAAATTAGGAACCGGGCGCATGGTTTCAGGGGGCTGCCCCTGCGCCCCTTATGGATGGGCCGCTACTGCTGTACGAAGAGTGAAGAATAGCAATTTTCAACTTTTTTCTCTATTAAAAACATTGTAACATTGTCCGGTTAGAAAAAAAGACACAAAGTCCATCGAGTTTAACTGATTTGGTGTGTTGTTCCTTCCCGGGACATGGTCACACAGCCCTGTTTACCATTATAAACTCTGCACTTGAAAGCAATTGAGATAGTCTCAGTGGGAATATCATCACTCAGCTGACAGCCAGCAGAACTGAGAGAGTGCTATCTGCAGATAAGGGTGGAACAGACGTCTGGGTAGACTCACGGCTCTACCGCCGTACAGCGCTGGGATGGCTGCAGATGGAGATGTCCGCTAATTTATATTCTAATGTGCAATGAACATATCACTATATTACCAAAAGTATTGGGACGCCTGCCTTTACACGCACATGAACTTTAATGGCATCCCAGTCTTAGTCCGTAGGGTTCAATATTGAGTTGGACCACCCTTTGCAGCTATAACAGCTTCAACTCTTCTGGGAAGGCCGTCCACAAGGTTTAGGAGTGTGTCTATGGGAATGTTTGACCATTCTTCCAGAAGAACAGGCACTGATATTGGACAAGAAGGCCTCGCTCACCGTCTCCGCTCTAATTCATCCCAAAGGTGTTCTATCGGGTTGTGCAGGCCAATCAAGTTCCTCCACCCCAAACTCACTTATCCATGTCTTTATGGACATTGCTTTGTGCACTGCTCCAAATCATTTGGTGGAGGGGGGATTATGGTGTGGGGGGTTATCTTTCAGGGGTTGGGTTTGGCCCTTTAGTTCCAGTGAAGGGAACTCTCAAGGCGTCAGCGTACCAAGACATTTTGGACAATTTCATGCTCCCAACTTTGTGGGAACAGTTTGGGGACGACCCCTTCCTGTTCCAAAATGTCTAAGCACCAGTGTACAAAGCAAGGTCTATAAAGACATGGATGAGCGAGTTTGGGGTGGAGGAACTTGACTGGCCTGCACAGAGTCCTAATCTCAACCCGATTGGGATGAATTAGAGTAGAGCTGAGACTGCGAGCCAGGCCTTCTCATCCATCATCAGTGCCTGACCGCACAAATGCTCTTCTGGAAGAATGGTCAAACATTCCCATAGACACACTCCTAAACCTTGTGGACAGCCTTCCCAGAAGATTTGAAGCTGTTATAGCTGCAAAGGGTGGGCCAACTCAATATTGAACCCTACGGACTAAGACTGGGATGCCATTAAAGTTCATGTGTGTGTAAAGGCAGGTTTGTTTGCCGCCCTCCTCAAAAATTTGAGCACCAGCCGCCACTGCGCCAAACGATTGCGAGAGTCAGTAGTAGCTATGCTTGCCTCTTTCCCTGTACCTCCAGATCCCATCCTGTGCATGCTCAGGAGTGCACCCCCGCTCAGCTGTGCTGATTGTCAAGTAGAAATGAAGGGGCTGCACATCAATCTCATTGATGTTAAACCAGCTTTAACTACTTCAATACCGACACTTTCACCACCTTCCTGCCCAGGCCAATTTTCAGATTTCAGCGCTGTTGCACTTTGAATGACAATTGCACGGTCATGCAACACTGTACCCAGATGACATTTGTATAATTTTTGGAGACAGATAGAGCTTTCTTTTGATAGTATTTAATCAACACTGCTTTTTTAGTTTCTGTTATAATATTTTGCAAATAAGTAATTTTTATTCTTCACTGATGTACGCCGATGAGACTGTACTGATGGGCACTGATGAGTATGCACTGATGGGCACTGATGGGGCTGCACTGATAATCTGGGCACTGATGGGGCTGCACTGATGATCAGTGCCCTGATTATCAGTGTAGACAATTTACTCACTGTGCCCTTTCTGCTTTGCTGGTATCGGCTCTTCTATACCGTTCGATAACCGGCGGGTCTGTTTACATGCGATCAGCTGTGATTGGACACAGCTGATCACATGGTAAAGGGCCTCTGTGATTGTCCCTTTACCACGATCTGTGATCAGCTGTGTGCAAAGAACATAGCGGTCACAGAGCGCGCCCGATGTGCGCCTCAGGGGAGGTGCGGTTCTGGGAGGACATCCATGGAAGCCCTCCCAGAACAGGAGAACCATGCTGTAGACGTCTTTCGGCTATAGTATGGCCATTAGGCAGTTATGGAGGATTCACAACATTTAGTCTGGCTGTTCACCTTCAGCATCAACGTGTTTCACCCCATTAAGGGATTAATCATGGAGTCTTGGTTAACTTCTGTACTGTCACTGATACTTCCTAATGTACCACTTGTCAGTTACATATACAAGTCATAATGTTGTGTACCTTGTTGGAGGCCTCCCCTCTGGTTCTAGCCTCAGAACACCCTTGGGTATGATGATAGGTGTGCATAGCACAAAGTAGCATGGGTGCTGGGGATCCGGGTGGTTGATAGTTGCCCATGGAGTTGGCCAGCAAGGACAGTATCCAGGCAGCAGACAGGAGTCTCAAAGATACCCCGGAAGGAACTGTAGCTGGCAGTCTTTACAACTGTGGTAAGATGTTGCAAGGCAGGACTCGTAGGGCAGGTCTAGAAGGCAGTATTGGCGAGAACATGCACAGGTAATCAGAAAAGAGATGTTATCTCAGAGCTGAGCTGGAGTCATACACAAGTAACCAATCAGGATGAGGGACGTAGTTTGGAGCCTAGCCAGGGTCATATACAGGTAACCAATCATGATGAGGGATGCAGTCTGGAGCCTAGCCGGGGTCATATTCAGGTAACCAATCAGGATGAGGGATGTAGTCTGGAGCCTAGCCGGGGTCATAAACAGGTAGACAATAATGAAGATGGGTGAAGTATGGAGCCTAGCTGGGGTCATACAAAGGTAACCAATCAGGATGAGGGATGTAGTTGGAAGCCTAATCAAGGTCATACACAGGTAACCAATGAGCATGAGGGATGTAGCCTGGAGCCTAGCCGGGGTCATATACAGGTAACCAATCATGATGAGGGAAGCAGTCTGGAGCCTAGCCGGGGTCCTACACAGGTAACCAATCAGGATGAGGGCTGTAGTCTGAAGCCTAGCTGGGGTCATACACAGGTAACCAATCAGGATGAGGGATGTAGTCTGGAGCCTAGCCGGGGTCATACACAGGTAACCAATCAGGATGAGGGATGTAGTTGGGAGCCTAGCTGGGGTCATACACAGGTAACCAATCAGGATGAAGGATGTAGTTGGGAGCCTAGCTGGGGTCATACACAGGTAACCAATCAGGATGAGGGATGTAGTCTGGAGCCTAGCCAGGGTCATAAACAGGTAGACAATAATGATGATGGATGAAGTCTGGAGCCTAGCTGGGGTCATACACAAGTAACCAATCAGGATAAGGGATGTAGTCTGGAGCCTTGCCGGGGTCATACACAGGTAACCAATCAGAATTAAGGATGTAGTTTGGAGCCTAGCCGGGGTCATACACAGGTAACCAATCAGGATGAGGGACGTGGTCTGGAGCCTAGCCGGGGTCATACACATGTAACCAATCAGGATGAGGGACGTAGTCTGGAGCCTAGCCAGGGTCATACACATGTAACCAATCAGGATGAGGGATGTAGTCAGGAGCCAAGCCAAGGTGATACACAGAAGATCAAAGGGAAGCAAGGTCTATCAACAAGCCAAGGTCATGATCAGGAGTCAGGCAGAGGAAAGTCCAAGAAGAACCCGAGGATCACAGACAGCTGAAGACCATCCAGAAATTACCAGTCACAACTCCTTTCCTTAAATAGGGAGTTTGAGGTCAGTTCTGGGATTGGATGTGTGCAAACATGCACCAGCACACACAGACATGTGCATCGTTGATGTGCATGCCCATGCAGGCTACTGGCAACCCATTGACGCCAGTTGTTATTGGCTTTATTCTATTTGCTTGTTTAAGCCTGTAGCTAGGGGTTTTCTCTAAGTCAAACTTCTATTAGGACCAGTAGTATGATTTGTGCCAGAGCCTTACCTGTTATTTCTGGTTGCTTTTACCAAATGTATTTTTTGTTTTGTAGTTTTAGAAACTGACAGCTGCTACACATTGAGATTGAGAGGTCACTTTATATTGCAATAAATTGTACAACTGCATGTGCAGCATTGTTATACACAATGTCAAAATCTGAAGTAAGAGTGGGATTTGGCGTTGTGTCCTCTAACAGTTGCGTATTTCACTGTTTCTGTCCCAAACTTGGCTTACGCATTGCATTTCCTGACAATGAAGGGACAGCAGAGTCTCAGGCTGGATCTCAGCGGACGTTAATAATGTGAGTGGTGATGGCGCAGTGGTCGATGAGGCGATGAGTTTGGACAGCTGTACCCGCACAGGAAGTGGGTGCAGCAACAACACATGCTGTACAAATCTGGAGCTCATTTACTTTCCTAAACTATAAACTGGAATAATAGAGGAGATAATTTCATCACCAAGTGTGTTATTTATTTATTTATTTAAAATTTTTTTGATGAGCCTAGCAGAATTGTCCTGTGTGTTTTATTGGTTTACATAACCCAAGCAGCTTGCCTTAAAACAATGTTGTAATCCCAGGCTGTGTCAGTGATAGTTAGGAGAAGTGACCGGAGTTGACGTCAAGTCCCAGACTGACTTCTCTTCAGTTTATTAAAGTGTTTGCATAGCCAAAGCGTTTTCTCTGTTTTAGCTAAAGTAAAGGGTAGGTATAATCCTGTAAGGGTATTTTTTACTGTCTGTGTCCCACTAGGTAGATTTCCCTTCACTTCCCATCCTGGAGACGTAACAGCAAACCTGGGAACTTGCCAACGTTCAATGTTTGTGTCCCCCTAGGTAGATTTCCCTTCACTTCCCATCCTGGAGATGTAACAGCATACCTGGGAACTTGCCGACATTCACTATTTGTGTCTTCCTAGGTAGGTCTTCCTAGGTAGATTTTCCTTCACTTCCCATCCTGGAGATGTAACAGCATACCTGAGAACTTGCCGACTATCACTGTGTCCTCCTAGGTAGATTTCCCTTCACTTCCTGTCCTGGAGATACCACAGCATACCTGGGAACTTGACAACGTTCACTATTTGTGTCCTCCTAGGTAGATTTCCCTTCGCTTCCCGTCCTGGAGACGTAACAGCATACCTGAGAACCTGCCAATGTTCACTGTTTGTGTCCTCCTAGGTAGATTTCCCTTCACTTCCCGTCCTGGAGACGTAACAGCATACCTGGGAACTTGCCAACGTTCACTATTTGTGTCCTCCTAGGTAGATTTCCCTTCACTTCCCGTCCTGGAGATGTAACAGCATATCTGGGAACTTGCCGACGTTCACTATTTGTGTCTTCCTAGGTAGGTCTTCCTAGGTAGATTTTCCTTCACTTCCCGTCCTGGAGATGTAACAGCATACCTGAGAACTTGCAGACTATCACTGTGTCCTCCTAGGTAGATTTCTCTTCACTTCCTGTCCTGGAGATACCACAGCATACCTGGGAACTTGCCAACGTTCACTATTTGTGTCCTCCTAGGTAGATTTCCCTTCACTTCCCGTCCTGGAGACGCAACAGCATACCTGGGAACTTGCCAACGTTCACTGTTTGTGTCCCCCTAGGTAGATTTCCCTTCACTTCCCATCCTGGAGATGTAACAGCATACCTGGGAACTTGCCAACGTTCACTGTTTGTGTCTTCCTAGGTAGATTTTCCTTCACTTCCTGTCCTGGAGATGTAACAGCATACCTGGGAACTTGCCAACGTTCACTATTTGTGTCCTCCTAGGTAGATTTCCCTTCACTTCCCATCCTGGAGATGTAACAGCATACCTGGGAACTTGCCGACATTCACTATTTGTGTCTTCCTAGGTAGATTTTCCTTCACTTCCTGTCCTGGAGACGTAACAGCATACCTGAGAACTTGCCAACGTTCACTGTTTGTGTCATCCTAGGTAGATTTCCCTTCACTTCCCGTCTTGGAGAGGTAACAGCATACCTGGGAACTTGCCAACGTTCACTGTTTGTGTCCTCCTAGGTAGATTTCCCTTCACTTCCCATCCTGGAGATGTAACAGCATACCTGGGAACTTGCCGACGTTCACTATTTGTGTCTTCCTAGGTAGGTCTTCCTAGGTAGATTTTCCTTCACTTCCCGTCCTGGAGATGTAACAGCATACCTGAGAACTTGCCGACTATCACTGTGTCCTCCTAGGTAGATTTCCCTTCACTTCCTGTCCTGGAGATACCACAGCATACCTGGGAACTTGACAACGTTCACTATTTGTGTCCTGCTAGGTAGATTTCCCTTCACTTCCCGTCCTGGAGACGTAACAGCATACCTGGGAACTTGCCAACGTTCACTGTTTGTGTCCTCCTAGGTAGATTTCCCTTCACTTCCCGTCCTGGAGATGTAACAGCATAACTGGGAAATTGCCAACGTTCACTATTTGTGTCCTCCTAGGTAGATTTTCCTTCACTTCCCGTCCTGGAGATGTAACAGCATACCTGAGAACCTGCCGACTATCAATGTGTCCTCCTAGGTAGATTTTCCTTCACTTCCTGTCCTGGAGATACCGCAGCATACCTGGGAACTTGCCAACGTTCACTATTTGTGTCCTCCTAGGTAGATTTCCCTTTACTTCCCGTCCTGGAGATGTAACAGCATACCTGGGAACTTGCTGACGTTCACTATTTGTGTCTTCCTAGGTAGATTTTCCTTCACTTCCAGTCCTGGAGATGTAACAGCATACCTGGGAACTTGCCAACGTTCACTATTTGTGTCCTCCTAGGTAGATTTCCCTTCACTTCCAGTCCTGGAGACGTAACAGCATACCTGAGAACTTGCCAATGTTCACTGTTTGTGTCCTCCTAGGTAGATTTCCCTTCACTTCCCATCCTGGAGATGTAACAGCATACCTGGGAACTTGCCGACGTTCACTATTTGTGCCTTACTAGGTAGGTCTTCCTAGGTAGATTTTCCTTCACTTCCCGTCCTGGAGATACCACAGCATACCTGAGAACTTGCCGACTATCACTGTGTCCTCCTAGGTAGATTTCCCTTCACTTCCTGTCCTGGAGATACCACAGCATACCTGGGAACTTGCAAACATTCACTATTTGTGTCCTCCTAGGTAGATTTCCCTTCACTTCCCGTCCTGGAGATGTAACAGCATATCTGGGAACTTGCCGACGTTCACTATTTGTGTCTTCCTAGGTAGGTCTTCCTAGGTAGATTTTCTTTCACTTCCCATCCTGGAGACATAACAGCACACCTGGGAACTTGCCAACATTCACTATTTGTGCCCTCCTAGGTAGATTTCCCTTCACTTCCCGTCCTGGAAATGTAACAGCATACCTGGGAACTTGCCGACTTTCACTATTTGTGTCTTCCTAGGTAGGTCTTCCTAGGAAGATTTTCCTTCACTTCCCGTCCTGGAGATGTAACAGCATACCTGGGAACTTGCCGACTATCACTGTGTCCTCCTAGGTAGATTTCCCTTCACTTCCTATCCTGGAGATACCACAGCATACCTGGGAACTTGCCGACATTCACTGTGTCCCACTAGGTAGATTCCCTACATACAGTGCCTTGCAAAAGTATTCACCCCCCTTGGCATTTTTAGTGTTTTGTTGCCTCACAACCTAGAATTAACATGGATTGTTTGAGGATTTGCATCATTTAATTTACAGAACATGCCCACAACTTTGAAGATGTTTTTTTTTTTATTGCGAAGCAAACAACAAATAGGACAAAATAACAGAAAAAGTCAATGTGCATAATTATTCACCCCCCTAAAGTCAATTCTTTGTAGAGCCACCTATCACAGCTCCAAGTCGCTTTGGATAAGTCTCTATGAGCTTGCCACATCTTACCACTGGGATTTTTGCCCATTCCTCCTTACAAAACTGCTCCAGCTCCTTCAAGTTGGATGGTTTGCGCTTGTGAACAGCAATCTTTAAGTCTGACCACAGATTTTCTATTGGATTGAGGTCTGGGCTTTGACGAGGCCATTCCAACACATTTACTTTTTTCCCCTTAAACCACTCAAGTGTTGCTTTAGCAGTGTGTTTGGGGTCATTGTCCTGCTGGAAGGTGAACCTCCGTCCTAGCCTCAAATCACACACAGAGTGGTACAGGTTTTGCTCAAGAATATCCCTGTATTTAGCACCATCCATCTTTCCCTCAACTCTGACCAGTTTCCCGACTGCTGTGGGGATGGTGTTCTTTGGGTGATGTGATGTGTTGGGTTTGCGCCAGATATAGCTTTTTCTTTGATGGCCAAAAAGTTCAATTTTAGTCTCATCAGACCAGAGCACCTTCCTCCATACATTTTGGGAGTCTCCCACATGCCTTTTCACAAACTCAAAACCTGCCATTTTGTTTTTTTGCTGAAAGTAATGGTTTTCTTCTGGCCACTCTGCCATAAAGCCCAACTCTATGGAGCGTACGGCTTATTGTCGTCCTATGTACAGATACTCCAGTCTCTGCTGTGGAACTCTGCAGCTCCTCCAGGGTTACCTTAGGTCTCTGTGCTGCCTCTCTGATTAATTCCCTCCTTACCCGGTCCGTGAGTTTTGGTGTGCGGCCGTCTCTTAGCAGGTTTGCTGTTGTGCCATGTTCTTTCCATTTGGTTATGATAGATTTGATAGTGCTCCTAGGGATCATCAAAGATTTGGATATTTTTTTAACCTAACCCTGACTTGTACTTCTCAACAACATTGTCCCTTACTTGTTTGGAGAGTTCCTTGGTCTTCATGGCAGTGTTTGGTTAGTGGTGCCTCTTGCTTAGGTAATAAAAAAAAGGTTTATAGGGCGCACAGGACTAACATGATCCAGAAAATGTCTCTACTAAAATTAGGAAGTCCAAAATAAAAAGAAAGGTGTTGGCAAGGATGATGGAAAGGTAGGATGATCTTCAGCAAAAAGGGCTGCAACTTTAAAAGACTGAAGCAGGCTCTATAATGACACAAGGAAACAACAAAGGCGCCTCTAAGTGCAGAAGATTAACAATTTTAATGCCCCAAAACGGGTTAAAAGCACTTACAGAATGGAAGTGGTAATCAGGCACATCATGATTAAAGCTGCATTGGAAAGGGTGGCGGTCAGAGGAAGCCTTCAGATGGAATGGATGTGATCACTAAACACAGCGGTGTAGGACACAGGAAGCCGCTGTGAAGCCGGCGTCATCAGCTGGAAGGACGGTGAACCCGGAAGTGATGTCATCCACGGAGCGGCTCAATAACCAGCTTGAACCGCAAACAAACAGCCTGGGCGAGGATGTGATGTCATCACAGTCACGTGACTTTTTCAAGGATCTTCGCGTGGGAGGAGCCAAGGAAGCTCTGTGCAGATCAGCAGTTTCACACAGTGTACTGCACTGAATCTGCTCCTGTCTAAGGCGGCTGACTGCTATAGTAAAACCTGCATATGCCTTATCATTATAAGGCACACGTGAGTGGATTGAAGTTTGCCTGTGTACCTTGGTATCCTAACTATTGCACAATGATTGTTTTTTTTCTCTTATCTGCCTGTTTATGATTCTCACATTGGTTGTGAATAGAAGCAAAAAACACATTGGTACTATCAATGAGCACCTTAATTAAGCAAGTGTTTTTAAACAGCTTTGCTAGTGATCAAAAGCTCTATACCAATCAGGATTCTACACCTGTATAATTGAACCTTCTGAATACATCCCTATATATTTATTTTTATGTGGATTTTTTATGTGAATTTTTTACACATTTGGTGTCACTAATTTTTTATAATTTTACACTATTTTGATTGCTGGATTTTATAGGAATTTTTACTCACCGCTGGATTTATTTGACTATTTATATTTATTCTTATATATTCATTTTCATGCACATTGTGAAGCGCTTCAAATATCATTATTTATTAGATTGTACACAGGTGGACATCATTTCACTAATTATGTGACTTCTGAAGGTAATTGGTTGCACCAGAGCTTTTTATAGGCTTCATAACAAAGCGGGGTGAATACATTACGCACATGCCAATTATCAGTTTTTTTATATCTGAAAAATAGTTTTATGTATATATTTTTCTAATTTTACTTCACCAACTTAGACGATTGTATTCTGATCCATCACATATAATTCAGATTAAAAAAACATTGAACTAAAAGCTGTAATGTAACAAAATAGGTAAAAAGCCAAGGGGGGTCATGGTAAAGGACCGCTGTGATTGGCCCTTAAGCCCCATATCTGTGACCTGCTGAGTCCCAAGGCTCAGGCAGCACCATCACGGGTGAAAGTCATATGACGCCCTCCTGGCAAAGTAAGATGGCGCTATAGCTGTCTTTCAGCTATGGCGAGGGCGGGAAGTGGCTGAGGGGCTTTTGCATCTTTTCTATCAGAGATTGTCAGCAGTCAGGAGATCAATCAGAGTTGTCCATGGAGAAGAAGAGGAGACTAATGAGAGTTCTACCGAGGGAGGAGGTTGTCCCTGGTTTTGTTGCTATCAAGTTGGGAATCCCATCATTTCTATCCCCGTCCCAAGTCATTACCCCCTAATAAAACATAAAAAAAACAAGCTCAAAGACTGTTCCTTGTGTCTGGAGAAAGTGTGGAAAGTACTTGTTGCCTGGCTGTGCGGGAGTGGGGAACCCGATCACCAGCGGGCCCCTCCTGGGGTAGCGCTACACTATTGTTGCAGTCGAATGTCCTAAATATTTTCCCTCTCTGGGTGAGTTTGGCTGAGCTCCTCGCCGTCCAGATATCGGGATATGAGAAGCCTCGGTGGTTGGGAGGAAAGTCTGACGCGGCCTCTCAATGTGGCGTGAAATGACTGATGTATTGACTGTTTCTGAAGCTCCTTCTACCAAATCGTAAATCTCAACAAACACGCAGGAACCCTTCATCGCACCCACCGGGGCCACCCCACCGTCATCTCACACCATCGCCCCCCCCCCCCCCCCACCCCACCATCATCTCACACCATCGGGCCCCCCCCCACACCGTCATCTCACACCGAGATTTGTTTTCTACGTTTTCTTCTTTTTTTCCATTTATTCACTTGAATCCGGCGTGCAGGTGTTTCCAGCGGTCTCATCTGGCCGTCTCTTCCTCGGAGCCGCAGACAAACACTGGGCAGCCCTGTGGAGGGATCGAGGGGGACGCCAAGCAGACCTCTAGGTGGTCCGGGGGGGGGGGGTCTGTTTACTTCACTTTATTGCCTCTCCGTATGGGACAGTTTTTCAGCAGATTGTGTGAGCGAGCGCGGCTCCTCTTCCTCCTCCTCCTGCGACGGGTCTGAGTGATGCTGTGCAAAATTACTCAGCGCTGTTCACACATTACTGAACAAAAAATCCCTCATCCCCCCTCCCAGCACAAATCGCCCCTCTCAATCCCCCTACTAGCACAAATAATCTCCTTGCACAAATACCCCCCCCCCCATCATGCCTACTGACACAAATCCCTCCTCCCCCCGAAAAAAACCCACCCCAGCACAAATCCTCTACCCTTCAAATCGCTCAAATCTCCTCTCCGAGTACACATCCTCATCCCCTCCTCCCGGCATAAATCCCCCCCATCCCCCCTCCTAGCACAAATAATCTCCTTGCACAAATACCCCCCCATCATGCCTACTGACACAAATCCCCCCCCCAAAAAAAAATCCCACCCCAGCACAAATCCTCTACCCTTCAAATCCCTCAAATCTCCTCTTCGAGTACACATCCTCATCCCCTCCTCCCAGCACAAATCCCCCCTCCTAGAACAAATAATCTCCTTGCACAAATACACCCCCCCCCCCCAATTATGCCTACTGACAAAAATCCCTCCTCCCCAAAAAAAAAATCCCACCCCAGCACAAATCTTCTACCCTTCAAATCCCTCATCATCCCTCCCAGCACAAATCACCACCCCGCAATCCCCCCTCCTAGCACAAATAATCTCCTTGCACAAATACACCCCTCCCAGTTATGCCTACCGACACAAATCCCTCCTTCTCCCTCCAAAAAACCCCACCCCAGCACAAATCCTCTACCCTTCAAATCCCTCATCCCCCCTCCCAGCACAAATCACCACCCCGCAATCCCCCCTCCTAGCACAAATAATCTCCTTGCACAAATACCCCCACAATCATGCCTACTAACATAAATCCCTCCCCCCCCAAAAAAAAATCCCACCCCAGCAAAAATCCTCTACCCTTAAAATCCCTCAAATTACCTCACATCCTCATCCCCTCCTCCCAGCACAAATCTCCCCCCCCCATACATTTTCCCTTCTAGCACAAATACCCCCCCCAATCATGCCTACTAACACAAATCCTTCCTACCCCTAAAAAAATCCCACCCACCACAAATCCTCTACCCTTCAAATCCCTCAAATTTCCTTTCTGCATACACATCCTCATCCCCTCCTCCCAGTATAAATCTACTTCCCCTTCTGAAATCTGGAAGGTACCCTTCCCCCCAAAAAATATATCACCCTCCCTACAACATGTCCTCTACCCTTCAAATTCCTCACCCCCCCCCTCCTAGCACAAATAATCTCCTTGCACAAATACCCCCCCCCATCATGCCTACCAACACAAATCCCCCCCCCCAAAAAAAAATCCCACCCAGCACAAATACCCTGCCCTTCAAATCCCTCGAATTTCCTCTCTGAGTACACATCCTCATCCCCTCCTCCCAGGACAAATTCCCCCCCATCCCCCCTCCTAGCACAAATCCCCCCTCCCCCCATAACATTTCCCTTCTAGCACAAATCCCCCCCCAAATAAAAAAAAAACCCACCCCGCACAAATCCTCTACCGTTCAAATCCCTCAAATTTCCTCTCCGAGTACACATCCTCATCCCCTCCTCCCAGTATAAATCTACTTCCCCTGCTGAAATCCCCCAGCATAAAGATATCCCTCCCAAAAAAAAATATATCACCCCACCTACCACAAGTCCTCTACCCTTCAAATCCCTCATCCCCTCTCCCAGCACAAATCCCCCTCCCTAATCCCCCCCCAGCACAAATAATCTCCTTGCACAAATACCCCCCCCCCCCAATCATGCCTACTGACACAAATCCCTCCTCCCCCCAAAAAAAATATCCCACCCCAGCACAAATCTTCTACACTTCAAATCCCTCGAATTTCCTCTCTGAGTACACATCCTCATCCCCTCCTCCCAGCACAAATCCCCCCCCCCCATCCCCCCTCCTAGCACAAATGAGGGTATACTCGGGGACATCCATTTTATAGCAATTAGCTTACGCGCTATAAACAATAATCTGCTAACTGATATCAAAATCTCAATGGGATGAAAATCCTCATCAGGATAACCCAATAAGCACCTCTTGGGATCCACATCAATATGAGAATAAAATAAAATCTCATTAATTGTAGTCACCACCTCCCGCCAGCATCTAACCAGCTTAGGACACTTCCACAACACGTGTATTAGATCAGCTGGAGATTGTTGGCAACGTGGACAATCCGGGGGAATCACGCCTGCCCCACTTAACCGCTTCAATAACGGGCACTTACACCCCCTTCCTGCCCAGGCCATTTTTCAGCTTTCAGCACTGTCACACTTTGAATGACAATTGCGCGGTCATACAACACTGGACCCAGATTACATTTTTATCATTTTCTTTTGGTGGTATTTAATCACTTCTGGGTTTTTTATTTTTTCTGAAAAAAAAGAGATTGAAAATTTTGAAAAAAATAAAAGTTTTTCTTAGTTTCTGTCAGTAAAGTTTGTAAACAAGTAATTTTTCTCCTTCACTGATGGGTGCTGATGAGGCGGCACTGATGAGGAAGCAAGAATATGCCGCACCTATGGGCACTGATTAGATGGCACTGATGAGGAAGCACAAATATGCCCCACTTATGGGCACTGATATGTGGCACTGATGAGCACTGATAGGCGACACTGGTGGGCACTGATGGGTGGCACTGGTGGGCACAGATAGGCAACACAGATAGGCGGCACTGATGGGCGGCACTGATGGGCACTGATGGGCACTGATAGGCATTGATGGGTGGCATTGATGGGCAGCAGTGATAGTCAGCACTAACTGGCTTAACTAATGGGTACTGATTGCTTACACATGTGGGCACTGTTTGCTGGCACTGGTGAGCACTCACTGCTGGCACTGTGGGCGCTTTATTGTAATCAGAGCACTGATCACATGCCTAGATGTCCTTTGTGAGGAGATGCCGCTGATCGGCTCTCCTCTCCACACACTCTGTCAGTGTGAGGCGAGGAGAGCCGATTACCAGCATCTCCATGTTTACATGTTACCAGCTGTGATTGGACACAGCCAATCACATGATTAAAGAGCCCCAGCTCTTTACAGAGATAAGGGTTGCGCCGTGTCCTAGCAACACGGTGCGGCCGCAATCGCCGCGCTGCGCGCCCCCCAGGGGTGCGCAAGAGTGGCCGCTCTGGGCACCTTCATCTGATGTCCACCCAAAATGAGAGCCTCACCGCCCCGCCCCACCGTCATTTGATGGTGGGCGGGCGGCAAGTGGTTAAATGGCTTTGCCAGCGTCCTATATACCCTATAGAGTATAAACGATGTAGTCAAACATTGTGCGGGTGATAATGAAACAAAAGGCGCCCTTTCTAAAATCGTTTGCCAGTCATCATATGAAATATCCTCTAGGTTTGTCTCCCACTCTCCTCTACCCGGGCTAACAAAATTATCTTGATAAGACCTCATAAGTTGGCTGCATAAAGATGAAATAAGGCCTTTTTTTTTCAGCGCCACTGCTAAAGAAGTTAAGAGTGGCATCATCAAGGTAGCCAATTTTTTTTTCTTTTATTATTGTAAAAGATAATGTTACGCTGAGTAAATTGATACCACACATGTCATGCTTCAAATGTGCGCCCGCACCTTGAATGGCGACCAGCTTTGACCTGTAAAAATCTCCATAGGCTACGTTTAAAGTTTGAGTTACAGAGAAGGTCTTTTGCAAGAATTATCGCTCTTGCTCTAACCTTACATGTGATACCTCACATGTGTTGTTTGAACAGCGTTTAGTTATGCGGGTGCGACATACGTATGCGTTCGCTTCTGCGCGCGAGCTCAGCGAGACGGGGCGCTTTAAAAAAAATATTTTTATTTATTTTACTTTTTTATTTTTACTCTGTCCCTTAAAAAAAAAAAAAAAAAAATTAGATCACATTTATCCCTATTACAAGGAATATTTAAGGCCGTTGGGCGGAAGTTGGGCGGAAGTGACGTTTGACGTCACTTCCGTCATCCAACATCATTGGGTCGAGTCTTCCCCTCACTCGACTCTCAGCTTCTGAGGGGATAGGATTGGAAGGTCTCCGCCGTTACCGACGGCTCCGGTAAGTGGTTGAGAGGGGGAGTGGGCACCTCTCCCACCGCTGATAAAAGTGATCTTGTGACGAATTTGCCGCAGAGACCACTTTTATCCTAAAGAGGACCACCCGCTGTTTCAGAAAATAACTATCTGCTGCCATAACCCAGGTATTCTACGTCAAAATACAGACATACAGCTACGGCGGTTTGTGGTAAGTGCTTAAAGAAATTATGATGAGGCAATTGATAAGGTTCTTGCAGATCCTGAAAGGACCGCAGAACATTATGTGAGTAAAGCTGGGCCATTTATTGAAACCGAGCACCAATGTTTAAATCCCTCCAATTGACATAGTTCTTTATAATGCCTATTCCCCCAAAGTGGTGAATACTCTGAAGCCCCTTCAAATTTCATTATACGCCTCATTTCCTGCCAGACCCTACTCATAGGTGTCAATGTTGGACCTTTACGGGTGACTTAACAATAGGGCCCCGTATACAATCTTCCCAATTCACAGCTCCCCAACCCCTCAAGGAAGATCAATCTAGAGGAAGGAAGGAAGGAAGGAAGGAAGGAAGGAAGGAAGGAAGGAAGGAAGGAAGGAAGGAAGGAAGGAAGGAAGGAAGGAAGATCCAGCTGAAGTAAGGAAGAAAGGAAAATAATTCTAAAGAAAGAAAGAAAAGATATAGGGGATGGAAGGAAGGGAGGAAGGATAGAAGGAAGGGAGTAAGAAAAAAAGATTTAGTGGAAGGAAGGAAGAAAAGAAGAAAGGAAGAAGGAATGAAAGATTAGGAAGGAAGTAAGTGGTGTTGGTGGAAGGAACAGTGCCCAATAATTTGTGTCAGTTTGAGGAATAGTACCCCAAGGGCCGGTTAAAGGCAAAAAGAGGTCCACAGTTTGGAGACCACTGATCTAGAGGAAGAAAAGAAGGAAGGAAGAAAGAAAAAACAAGAAAATATACATCTAGATGAAGGAGGGAAAGAAGAACAATCTAGAGGAAGGAAGGGAGAAAGAAAAAGTGGTGAATACTCTGAAGCCCCTTCAAATTTCATTATACGTCTCATTTCTTGCCAGACCCTATTCATGGGTGCCAATGTTGGACCTTTACGGGTATAAGTGAAAGCTCCCAATTCCAGCTGAGCCAGAAGATTGTGACAAGAACAGTGACTTAACAATAGGGCCCCGTATAGGATCTTCCCAATTTACAACTCCCCAACCCCCCAAGGAAGATCAATCTAGAGAAAATAAGGAAGGAAGGAAGGAAGGAAGGAAGGAAGGAAGGAAGGAAGGAAGGAAGGAAGGAAGGAAGGAAGGAAGGAAGATCGAACCAGCTGAAGGAAGGTAGAAAGGAAAATAATTCTAAAAAAAGAAGGAAAAGATATAGAGAAAGGAAGGAAGTATAGAAGGAAGGGAGTAAGAAAAAAAGATCTAGTGGAAGGAAGGAAGAAAAGAAGAAAGGAAAAAGGAATGAAAGATTAGGAAGGAAGTAAGTGGTGTCGGTGGAAGGAACAGTGCCCAACAATTGGTGTCAGTTTGAGGAATAGTACCCCAAGCGCCGGTTAAAGGCAAAAAGAGGTCTACAGTTTGGAGGCCACTGATAGGAAGGAAGGAAGGAAGGAAGGAAGGAAGGAAGGAAGGAAGGAAGGAAGGAAGGAAGGAAGGAAGGAAGAAAGAAAAAAAAAGAAAATATAAATCTAGATGAAGGAGGGAAAGAAGAACGATCTAGAGGAAGGAAGGGAGAAAGAAAAAGAAAGAATGATCAGAAGGAAGGAAGGGGGGAAAAAGATCAATCTAGATATAGCAAGGGAGAAAGGAAAGAAGAGAGATGGAATAGATTTCTATGGATCTTTTCTAGATACAGACAGTAACTCCTCTTCCTCCTCCCCTCTCGGAAGGTTTAGCCCTGGACATGAATTATGGGACTCTTTGATCCCCCTGAGTGATCCACCTGCAGGCTCCGGCCTCCACAGAGGATGTCCCGGCATCTGGTCTCCTTGTCATGGGTCATCATTTCACCTGCAGGCTCCCGCTGGGTGGGCGCTTAATTTACCTTACACATGGTGCGCTAAACACAGCAGGCTGTAAATCTATCAGCAGAACAGTGTGTGATCCTCCATACTCTGCTCATAAAAGGCAAAAGTCCACATTTTCGTTACTGCCGTCTGGCCAAAGAACAACACCATCCTGAGGAATCCTTAATAACAACCATACGGAGCGCTGCGTGTTATAAATTGCACTGTACAAAGTTTTAGTATGTTATCTTAAACATCCTTTAGCATTGGTCCACACAATGAATCGCACAGGAACGCACTGTTTATTCCTGTGCAATTCACATGCGATTCAGTGCACTGTGATTTCATTTTGAATAGGCTCAAATCGCACTGCATTGCACCAAAAGTACTGCATGCACTGATTTTGGGGGTCAGCAACACTTTAAGCTCCCAAACAAAAATCCTTCAATCATTGGTGATTAGATACACATATATATTATACATGTGTGTATATATATCAATCATTATATATTATCCTTACATCAGGGTCCCCAGAAATCCCCTCCCCTTACATCAGGGTCCCCAGAGCCCCCCCACATTACATCAGGGTCCCCAGAGTGCCCCCTTACATCAGGGTCCCCAGAGCCCCCCTCATTACATCAGGGCCCCCAGAGAGCCTCCCCCTTACATCAGGGTCCCAAGAATGCCCCCCCTTACATCATGGTCCCCAGAGAGCCCCCCCTTAGATCAGGGTCCCCAGAGAGCTTCCCCTTACATCATAGTTACATAGTTAGTCAGGTTGAAAAAAGACAAGTCCATCTAGTGGAACCAAAAATATAAATTAGGCTCCCCAGAGAGCCCCCCCCCCCTTATATCAGGGTCCCCAGAGCCTCCCCCTTACATCAGGGTCCCCAGAATGCCTCCCCTTGCATCAGGTTCCCCAGAGAGCCCCTCCTTGCATCAGGGTCCCTAGAGCCTCCCCCTTACATCAGGGTCCCCAGAGAGCCCCCCCCACATTAGGGTCCCCAGAGAGGCCCCCTACATCAGGGTCCCCCGAGAGCCTCCCCCTTACATCAGGGTCCCCAGAGAGCCTCCCCTTACATCAGGGTCCCCAGAGAGCCAGCCTTACATCATGGTCCCCAGAGAGCTTCCCCCTTAAATCAGGGTCCCCAGAGAGCCCCTCCTTACATCAGGGTCCCCAGAGCCCCCTCATTACATCAGGGTCCCCATAAAGCCTACCCCTTACATCGGGGTCCCCAGAGAGCCTCCCCCTTACATCAGGATCCTAAGAGAGCCTCCCCCTTACATCAGGGTCCCCAGAGAGCCCCCCTTACATCATGGTCCCTAGTGAGCTCCCCTTACATCAGGGTCTCCAGAGAGCGGCCCCATACAATAGAGCCCCCAGAGATAAGCGCAGGCAGTGAGAGATGATGTCATCTATCTGCTGCCCGCAGCTGCACAGTGAGGGGGGAACAGCAGTGATGCAGGGCGGGCGGTGAGAGATGATGTCATCTCTCTGCTCTCTCGCCCGCCCGCCGACTTTCCGTGCTGCCCGCCGGCTCTCCTGTGCTGCTCGCCCGCTCTCCGGCTCTCACATACTGCCCACCTGCTTTCCCATGCTGCCTCCGGCTGGCTCTCCGGCTCTATCATGCTGCCCACCCGCTCTCCAGCCCTCCCGTTCTGCCCACCGGCTCTGTCATGTGGCCCGGCGCAATCGCGGCCCAGTGGTTAAGGCCCCCTGCAGAGACTCGGGGTAATGGGCCCCAGATTCAGGGCTATAGCCCCAGAAGCCACCCCCTAGCGATGCCACTGTCAACAACGATCTCTCCATCATTGGTGTTCAATGGCACTTTAACCCCCCCTAACTATTTCTCCATCATTGGTGGTCAGTTGTACAGTACTGTAACCCCCCCATCAACAAGTCCTCCATCATTGGTGGTCAATAGTACTTTAACCCCCCCCAACAACAATTCCTTCATCATTGGTGGTCAGTGGCACTATATCCCCTTCCCCACACACGCCTCAAACACCACCTTTGAAAAAAAATCTCATAAAGACATGGCTGAGCGAGTTTGGGGTGGAGGAACTTGACTGGCCTGCTCAGAGTCCTGACCTCAAGCCGATAAAACACCTTTGGGATGAATTAGATTGCAGACTGCGAGCCAGGCCTTCTCCTCCAACATCAGTGCTTGACCTCACAAATGTGTTTCCTGGTAGAATGGTCAAACATTCCCATAGACACACTCCTAAACCTTGTGGACAGCCTTCCCAGAAGAGTTGAAGCTGTTATAGCTGCAAAGGGCGGGGCCAACTCAATATTGAACCCTACGGACTAAGACTGGGATGCCATTAAAGTTCATGTGCGTGTAAAGGCAGGCGTC
This sequence comes from Aquarana catesbeiana, assembly GCF_042186555.1. Taxonomy (NCBI): domain Eukaryota; kingdom Metazoa; phylum Chordata; class Amphibia; order Anura; family Ranidae; genus Aquarana; species Aquarana catesbeiana. Next base: position 14,160,893 of record NC_133328.1, on the reverse strand, counting down.
CCAAAACTTTTTGTAATATAGTGTGTGTGTGTATATATATATATATATATATATATATATATATATATATATATATATATATACACACACATACACTCCTCCTTAGAATACAGTAGAATAGCTTTTATGTTAAAGTGATAAGAGACGACACACATGAAGACACCTTGAACCGCGACGGCTGTTAATGTGCTACTGAGCGTGTCGACACGTGCCAATGGCCCAATAACACTTTCCATCTGCTTCCCACATTAGAAGAAGTGCCATATGTGACTGAAGACTAATTACTCCTCTTCTTATGTATTTAACATTTCACCTTCACCTCTGGAGTGACTCTGTGCTAGACTGAGAATTCTTAGTCACCCAGAACAATCAGTAAACAAGCATACAAAAGCAATGATAATGCACTTATTCTCTTTAAAAAAAAAACTTTTGTTGACATTTTTACAAATTTACGGAGTTGTAGGAACAAGTTTTAGCTAAATAACTGAAAAAAAAGGAATACATGCCTAGGACAACCGGCCCCAGGCTCTCCCAACCTTGTAAGGTGGTGGACATCAAGAGCTCATTTTTCCATATTATTTTCCACATCCCTAGGACAACCGGCCCAGGCTCTCCCAACCTTGTAAGGTGGTGGACATCAAGAGCTCATTTTTCCATATTATTTTCCACATCCCAAGGACAACCGGCCCAGGTTCTCCCAACCTTGTAAGGTGGTGGACATCAAGAGCTCATTTTTCCATATTATTTTCCACATCCCTAGGACAACCGCCCCAGGCTCTCCCAACCTTGTAAGGTGGTGGACATCAAGAGCTAATTTTTCCTTATTAGCTTGGCCAGTCTTTTTGTAGGCCTGTGTGAATCCTGGTGCTAAGGTCACCACTTCAGAAGAAAGGAATGTAGGCAGGTTGCCTATTGCAGTTTAGTTAGGTTTAGTTTAGTGCTGGCCCGGCCTGGTTAGAGTTAATGTTTCACAGGATTTTATTGGCGGGCTTCTTGGATCCGACCCACTGGTCCTGCGTCATTATAAAAAGGACAGGGTCCGGATCCCGGGGTCTTCGGGGGTTTCTTTGCTTCTGATGCCATTGCCAGAGTTCCTGCTGGTGCACTTCTGACTTTAGAAACCTCCCTCAACATAGGGAGATTGCTGAGACCTACAGTCTGCCCTGAAGATACCAACCCTGGAAAATGGCACCTTGGCACCTTTGTCAAAGATGCACTCTTGCCTGTGCAGGTATGCTGAGGCAGTCCCTCTTAGGGATTTGTTTAGGGGAAGACTGCTGCCTTTGCTTGACTGTCATGCCTAAGTTATTTAAAGCTTTTAAAACTTTTATCTTTGCCTGGCCTGAAGTTACTAAAGAGCTGCAATGCAAGTAACCGGCACTCATAGTTTACAGCTTGGGTCAGTTAAGGCGCATTGGGATATGAAGTGGTTACCAAGATTAACAAAGGTTTCACAAGCAGCCTGTCATAAGCATATGCATGTGGCAGGTGGGATAGCCTCTTGCAACAAGGCAGTTGTTGTTGGCACTCTCTCCGTGAGCAGTCCATCTCCCATAGCAGCGTGGGCAGATCATCACCGCAGAGGTCCTCAGCCTGTGCCAGGTACCGAAGAGCAAGAGTTAAGTGACTGCCGGCATGGAGCCCATGCTAGGCGCACTGTGGGGCCCCATTCCGTTACTGGGAGTGAGGTCACGGAAATATGCTGGGCAGATGGAGAGGGCATCGGCTCTGCGTGTCCCAGCTAAATGCAACAAGTGACAGTAGTGTTGTTCATTGACCTGAAGAGAATCAACTAGAGTTCAGTCATCTGCTCAAGTTTACATGGTGTACGGCCATCTTTGAGCCAGAGGTCCACCTTAAGGTTAAATTATTACTAAAAGCAGGCTCCACCCTGTCCCAGGGCATTGAGAGCAGGGCACCAACAAAGGTACCCCATCTGTCATGCAGTGACCCATTCTAGGTGCCCAACGTAGCTCAGAAGAACCCACCCCAGGGTAGGCCTCCCATGTGACCTACACTTGGCGCCCAACAAGGAGACGAACATGGAAGAGGTACCACCTGCCTACCCCTCAGGTAGGGTAGAAGGGCAGAAGAAAATGTCTCTTCAACCTGGTATGGGTTTGTAGCTTATAATTTTGTTTGAATTACTATTAGATCTCTGAGAAAAACAGGTGGGAGGAACTTCAAATACAGGTGGGCAGCACCTGGAGATGCAAGAATTATAAAGAGAAAAGGAAAAGAAACAGAGAGAGAAGAACAGATAGACAAGCTAGGTGGGCCATTGGGAGGGGCGAACTGGGGTAATGGCTAAGTAGGGGGGCATAGGAGGATCAAACCTAACTCATGTTTCTGGGTAGCATTTAAGGTGGTTTCATGTATTAGGGGGTCAATAGGGCCTGGACAAAATTTCCCGGTAGGTAGTGCCCAACCAGTAAGGCCCTCCGCAGCTGCTAGGAGATGGGCAGGTGCCTTCACCTTACCCTTGGAGCATGTATAATAGGCCATGGGAGGACTTAGAGGAGAGTGGAGTGGTTGGTGCACAATTGTGCAATGAATGGTTTACACCCTAGTGTGAAAAGAAGGGCGCCGAACTGGGATCAGGAGGGTGAGCCAGAGTGGCAGCTTTCCCTTTGAAGGGAAGCTGGGACTATTATCTCTTGTGGAGCTTTGCCGGTGGACAGAATCGAGTCTCCCTAGTACTGTGGGCTATGGGTCTAAGCCCTGCAATTTGAGGACTTTATTGGGGAAATATGATGTGGGGGAATATGGTGTTCTGTAGTCCTAAACCTCCGTAAATGTGAGCAATAAATCGAACCTAAACCCAAGAACAAAAATGTCATCTATTGCAGCTTATCGGTCCTTAGATGTAGCGGCTGCATTCATTTTCTTTTCACCTGGTGATCATGCCATTAACATATTTTCCTGCTCTAGTGTGACAACACTCACTCATCATATTGTATGGAGAATCAGGATGGTCACCCACAGGAATTTTTTTTTTCTTTTTTTAAAAAGATGTTTTTTTGGCGGGGGGGTTATTTAGGGTAGTTTAATTTCTTTTTAATGTGGTGTAGAATTGTTTTGTATTAGTTTTATTGCTTGTGTGTGTTTGAATTTTTGTATTTATGTACTGCTGCTTTAGTTTTTATATTTTTTTATTTTAAGTTTTCTTTTTAGCTATTTGTGTTTTTTAAGTGAAAAACAAAAATTGAGGCTCGCAATGGGCTGTTTTTGGCACAAGAGCCAAAAACAGCTCTGGGACAGTCAGGTGTACTGTTAACCCCAAAAAGAGGCATAATGTGTTAAGGAAAGGAGCTGGGTGGAGTGTCCTTAATAGCGTTGGAACAATAAAGTTGTTTTTAAGGGATCAGTCGTGTGCAGCTTCCTATGGGGGTGCATGGGCTGGTTTTGATGGAGAAGGCAAGGCTGAGCGACTCAACTATGCAGGAAAACATAGGAACTGGGGTGCAGAAGAATGGCAGCAGAAGCTCTGGACTGATGAGTCAAAATGTAAAAAATATTTGGCTGTAACATGAGGCAGTTTGTTGGGGGAAGGGCTACGGAGTGGTACAATAATGAGTGTCTGCAGGCAACTGTGAAGCATGGTGGAGGATCCTTGAAAAGTCTGGGGCTGCATTTCTGCAAATGGAGTTGGAGATTTGGTCAGGATCGATGGTGTCCTCAATGCTTATAAATACTGGCAGATACTTACCCATCATGCCATACCATCAGGGAGGCTGGTGATTGGCCTCAACTGTACTCTGTAGCAAGACAACCACCCCAAACATACATCCAATGTCATTAGGAATTATCTCCAGTGTAAAGAAGAACAAAGAGTCCTGGAAGTGATGGTTTGACCCCCACAAAGCCCCGATCTCTACATCAAGGGCTATCCCCCCATGGCCAGCCCTGATCTTACACAGGCTATCTCCCCATCAGTCTATTATGAATGCTTCTGCTAGACTAATGCACCTCACTAACCAATCAGTGACTGCTGCTCCTCTCTGCCAATCTCTCCACTGGCCTCCCCCACCCCACCGTATAAAATTCAAAATGCCACAACATACAAGACCATCCACAACATCGCCCTCAGCTACATCACCAACCTCATCTGCAGATATCACCCAAACAGTCCTCTCCAGTCCTCCCAGGACCTCCCAAGAACTCCCTACCCTAGTATGTTTAGTTAGCTCCTACCCTGTCCGCCTTTAGAGGATCCTTGAAAGCTCACTTATTCAGGGAAGCCTATCCCACCTCCACTTATTATTTGTATCTGAGTCACCTCCATCAGATCATCCCCCACAGCTATTACCTTTTGTACTCCCTCGCTTTAGATTGTAAGCTCCATGAGCAGGGCCCTCCTATTCCTTCTGTATTAAACTGTATTGTAATCTAATCATACTGTCCCCCAGTGGCAGCCCGTCCATACAGGGCACAGAGCCCCCTAATCCATGCATCCGGCCCCCCAAATCTATATGCGGGGCACCGGACGCATGGATCCCAATGTTTTTTTTGTTTTTTTTAGAAGCAGAGGCTCAGAGGCTCTAATAGGCTTCAAAAAAGGGTGGGCTCAGGGCGCAGAGCATAAATGAATATTCACTATTGTCTTCCTGAATTTCCTCCTGGCCAATCAGGAAGCGGGTCCTGAGACCCGTCACCCGATTGGCCAAGAGGAGAAGTGATCCTATTGGCTGGCGTGGAGGCGACGCAGGGTGAAATCACCGCCCGGAGGAAGCGCTGCTCGTGACCTAGATGGGGTAAGTGTGGGGCTGGTGACCGACTGACCGAGGGTGCCTGTGCCCCAACCGGGGGGGGGGGACGTTGGGTGGATTGTTTGTCGCCCCCCCCCCCCCCAAATAAAAAAATATACCACCAGGCGCCACTGCTTACATGAAGAGACAGAGTAGATCTTGGAGATGTAACAATACTGGGGAACTGGGGACACGGACATTTGAAAAGGACTATAACCCCCCAGGAGCCATTTAACCTCTTTCCGACCAGTTGCCGTCATTTTAGGGCAGCAGGTTGGCACCATCCCGCGAACCCGTCGTAGCTATACGTCGGCTCGTGGGATCGGGATAACAGGCGCACGTGCCCGCTGTACAGCGGGGGTGCCGACGGTCGCGATGACCGCTGGCCACGAGCGATCGCGAGCACGAGGGACAGAACACGGAAGTGTGTGTGTAAACAAATCCCTGTTCTGTTAGCGGTGACAGATCGTGTGTTCCTATTAGCTACGAACCACGATCCGTCACTTCCTCTAATCAGTCCCCTCCCCCCTTCAGTTAGAAACACACACTAGGGAACACAGTTAAACCCTTGATCGCCCCCTAGTGTTAACTCCTTCCCTGCCAGTGACATTTTTACAGTAATCAGTGCATTTTTATAGCACCGATCGTCGTATAAATGTGAATGGTCCCAAAAATGTGTCAAAAGTGTCCGATGTGTCTGCCATAATGTCGCAGTCCCAATAAAAATCGCAGATCGCCGCCATTAATAGTAAAAAATAATAATAATAAAAAATGCCATAAATCTATCCCCTATTTTGTAGACACTATAACTTTTGCGCAAGCCAATCAATATACGCTTATTGCGATTTTTTTTTTTTACCAAAAATATGTCGAAGAATACATATTGGTCTAAACTGAGGAAGAAATTAGCTTTTTTTTTAAAAAAATCGAGATATTTATTATAGCAAAAAGTATAAAATATTGTGGTTTTTTTTCAAAATTGTCGCTCTTTTTTTGTTTATAGCGCAAAAAAACAAAAACGTAGAGGCGATCAAATACCACCAAAAGAAAGCTCTATTTGTGGGGAAAAAAAGGACGTCAATTTTGTTTGGGTGCAACGCCGCGCGACCGTGCAATTGTCAGTTAAAATTACGCAGTGCCAAATCGCAAAAAGTGCTCTGGTCAGGAAGGGGGTAAAATCTTCCGGGGCTGAAGTGGTTTAAGCCCATTGAAATCATAACTTCCGCCAAGAACCACATTCGTTTTTTTGCTTTCTTTTTGATTTTTCAAGGCATTTTGCCAAAGTTGCAAAAATTTCCCCAAATTTTCCAATTTTTTACCGTAATTTCAGGGAAATGAAAACTCTTTGAGTTTTGCTCATCCTTGGTGGATCCTATGAGGAGTGACTTCACCGATGAAGACCTGGATTGGTAGCGATCTCTGTGCCAGGAGCTTAGCCTTCAGTAGTCGCTATCTTTTGTTACATTGTAATTTAAAAAAAACAAAAAACAAATTAATGATTTTTGTTTAATTCAGAGAGGAAACAATTTCTTTATTCCTTGTGCTGCCTTTTGAGACTTCACTCCCGTTGTGTCGATTTTCCACATGTCCTCTTGCAGGCCGCTTGGAAAGCCTTCAGCAGCGAACACGGTGGCAGTGTAGGTAATAAAATCGACGTCAGTGTACACTGTGCAAACAGCTTATGTCAGTGTTTAGTAAATCGGCCCTTTTTCCCTCTCAGACGGTGGAAAGAAGCCGTCCTTTAAGCACTCGCTGGAAAGTGTGACAGCGCCTGCGGAGGGGCAAGGCTGGCTCTGTCGCAGCACGCCGGCCGGCCTGTTTACCTCTGTTTGATTGTCGTTAGGGAACTGCCGAGGACACAAGTCCATTGGGCCCCCCCTACCCCCCCCCCCTGTAAGCGTTCGGAGCTGCTATTAAGGAACCAAAATGTTGTTAATTATTATTATTATTATTATTTTATTGCCAGGTTTTATAGGCACCTGAGCTAATGCAGTTTTTTTCTGTCACTTTAAGTGGACCATTCAGTAAGTTTACAAGTGTGTATGCATACATTTCTAAAATGCAACAATATAAATAAATTATATATATATATATATATATATATATATACATATATATATATATATATATGTATATATATATATATATATGTATATATGTATATACATATATATATATATATATATATATACATACATACATACATATATATATATATATATATATATATATATATATATATATATATATATATATATATACATACATACATACATACATACATACATATATATATATATATATATATATATATATATTTATTTATTTATATTGTTGCATTTTAGAAATGTATGCATACACACTTGTAAACTTACTGAATGGTCCACTTAAAGTGACAGAAAAAAACTGCATTAGCTCAGGTGCCTATAAAACCTGGCAATAAAATAATAATAATAATTAACAACATTTTCTATCTATATATATCTATCTCTATATATCTATATCTATTTCTATCTATCTCTATATATATATATATATCTACCCTGTTTCCCCAAAAATAAGACCTAGCGTGATTGTCGGTGATGGCTGCAATATAAGCCCTACCCCCAAATAAGCTCTAGTTAAAGTCCTTGTAGGTCTTATTTTCAGGGTATCTATCTATCTATCTATCTATCTATCTATCTATCTATCTATCTATCTATCTATCTATCTATCTATCTATCTATCTATCGTGCTTTGAAAAAGTATTTCCACATTTTTTCAATATTACAGCCAAAAACATAAACGTATTTTATTGGGATTTTATGTGATGGACCAACACAAAGTGGCTCATAATTGTGAAGTGGAAGGAAAATGATAAATGGTTTTCAACATTTTATTTTACAAATAAATATGTGAAAAGTGTGGGGGGCATTTGTATGGCGCCCCCCGGAGTCAATACTTTGTAGAACCGCCTTTCACTGTAATTACAGCTGTAAGTCTTTTTGGGGATGTCTCTACCAGCTTTGCACATCTAGAGAGGGACATTTTTGCCCATTCTTCTTTGTAAAATATCTCAAGCTCTGTCAGATTGGATGGAGAGCGTCTGTGAACAGCAATTTTCAAGTCTTGACACAGATTGTCAATTGGATTTAGGTCTGGACTTTGACTGGACCATTCTAACACATGAATATGCTTTGATCTAAACCATTCCATTGTAGCTCTGGCTGTATTTCGTGTTTCGGGTCGTTGTCCTGCTGGAAGGTGAACCTCCGCCCCAGTCTCAAGTCTTTTGCAGACTCTAACAGGTTTTCTTCTAAGATTGCCCTGTATTTGTCTCCATCCATCTTCCCATCAACTCTGACCAGCTTCCCTGTCCCTGCTGAAGAAAAACATCCCCACCACATGATGCTGCCACCACCATGTTTCACAGTGGGGATGGTGTGTTCAGGGTGATGTGCAGTGTTAGTTTTCCACCACACATATTATTTTGCTTTTAGGCCAAAAGCTAAATTTTGGTCTCATCTGACCAGAGCACCTTCTTCCACATGTTTGCTGTGTCCTCCACATGGCCTCTCACAAACTGCAAACAGGACTTCTTATGACTTTCTTTCACCAATGTCTTTCTTCTTGTCACTCTTCCATAAAGGTCAGATTTGTGGAGAACATGACTAATAGTTGTCCTGTGGACAGATTCTCCCACCTGAGCTGTGGATCTCTGCAGCTCCTCCAGAGTTACCATGGACCTCTTGGCTCTTCTCTGATGAATGTTCTCCTTGCCCGGCCTGTCAGTTTAGGTGGACGGCCATGTCTTGGTAGGTTTGCAGTTGTGCCATACTCTTTCCATTTTCCGATGATGGATTGAACAGAGCTCCATAAGATGTTCAAAGCTTGGGATATTTTCTTATAACCTAACCCTGCTTTAAACTTCTCCACAACTTTCTGACCTGTCTGGTGTGTTCCTTGGCCTTCATGATGCCGTTTGTTCACTAAGGTTCTCTAACAAACCACTGAGGGCTTCACAGAACAGCTGTATTTATACTGAGATTTAATTACACACAGGTGGACTCTATTTACTAATTAGGTGACTTCTGAAGGCAATTGGTTCCACTAGATTTTAGTTAGGGGTATCAGAGTAAAGGGGGCTGAATACAAATGTACCCCCCACACTTTTCACATATTTATTTGTAAAACATTTTGAAAACCATTTATCATTTTCCTTCCACTTCACAATTATGTGCCACTTTGTGTTGGTCTATCACATAAAATCCCAATAAAATACATTTACCTTTTTGGTTGTAACATGACAAAATGTGGAAAATTTCAAAGGGTATGAATACTTTTTTAAGGCATTGTATATATATATGTATATATGTGTGTGTGTGTATATATCCAGTACTGTGCACACGTTTTAGTTGTGTAGAAATGCATTAAAGTTGTTACTAAACCCACAACAGTAAAATCAGTCTGTAAATGCAGTGAAGCATGCTCTCTGTGAAACCTAAGGGGTTAATCCTCTGCATTGTTTAAGAAGGCTGCTTGATCCTGTCTTCTCTGATCCTCCCCTTCTTCCATGGTCCCCAATCTATCTGCTGAGAGTACAGAGCTTTTGGGGGCACTCTGCACATGCTCAGTTTCCCGTATATTGCTAGAGATTTTTTTTTCTTAGGAGGGTGCATGTGATCAGCACAGGGTCAATCAGCACTGTCCAGACAGAGGGTCAGAGGTCATACAGCCTCATAGGACAGTCAGAGAAGAATGAAGACTCCCCCTACAAGCTTTAAACAGGGCTCAGCCAGACATTAATAGAAGTCACGAGACTGCTATATACTGCTGATGAGAAATCAGAGGTATTTAGAAGTTTATATTTACTAAAAATAATTTAGATTCCATGAACTGTGGGGGACCAGATTTAGTGAATGTTAAAAAAAATCAAATCAAAAATCGAATTCTTCGTACATTTAGGCCAAAAATGTATTCTGCTACATGTTTTTGGTGAAGAAATCCAAATTAATGTATATTGATTGGTTTGCGCAAAAAGTTATAGCGTTTAGAAACTATGGGATATATACTGCCATTTTTATTTATTTTATACTAGTAATGGCCGGGATCAGTGACTTATAGCGGGACTGCGGGGCAATCTGACACTAACTGGCACTTTGTGGGAACTGGCTAACTGCCACTGACATCACCAGTGACACTATTACAGTGATCAGTGCTAATAATATACACTGTCACTGTACTAATGACACATCCTCAAACTGTTCCCACAAAGTTGGGAGCATGAAATGTTCCAAAATGCCTTAGGAGTTCCCTTCACTGGAACTAAGGGGCCAAGCCCAACCCCTGAAATACAACTCCCACACCATAATCCCCCCTCCACCAAAATGATTTGGACCAGTGCACAAAGCAAGGTCCATAAAGACATGGATGAGTGAGTTTGGGGTGGAGGAACTTGACTAACCTGCACAGAGTCCTGACCTCAACCCGATAGAACACCTTTGGGATGAATTAGAGAGGAAACTGCGAGCCAGGCCTTCTCGTCCAACATCAGTACCTGACCTCACAAATGCGCTTCTGGAAGAATGGTCAAACATTCCCATAGACACACTCCTAAACCTTGTGGACAGCCTTCCCAGAAGAGTTGAAGCTGTTATAGCTGCGAAAGGGCGGAGCCAACTCAATATTGAACCCTACGGACTTAAGCCTCGTACACACAATCGGATTTTCCGCAGACAAAACCTCAGACTTTTGTCCGAAGGGTGTTGGCCAGGAATTTGTCTTGTATACAAACGGCAAGGAATTGTCGGACAACAAACACGAACCTAGTGACGTACTACGTGGTTGTTCCGCTCTTTAGCGCCACCCTTTGGGCTCCTTCTGCTAATTTCGTGTTAGTAGAAGTTTGGTGAGTGTTGATTCGCGCTTTCCATATGGCGCTTTTCATTTAGCACTTTTCAGTTTGTTTCTGAACGGCCGTTCGTCAACCAGCCTGGTTGCGGAATCGGAGGAGATAACATGTTATTTATTATTGGCCTTGGAGTTATTGCTTTGACCCAAGTCCAGTCCAGGAACAGGAGGAGTTCTTGGACCAAAAATTGGTTGCTTTATTAATGGTGACCAATTATGTCATATGCCTTTGCTGCGGGAGCTCCAGGAGAATAATCCGGATGATTTTCGGAATTATCTCCGGATGACGGACCCCTGCTTTCACCAACTCTTGGCATTGGTGACCCCCTATATTAAGAAGCAGGACACATGCATGAGGCTTTTATTTTATTTTTTGGTTGAATAATAATGATTTGATTTGTTATATCTTCTATATTTTTGGATGCATAGAATGCAGTTTTTGGATAAGTTCTATTGGCAGATATCATGTCTAATTTTATTTGTTTTCTTTTTTTTAATGCACAATAAAAAAATTGTGTAGAATAATACTTGGCTGTGTGTTTTACTTCAAATGACAGTTCGGGAGTCGGCAGTTACATTTAAAAAAAATACAATGTAAAATTAACACCAACATAGTTGTATCTTTGATCTTAAAAACTATGAGATAATGGTGTTGTGGTAACTTGTACAAAAAAAAAAAGTAACAAGCATAATAATTATTCTTGATATCACTAGAAAAAAAAAAAGCCTTTGAAAATGTGTTTGCAATAAACTCCATCAATATCACCAGCAAAGCAGCTTCATTATTATCCCATTAAAGAAGAAGAGAATTGTGCGCTGCATTTCCAGATTTCATAATTTGCCGCGTCACAAATGTTAATTCTCCATTACGAACGCGAGTTTACAAGACCGACCGCTTCCAACTCGTCCTTGCTTTCTGAGCATGCGTGTTTGTACTTTGGACTTTTGTCCAACGGACTTGTGTACACACGCTCGGAAAATCCAACAACACACATTTGTCCGCGAGAAAAATTTTAAAGCCTGCCATCCAACGTTTTGTCCGTGGAAAATCCGACAACAATTGTCCGATGGGGCGTACAAAATGGTTGGATTTTCCCGCCAACAGCCTGTCATCACACATTTCCTGTCGGAAAGTCGGATCGCGTGTACAAGGCTTAAAACTGCCATTAACGTTCATGTGCGTGCAAAGGCAGGCGTCCCAATACTTTTGGTATTATAGTGTATCACTAGTAATAAAAGTAAAATCAGCGTTGCCTTTGGCTTTTCAGCATTCCCATTGGTAGAACCAGCTTGTGATATTCTTATCTGTAGTAAAGTACAGTAATCACTTTCCATGCAGAGCCTGTGATCCCCATCGGAGTCACACGACGCACATTCCTACCATTCCTTTACACGTAGAGGCAGCTTTTTTTTTTTTACACGGTAATTTTAGGTGTACTTTGCAGAACAAATTTCGGTCCTCTGATGTTGCCGCTGCTCATTAATAACTGCCAATAGGCAAGCGGCTGGAAGATATGCAAAAACAGGGAAGTTCTTCATTTGTCTGCAGTTATCCAAGGCCAGAGGTTCAATTCAAAAATCAGGGGGATAAGGCTCATGCGACTGTCTCATTGGACCCAACCAGAAATAACTGTCACTTTTTTAAAATAAGGATTAACATACAGTGTTTTATCTTTGTAAATGAAGCTTCAGGTAGGAATTTTGGTACTTGTAGGTATTAGGGCCTCTATTAGGAAAGCCCAGCACTGCCTGCAAGCTTGCTGCCAACCTATACCTAATGGGTTAAGGCTCGTGTAACTGTCCTTTTTGAAATCGAATTGGATGCAACTGAAAATAACTGTCACTCTTTTTGTTAATTAGGGGTTTATATATTGTCAAGCTTCAGGTAGGAATTTTGGTGTTTGTTTTTAGGCATTGAGGGATAGTCTTAAATAGGAAAGCCCAGCACTGCCTGCAAATTAGCTGCCAGCCTATACAGAATGGGTTAAGGCTTGTGTAACTGTCCTTTTGAAATCAAATTGGCTACAACTGAAAATAACTGTCACTCTTTTTTTAAATTAGGGGTTTATATATTGTCTAGCTTCAGGTAGGAATTTTGGTGTTTGTTTTTAGGCATTGAGGGAGAGCCTCTAATAGCAGAGCCCAGCACTGCCTGCAAGTTAGCTGCCAGCTTCTACCTAATGGGTTAAGGCTCGTGTAACTGTCCTTTTTAGAATCAAATTGGATACAACTGAAAATAACTGTCACTCTTTTTTTTTTTTGTTAATTAGGGGTTTATATATCAAGCTTCAGGTAGGAATTTTGGTGTTTTTAGGCATTGAGGGAGAGCCTCTAATAGCAGAGCCCAGCACTGCCTATCCAAGGCCAGAGATTCAATTCACAAATCAGGGGGATAAGGCTCATGCGACTGTCTCATTGGACCCAACCAGAAATAACTGTCACTTTTTTAAAATAAGGATTACTATACAGTGTTTTATCTTTGTAAATGAAGCTTCAGGTAGGAATTTTGGTACGTGTAGGCATTGGGGTCTCTAATAGGAAAGCCCAGCACTGCCTGCAAGTTAGCTGCCAGCCTATACAGAATGGGTTAAGGCTCGTGTAACTGTCCTTTTTGAAATCGAATTGGATACAACTGAAAATAACTGTCACTCTTTTTTTAAATTAGGGGTTTATATATTGTCAAGCTTCGGGTAGGAGTTTTGGTGTTTTTAGGCATTGAGGGAGATTCTCTAATAGGAGAGCCCAGCACTACCTGCAAGCTTGCTGCCAGCTTCTACATAATGGGATGAGGGTCACGTGACTGTCCTTTTTTATATCTCATCGGACGCAACCGGAAATAACTGTCACTTATTTAAAATAAGGATTAAAATAGAGTGTTTTGTCTTTGTAAATTAAGCCTCAGGTAGGAATGTTGGTACTTGTAGGCATTAGGGTCTCTAATAGGAGAGCCTGGCACTAGCTGAAAGCTTACTGCCAGCCTGTCCATAACGGGCTAAGACTCATGTGACCGTCCTTTTGAAATCGAATTGGATACAACTGAAAATAACTGTCACTCTTTTCTAATATGAAGTTTATATATGGTTAGGCTTCAGGAAGAAATTTTGGTGTTTTTAGGCATTAGGGGGAAATGTCTTTAACAGGAGAGCCCATCACTACCTGCAAGCTGGCAGCCCGTACGTAATAGGATAAGGCTCACGTGACTGTCCTTCTGAAATCTAATTGGATGCAACTGAAAATAACTGTCACCTTTTTTTTTTTAAAATAAGGAATTATACATTGCTTTATCTTTGTGAGTTAAGCTTCAGGTAGGAATTTTGGTGTTTTTAGGCATTGGGGGGAAAAGTCTTGTAATAGGAGGACCCAGCCCTGCGTTCCAGCTGGCAGCCCGTACCTAATAGGTTAAGGCTCGCGTGACTATCCTTTTCAAAATCTAATTGGACGCAACTGAAAATAACTGACACTTTTTCATAATAAGAAATGTATATATTGTTTTATCTTCATGAGTTAAGCCTCAGGTAGAAATTTTGGTGTTTTTAGGCATGGGGGGGGGTCTCTAATACGAGAGCTTGCTGCAAACCTCTACATAACGTGAGAAAACTCACGTGATTGTCCTTTTAAATTCGAATTGGACGCAACTGAAAATAACTGTCACTTTTTTTTAAATAATAAGGACTTTATGCATTGTTTTGTCTTTGTGAGTTAAGCCTCGGGTAGTGATTTTGGTGTTATCAGGCATTGGGGGAGAGTCTCTAATAGGAGAGCTCAGCACTGCCTGCAAGCTTCTTGGCAGCCTGTGTACAGCTTCTACAGTCCTGTGTGCCATGGAGTTATCTCCCTGTCAGAAACCATGAAATCAGGCTGAGACAGAAGTACAGTTAAATCACACTTGTTTAATAATAAAAGTAAAAAGAACAAACGTAGTCAAAACATAGCCAAAGTTCAGTAACCGGAACGGATGGTCAGCCAAGCCAGAAGTCAGGGATCAATGTAGTGGAACAGCAAGCAGGATCTGGAGCCAGAAGGGATGTCAGCAAAGTAAGTCTTTAAACAGGATAGCAGGAGATAGTTTCTTGTGATGTTGACCAAGTCGAAGGCAGAGATCCTCTGGACTGGACAGCTAAAGTAGGCAGGATTGACGAGCAGGATATCATCAACAGCTGAGTAACTGTGGAGAGATAGGAGCTGGCAATTAGCCTACAGTTGAGCGGCCAGCTCAGAGAAGGAAGGGCTTAGCCCAGCTCTGACACTTCCCCATTGTATGGTCTTCTTAACAGCATAGTACATTAAGTTAAAAAAAAAAAAAACGATTGACCCTGCTTGGCCACATGAGGTAGTCCCTGTAGAGCAGGGGTCTCAAACTGGCGACCCTCCAGCTCTTTGCAAATTTACAAGTCCCATCATGCCTCTGCCTGTGGGAGTCATGCTTGTAACTGTCAGCCTTGCAATGCCTCATGGGAATCGTAGTTTCGCAACAGCTGGAGGGCGGCCAGTTTGAGACCCCCGCTGTAGAGAATGTCCTATCCTGAGCTCAGCGCTGATAAAAGAAACTCAAAACTGTCATATAACAAATGCACTGCCAGGACTAGATGGAAAAAAAAAAAACAAAACACAAAAAAGAAGTAAAAAAAAAAACTAAACAAAATTAAAGCTTTGTTAATTGCTACTGGGGAAGTTTTACCTTCCTCGGTAGCCTGAAAAGCCCACTTCTGACTGGTTCCCTTTAACCACTTCGGCTCCGGAAGGTTTTACCCCCTTCATGACCAGGCTGTCTAGAAGCATTTGAAAAAAATAAAATATATATACCGTATTTATTGGCATATAACACGCACTTTTTTCCCCTGAAAATCAGGGGAAAATCGTGGGTGCGTGTTATAGGCCGATCCCCCCCCAATTGTGTGTGATCGGAGCGATCGCGGCAATTGCCGCGATCGCCGCCGACATACACAGCCGTGTGGAAATTCAAATACGGCGCCGAGACTGCAGGGACTCGGCGGAGCGGAGCTACACATAGCCGAGAGTCCTCGGGTTTTCTCGGCGCCGCTTACAGTCCCGCCCATAGGGCGGGACTGGGCGGGACTGTAGCCGGCGCCGAGAAAACCCGAGGACTCTCGGCTATGTGTATCAGCGCTCCGCCGAGTCCCTGCAGTCTCGGCGCCATATTTAAATTTACACAGGGCTGTGTATGACGGCAGGGATCGCGGCGATCCCACAAAGCTGCACGGGGGCAAGGCTGCACGTGGGAGGCAAGGCTGCACTGGGGCAAGGCTGCACTGGAGAAAGGCTGCACTGGAGAAAGGCTGCACTGGAGAAAGGCTGCACTGGAGAAAGGCTGCACTGACAAGGCTGCACTGACAAGGCTGCACTGGGGAAAGGCTGCACTGACAAGGCTGCACTGACAAGGCTGCACTGACAAGGCTGCACTGGGGCAAAGCTGCACTGACAAGGCTGCAATGGACACTGGGGCAAGGCTGCACTGACACTGACAAGGCTGCAGATGGACACCGATAACGCTGCATTGATGGGCATTTTAATGTAAGTTTTTCTTCCTTAAACTTTACTCCTAAAAGTTTTTTTCCTTAAAATTCCCTCCTTAACTTGGGGTGCGTGTTATACGCCGATAAATACGGTATATATATATATAGAAACATAGAAACATGAGATCTCCATTTTCCTTTCTGGCAGAACAGTGATCTGCCTTGTTTACGAACAATCGTCAGGTTCCCGGCCATCGCCATGTCCAATCACAGTGGGAGGGGAGCTCCGGTGGCGTGCGAGCGCGCCCTAAGAGCAGAAGACGAGAATCGCGTACAGGTACATGATTTTGCGCTAAAGGGCCGCCCTGCCGCAGTGTATGTACGCGGGGCGGTCCTTAAGCGGTTAAACACTTGAAGACCAGGCTTTTTCTGATTCTTTTTGTTTACAAGT
The DNA here is from genome assembly GCF_042186555.1 of Aquarana catesbeiana. NCBI lineage: Eukaryota > Metazoa > Chordata > Amphibia > Anura > Ranidae > Aquarana > Aquarana catesbeiana. The sequence continues at coordinate 14,144,331 of NC_133328.1, read as the reverse complement.
TTAAATCATTTTTTTTTTTGCTAGAAAATTACTTACAACCCCCAAGCATTTAATATGTTTTTAGCAGAGACCCTAGGGAATAAAATGGCGATCGCACACGGTATTTGCGCAGCGGTTTTTCAAAAGCAATTTTTTGCAAAAAAAAAACCATTTCAATTAATAATGAACAAAAAAAAAAAAAAAAACAGAACAAAATATATACCGCAATTTTTTTCTATAATATGAAAGATGATGTTACAGTGAGTAAATAGATACCTAACATGTCACGCTTTAAAATTGCGCAAGCTCATGGAATGCCGTCAAACTACGGTAAGTAGAAGAGAACAAGAAGACCTGGACAGCCGCACTCCGGAATAGATAAATTCGTCTTGTTTTATTCAAAATACAGGATCATGGGGTAGACAAAACACGAATGTGGGGTGGTACAAAAATAGCTGACGCGTTTTGCACTTACACCAAGTGCTTACTCATAGCCATAGTCAAACTACGGGACTTGAGAATCTCAATAGGCGACGCTTTAAGCGCCTTTATAGGTTACCAGTTTATAGTTACAGAGGAGGTCTAGCAGTAGAATTATTGCTCTTGCGTTTTTTGCGGCGATATCTCACATGTGTGGTGTGAACACCGTTTACATATGCGTGTGCGACTTACTCATGCGTTCCCTTCTGCGCACAAGCACGGAGGGATGGGGGCGCTTTCATTTTTTTTTTTCTTATTTATTTTATTTTATTTTTACACTGTCCCGTCATTTTTTTTTCCCTGTTATTCCTATTATATAGAATGTAAACCTCCCTTGTGATAGAAATAAGGGATGACAGGTCCTCTTTATGGAGAGATCTGAGGACAAATCTCTCGTTTACCTTTAAAAGCAAAAGACCATAACTTTTTTTTTCGGATCTTTTGCTTTCAAAAGAAAAAAATGTTCACTTCCACCCTGTACCAGACGTGACGTCATGACGTTGATCTGGTCCTCCAAAGGCCATAGAGGCCAGTCAGAGACTATCTAGTCTTTTATCGCCTCTGTGACCACCGTCAGATTGTTTCTTGGGTGAGCCGGCGGAAACGGTAAGCGGCGGTTCGGAAAAGCGTTGTGGAGACTTATAAGAAAGCCAGACGCTGGCTGAAAAAAAACAATACCGGGGTGATGGGTGATATCTTCAGCCATAATCCTAGTAAACCAATTGCAAACCACACTGTATATATATATATATATATGTGTGTGTGTATTGTGGTGGGCAAGTGGTTAAGGTAAATCTTGGGGGTCCTGTGCACAGAGGAATCGGTGAGTGGGGTGCTCTGTGATGGAAACCCCAGGATTTGTATCCATGATAATGATTTCCATCTTTCCTTCCCATAAGAAAAAGATCCTCAACACTTGACATCTATATACTTTAGAATTGTAATATATTTGACACTCGATGTGAAAATCCTGGGTGTGTCCGCTGGCATCATTAGGGCCGTGGCACATTTTGTCAGGGCTTTTCTCTCGGGGAGGTCAGCAGAAATATGCGAAAAATTTAACTTTCCAATCATGTTACAGGGAAGAGAACAACAAGAAAAGTGTCAAGAAGCGGGATAATTGTCCAGGAAATCCTGAACAGGGTTTCAGTTCACAGGACGGTTCACCGCGCCGAACAGCTGTACTAACATTATCCGCGAAAACCCCTGGATCCTGCCGGAGCGTCACTCACCGTCTAAACATCTCTAAACATTTGGAAAATAATTCAAGATTCTGAATAATATTTTCATGAGTGAGGACGGGGAAGGTCGTGTTTTCTTGCACTGTCTTCCACCACGGCCAGTATGTTGATATGACCGCCATCCCTGTTATTTCTCAGATTATTCCTCCACAGTAGCTGAAATCTATTCATACATTAGAAAGGTGAAGCCGGAGATATTCAGGTCAAAGTCTGATACAAATAATACAAAGAATCTTTCTTTTCCATTCTTCCCTTTATTTCATTCAATCCCTTCTTCTCTTGTTCTTTTTGGCTGTCCTCCTTTCTTCTTTCCTCTACCTCTCCTCTCTTTTCCTCTCCTCTCCTCTCCTCCCCCCCCCCCCCCTCTCCTCTCCATCTAATCTTTCCACCTTTCCTTCTCCTCTCCTCTCTCTACTTTTAATCTCTCCTTATTTCCCACTCTTCTCCTCTCCTCTTCGCTCTCTACTCTCCTAATCTATCCCCCTTCTCTCTCTCTTTTACCACTCCTCTCCCCCTAATCTCTCTCTTTTCCCTCTCCTCTCCTCCCCTCTCCTCTCTCATTCTAATCTCTCCTCTTTTCCCTCTCCTCTCCTTCTAATCTCTCCTCTTTTCCTCTCCTCTCCTTCTAATCTCTCCTCCTTTCCTCTCCTCTCCTTCTAATCTATCCTCTTTTCCCTCTCCTCTTCTCTTCCCTCTCTACTCTTCTTCTAATCCCTCCTCTTTTCCCTCTCCTTCTAATTTCTCCTCCCTTACCCTCTCACCTTCCCTCTCTACTCTCCTTTTAATCTCTCCTCCTTTCCCTCTCCTCTTCTCTCCTCTCCCCTTTCCTCTCTACTCTTCTTCTAATCTCTCCTCCTTTCCCTCTCCTCTCCCCTTCTCTCTCTCCTCTTCTAATCTCTCCTCTTTTCCCTCTTCTCTTCCTCTCCCCTTTCCCTCTCTACTCTCCTTCTAATTCTCCTCCTTTCACTATCTACTCTCCTAATCCCTCCTCTTTTCACTCTCCTCTCCCCTTCCCTCTCTACTCTTCTTCTAATCCCTCCTCTTTTTCCTCTCCTTCTAATCTCTCCTCCTTTCCCTCTCCTCTCACCTTCTCTCTCTACTCACCTCCTAATCTCTCCTCTTTTCCCTCTACTCTCCTCTCCCCCTCCCTCTCTACTCTCCTTCTAATCGCTCCTCCTTTCCCTCTCCTCTCCTTCTAACCCCTCCTCTTTTCCCTCTCCTCTCCCCTTTCCTCTCTACTCTCCTTCTAATCTCTCCTTCTTTCTCTCTCCTCTCCCTTTTCCTCTCTACTCTTCTTCTAATCTCTCCTCTTTTCACTCTCCTCTCCCTTCCCTCTCTACTCTCCTTCTAATCTCTCCTCCTTTCTCTCTCCTCTCCCCTTCCCTCTCTACTCTTCTTCTAATCTCTCCACTTTTCCCTCTCCTCTCCTCTCCCCTTCCCTTTCTACTCTCCTTCTAATCGCTCCTCCTTTCCCTCTCCTCTCCTTCTAACCACTCCTCTTTTCCCTCTCCTCTCCCCTTCCCTCTCTACTCTCCTTCTAATCTCTCCTCCTTTTCATCTCCTCTCCCCTTTTCCTGTCTACTCTTCTTCTAATCTCTCCTCTTTTCCCCCTCCTCTCCTCTCCCCTTCCCTCTCTACTCTTCTAATCTCTCCACTTTTCCCTCTCCTCTCCTCTCCTCTCCCCTTCCCTTTCTACTCTCCTTCTAATCGCTCCACCTTTCCCTCTCCTCTCCTTCTAACCACTCCTCTTTTCCCTCTCCTCTCCCCTTCCCTCTCTACTCTCCTTATAATCTCTCCTCCTTTCTCTCTCCTCTCCCCTTTCCCTCTCTACTCTTCTTCTAATCTCTCCTCTTTTCCCTCTTCTCTCCCCTTCCCTCTCTACTCTCCTTCTAATCTCTCCTCTTTTCCCTCTCTTCTGTTTTCTCCTCTCTTTTCCCTCTTCTCTTCTTCTGCAGCCTCTCCCTCTCCTCTCTCATCTCCATTTCACTCCTTCTCATGAATATTTCTTTCTTTTTCTATTCGCTCCTTTCCCTTCGGCTCTCCTCTCTTGTTTTTTTTTTTTCTCTTCTCTCGCTTTCATCATCCGCTTTCTTATCTTCTTCTCTCCATTCCCTTTTCCTTTTGCTCTCATCTCTTCTCTCCTCCCTTCCTCTCCCTCTCTTCTATTCTTCTCCCTTCTTCTTTCCTCTCCCTCTACTCTGTCATCGCCTCTCCTGTCTTTCCCTCTCTCCTCTTATTTCTCATCACCCTTTCCTCAGTTCTTCCATCCTCTCCTATACAGGCCCGGATTTAGGAGGGGGGTACTGAGGTGTTTTGCCCCCAGATTTTAGTTGTGACCCCCCAGTTCTCTGAGTTCCATCCACTAATCCATGAGACTTGATGGGGGGGGACAATTGATGTAAGGGGGGACTCTGGTGGGGGCATTTGATGTAGGGAGGCACTCTAATGGGAGCAGTTGATGTAAGGGGGCATTCTGATGAGACACTTGATGTAAGGGGGGACTCTTATAGGAACCCCGATGTAAGGGGAAACTCTGATGAGGACTCCTGATGTAAGGAGTTTGAATCGGGACTTTAAAGTGATAGTTTTTTACTGGCTGCCAGTGGTTCCATTTTTTGGAGGGCGGCAAACAAACCACCCCCCCCCCATTCAGTTGGTCGATCAGTCAAACCCCGCTAGCCCCCACCCCCCATTTGCTCGTTTGTCCGCCCACCACCTCCGCACTTACCCTATCTAGGTCCCGGCAGCTTCAGCTTCTTTCCTGTGTCTCCTCCTCCTCGGCAGCCAAAACGATCGCTTCTCCTCTCAGTCAGTCGGGTCTTAAGACCCGCTTCCTGATTGGCTGTGAGGAAATTATTAATTCGCTTATGTCACACAACTGGGTGGGTTCAGGGCGCAGTGCTCTGCTCCTCGAGCCCACCCCTTTTTTTGAAGCCAGTTGAAGCCTCAGGCTCTAATCACGTGCTTAAAAAAAAAAAATTGAAATCCATGCGTCTGGCACCCTGCATGTAGATTAGAGGCCGGGTGCATGGATTAGGGGGGCGTTGCCCCTGCGCTCCTTATGGATGGGCCGCCATACTGACGGTTGGCAACACTGTCCCCCCAGTGGCGTTGCTAGGGGGTGGCTTTTGGGGCCCATAGCCCTGAGTCACTGCAGGGGTCCCCAAGGGGAGGGGAGGCTCTCCGGGGACCCTGATGTAAGTGGGGGGCTCTCTGGGGACCCTGATGCAAGGGGGAGGCTATCTGGGGACCCTGATTTTACGGGGGAGGCTCTCTGGGGACCCTAATGTAAGTTAGGGGGCTCTCTGGGGACCCTAATGTAAGGGGGACTCTCTGGGAACCCTAATGTAAGTTAGGGGCTCTCTGGGGACCCTGATGCAAGGGGGAGGCTCTCTGGGGACCCTGATGTAAGGGGGGGCTCTCTGGGGACCCTGATGTAAGGGGGGGGCTCTCTGGGGACCATGATGTAAGTGGGGGACTCTCTGGGGACCCTGATGTAAGTGGGAGGCTCTCTGGGGATATATATACACACACACAAACGTATATTACTGTATATACATATGAATGCCTGCCCAAGTATATGACTTTCTTTACTATGCTGCTATGGGCTCTAGTCCCAGATCTTTTGTGGACCTAGCAACACCCCTGCTGTCCCCTCTCCATTCTATTTCCTATTCTCTTCTCTCCTCTCTTCTCTCCCTTCTCTCCTCTCTCCTTCTGATCATGGACTTGCCCACAATCACTGGCACAATGTAGACTATCAGCGAGCACTGGGAGTATCCTGTGAGGACATGCCGGCTGTGTTGGGATGGGATGTGGCCTGTCACTGATAACGAATGGTAGGATAACAGAGCTCTAATTAGCACTTAGAAGAGTCAGCTTGAAATGCAGACAAATGAATAGCCGTCACTTTCATCAGTCATCTCCCAGGATGATTCCATACATTTCACATCAGGCACATCATACAACCTGCATACACAAAGGATACCGTGTCTGTAACAGTCATCGCTGTGTTAGTCTGGTTGCTGTTGGCGGTGTGCGGTGTTTTCAGCGCAATAGATTTTGATACACAAATGTTCGTCACAACATGTTACTTGCTTATCGCTTGCAAAAAATGACCGACCTTCACACCCGTAATAGAAGAACTCACTTGAAGTGTAACATTGGACAAATTAAAAAATGACCTATATGATGCAGTCTGTCAGTAGCATTTTGTTCTTCTGAGTGTCCCCTGTAACATCATTATTACCTGTTGATCCTGTCAGTAGATTCATTAACTTTTCAACTTCCTTTAACCAGTTCCTGCCCGCACTATAGGCAAAAGACCGCTACAGCGGGTACTTACTTTGCCGAAAGGGCGCATCCTTGGACGTCCTGCCGTGATCCTTACGACACAGCTGGTCACAGATCGGGGTAAAGGGCCCTTTATGTGTCCAATGCAGTAGTGGCTGGTAATTTTTTTTGTGGGGGGGCGGTGCAACCACAGACTCACCCCCCCTGGTCAGTCGGGTAACCCGCCCCCCCGAACCCCCCCCCCCGGTCCAGTCAAACAGGTCATCAAGAGCACCGGAGCACTTACCCCATCCATCTTTAGATGTCCATATCGCTGCCTGGGTGATGTGGATACCCCCCCCCCCCACTGGCTCCCCAGAGAAGGGTTCCTCACATAAAACAGAAGACTGCAAAGCATGATGACATCATGAAGAGATGACCACTTGAGGCACAGATTGCACTGGATATTTATCAATTTTCTAGTAGGCAAATTGATTTAAAGCTGTAGAATATGACCTGCTATGCAACCAGTGCAGCAAATGTTTTAACGAAAAATAACAATTAGTCAGAAGCTAGTGTGTGTGTGTGTGTGTGTGTGTGTGTGGGGGGGGGTAAAAGTTAGTAAGCACGAGTGTAAGAGATAGAAGACTTGGGGACTCTGCGATGTGGGTACCTGAAGAAGGACCTTCCTCCTCTGTAGTGTAAGAGACAGAAGAATTGGGATTCTGTGATGTGGGCACCCAAAAACGGCTTGCTCCTCTGCAGCGAAGGAGACTGAAGACTTGGGATTCTGATGTGTGTGCCCGAAGAAGGACCTTCCTCCTCTGCAGTGTAAAAGATAGAAGACTTGGGTCTCTATGATGTTGGTACCCAAAAAAGAACCTTCTTCCTCTACACTGAAGGAGATAGAAGACTTGGGACTCTGTAATGTTGGCACCTAAAGAAGGACCTTCTTCCTCTATGGCATAAGAGAGATACAAGTCTTGGGACTCTGCGATCTAGGCACCCAAAGAGGGACCTTCTTCCTCCACAGTGAAGGAGTTAGTAGACTTGGAACTTTGTGATGTGGGAGCACAAATAAGGACCTTCCTCCTCTTCAGTGAAAGAGATAGAAGACTTGGGCCTCTGTGACACGGACCCCCCATGAAGGATCTTCCTTCTCCCCAGTGAAGGAGATAGAAGACTTAGGAGTCTGCGATGTGGGCACTAAAGAAGGGCAAATCCACCCCTGCAGTGAAAGAAATAGAAAACTTGGGTTTTTGGGATGTGGGCACCCATAGAAGGACCTTACTGCTCTGCAGTGTAAGGGATAGAAGACGTGGGACTCTGTGATGTGGGCACCCGAAGAAGGACCTTTCACCTCTGCGGTGAAGAAGAAAGAAGACTTGGGACTCTGGGAAATGGGAACCCAAAGAAAAACTCTCTTCTACAGTGGAGATAGATGATTTGGGACCTTCCTTCTCTGTAGTGTAAGACATAGAAGATGTGAAAATCTGTAATGTGGGCACTCGAAGAAGGACTTACCACCTTTGAAGTGAAAGAGATAAAAGACTTGGGCCTTGGTGACATGGACCCCCGATGAAAGACCTTCGTCCTCCACAGTAAAGGAGATAGAAGACTTGGGACTCTGTGATGTGGGCACCCAAAGAAGGACCTTCCACTTCTGTGAAAGATAAAGAAGACTTGGGACTCTGCAATTTGGGTACACGAAGAAAGGACCTTCTTCCTCTGCAGTGAAAGAGATAGAAGACAGGATTTTTTGTGTCACTTGACCATATATTTAGGTAAGTAATAATGATTAGTTTGGGGGGTGGGACAAGAGTTTGCTTTTAAATGGGAAAAAAGTAAGATTTACAGAATAATTTATAATCGTTTAAATCTACTGGCTCTGGCCCTGTGGTATCTCCACTCATCTTTCTTTCACGAGATGTTCAGCCACTAGATATCAGAATTCTGCAGGCCGATATCAATCTCTTTAATGTGTCAACAATTTGTACGTTGTTGAATATGACCTGCTAATGTAACCAGCGCAGCAAATTTTCCTTCGGCTTCCCATAATTAGATGTAGCCCTTCCAAATACGTGACCGGCACATGCCTGGCTCCGCAGATCATATTCCGAAACCCAACGACCAAGAATGAACGGAACGCAAACACAGATACGCACCGATGATTCCCGGTGTCCCCGCTCTGTCTCCGCAGGGAAATGCCGGCAAACGCTCCTTTCATGTTGGCTTAAAAAAAAACGGAAAGAACATTATAATATTTGATGATTTTCTGGAAATCCTTTTAATTCCAGCGAAAGCTGGAGTTCAGACTGAATCAGAAGGCGATCAGCTGTTGCGTCTGGTTCACTAACAGTTCACGTTTTCCCTCCCAGAGAGACTCGGCTTCTCATCCTAAAACAATATGGGACGGCCAAGAGTCGTGTTCCATTCCTCTCGTTACATTGTAACAGGGCACACTGGGCTCTTCACATCCCTGTGCTGCTTCACAAGGGTTCCATGAGTGCATGGCCACCTTCAACTGTGCAAGAAAAACACAGAACAGCTCAATAATTAATAATATGTTTTAAAAAATATTAATAATATTTAGTTTGGGCTACTACTGTACTTTTTAAAATTTATTTATTTTTAATTATTATTAATTACCGTATGTAATTAATAATAATAATAATAATTTTTAAAAAGTAGATGTTGGCCCTAACTAAATTACATTTTTCCTAAACAACCATGTACCATACATTATACTGGATCACCAGCAGGGATGAGCAGAATAATTTTGACAAAATTTATTGCCGGTGAACCTTTCAGTCTTAAGCCTCGTACACACGATCGGATTTTCCGCAGACAAAACCTCAGACTTTTGTCCAAAGGCGTGTGCCTGGATTTTGTCTTGCATACAAACGGCAAGGAATTGTTGGCCAACAAACACGAACGTAATGACATACTACGTGGTTTTTCAGCTCTTTAGCGCCACCCTTTGGGCTCCTTCTGCTAATTTTTGTGTTAGTAGAAGTTTGGTGAGTATTGATTCGCGCTTTTCATTTGGCGCTTTTCATTTAGCGCTTTTCATTTAGCGCTTTTCAGTTCGTTTCTGAACGGCCAATCGTCAACCAGACATGTTGCGGAGTCGGAGGAGATAACGTGTTATTTATTATTGGCCTTGGAGTTATTGCTTTAACCCAAGTCCAGTCCAGGAACAGGAGGAGGAGAATTTCTTGGACCAAAAATTGGTTGCTTTATTAATGGTGACCAATTATCTCATATGCCTTTGCTGCGGGAGCTCCAGGAGAATAATCCGGATGATTTTCGGAATTATCTTTGGATGACGGACCCCTGTGCTTTCACCAACTCTTGGCATTGGTGACCCCCTATATTAAGAAGCAGGACACATGCATGAGGCTTTTATTTTATCTTTTGGTTAAATAATAATGATTTGATTTGCTATATTTTTCTATATTTTTGGATGCATAGAATGCACTTTTTGGTTAAGTTCTATTGGCAGATATCATGTCTAATTTTATTTGTTTTCTTTTTTTAATGCACAATAAAAAAAAATTGTGCAGAATAGAACTTGGCTGTGTGTTTTACTGAAAAATGACAGTTTGGGAGTGGGCAGTTACATTTAAAAAAAATACAATGTAAAATTGACAAGGGACACCAACATAGCTGTATCTTTGATCTTAAAAACTACGGGATAATGGTGTTGTGATAACTTGCCCGAATAAAAAAATAAAAGCATAATAATATAATTCTTGATATCACTAGAAAAAAAAGCCTTTGAAAATACGTTTGCAATAAACTCCATCAGTATCACCAGCAAAAGCAGCTTCATTATTATCCCATTAAAGAAGAAGAGAATTGTGCGCTGCATTTCCAGATTTCATAAATTGCCGCGTCGCGAATGTCAATTCTCCATTACGAACGCGAGTTTACAAGACCGACCGCTTCCGGCTCGTCCTTGCTTCCGGGCATGCGTGTTTGTACTTTTGTCCGACGGACTTGTGTACACAGGCTCGGAGAATCCGACAACACAGATTTGTCCGCGGAAAATTTTAAAACCTGCCATCCAACATTTTATCCACGGAAAGACAACAATTGTCCGATGGAGCGTACAAACGGTCAGATTTTCCGCCAATAGCCATCACACAATCATCACACAGTCATCACACAATTCCCTTCGGAAAATCCGATCGTGTGTACGAGGCTTTACTCATTGAGCTGCTTAGGGGAAATTTGCATGAAAAACAAATATTGTTTTACTTTCTTCATAGGGTATGTTGTCTTTGGGGGCATGTTTAGGGTAGTTTAGTTTATTTAATTTATTTGTTCCTTGTATTTTTTTTATTTTTTTGTATTAGATAGCTATTTCTGTATTGTCGCTTTACAATATTTTTATTTTTCTTGTAAAATGTTTTTTTTTTTTTTTGTAACTGTAAAAATTATGCTGATGGTCTGTTTTTTGACAGACAAAAGAATGATAGAATGATAAAATGGGAGAATGATAAAAAAATAATAATAATAATAATAACCAACAAAAAATAATAATTCTATAGTGCTTTTCTCCCTGTAGACTCAAACAACTTGCCAAATTGGTGTTGGGATCTTTGAAAAGAGGAATTGCCGGTTGTCGCTATAAGTCTGGGTAAAAAGGGATTTTTTGTAACTCTTAGGAGCCATTTAAAGCCCATTACACTCCTACAAACCACCAAAAAACCACCCTAATTTCACGATCCACCTTGATTCCAATTCATTTTGCCAGAATTGTGACAGTATGCCAAAATTTCCCAACTTTCATTTAAAATTTTGAGGAAATAAAAACTCCAATTCACATATTGCTTCTCTTTCACTGTCCAGTCACGGGTTGGAGATGGGTTAGTTGGAACCTGGGCTCAGAGAAGGTAGGTTAAATGCTGCTGCCCTTCATTCTGAGGACATCCTGTGTTAGAAGTTCTGTGGGTGATTGCTTCGGATCAAAGGTGAAAATTGCACTTAAGTTTTTAATGGACTTTCCTGGGGCCAATCCATGACAGCGTACGACCGTATGTTGCCATGGATTGTCGCCAGGAAAAGAAAAATGATGGTAAGTATTTGATACAATTTCCCCTTTTCCTGGCACCGGCATGTGGTAGTATGCTGCTGAGGATCGGTGCCAAGAAAGGAAAATTACAGTAAGTATTTGATACAATTTCTATATTTTATGCTGTAATTTTACAATGCATCCAGAAAGTATTCACTTTTCACACATTTTTGTTATGTTCCACCTTATTCCAAAGTGGATTAAATTATTTATTTTCCTCAAAATTCTACAAACAATATCCCATAATGAGAACGTGAAGAAAGTTTGTTTGAAATATTTGCAAATTTATTAAAAATAAAAAAAAATTAAAAAATCCCATGTACATAAGTATTCACAGCCTTTGCTCAATACTTTGTTAAAGCTCCTTTGGCACCAATTACAGCCTCAAGTCATTTTGAGTATGATGCTACAAGCTTGGCACACCTATTTTTTGGGCAGTTTCTCCCATTCTTCTTTGCAGGACCTCTCAAGCTCCATCAGGTTGGATGGGGGGGGGTGTCGGTGTACAGCCATTTTCAGATCTCTCCAGAGATGTTCAATCGGGTTCAAGTCTGGGCTCTGGCTGGGCCACTCAAGGGACATTCACAGAGTTGTCCCTTTGTTATCTTGGTTGTGTACTTAGGATCGTTGTTCTGTTGAAAGATGAACCTTCGCCCCAGTCTGAGGTGCAGAGCGCTCTGGAGCAGGTTTTCATCAAGGATGTCTCCGTACATTGCTGCATTCATCCTCTCCTAGATCCTGACTAGTCTCCCAGTTCCTGCCGCTGAAACACACCATGCTTCACTGTAGGGATGGTATTGGCCAGGTGATGAGTGGTGCCTGGTTTCCTTCAGACATGACGCTTGCCATTCAGGCCATGTGCCTTTTACTGAGGAGTGGCTTCCGTCTGGCCACTCTACCATACAGGCCTGATTGGTGGAGTGCTGCAGAGATGGTTGTTCTTTCCTGAAGGTTCTCCTCTAGAGAAACGCTGGAGCTCTGTCACAGTGACCATCGGGTTCTTGGGTCACCTCACTAACTAAGGCCCTTCTCCCCCGATCTCTGCTTAGCCGCGCGGGTAGAGTCCTGGTGGTTCCAAGCTTCCTCCATTTACAGATGATGGAGGCCACTGTGTGCATTTGGACTGTCAATGTTGCAGAAATGTTTCTGTACCTGTCCTGAGATCTCTGCCTCCATATAATCCTGTCTTGGAGGTCTACAAACAATTCCTTGGACTTCATGGCTTGGTTTGTGCTCTGACATGGACTGTTAACTGTGGGACCTTATATAGACAGGTGTGTGCCTTTCCAAATCATGTCCAGTCAACTGAATTTACCACAGGTGGACTCCAATCAAGTTGTAGGAAACATCTCAAGGATGATCAGTGGAAACAGGAGGCACCTGAGGTCAATTTTGAGTGTCATGGCAAAGGCTGTGAATACTTATGTACATGGGATTTTTTTGTTTTTTGTTTTTAATAAATTTGCAAAGATTTAAAACAAACATTATGGGGCAGGGATCCTCAAACTACGGCCCTCTAGCTGTTGCAGAACTACACATCCCATGAGGCATTGTAAAACTCTAACATTTACAGACATGACTAGGCATGATGGGAATTGTAGTTCCTGAACACCTGGAGGGCCGCAGTTTGAAGACCCCAGTTATGGGGTATTGTTTATTGGATTTGAGGAAAATAATTAATTTAATCCATTTTGGAATAAGGCTGTAACATAACAAACTGTATATCTCCTAAGGCACCCAGAGTTGGGTATTAAAGTACAGTAGTAATTCATTAGGCACTATTTATACACACAAATAAGTTTAAACTTTTGGTATCGTTTTTATGAATTTAAAATATATATATATATTTTTTGTATCCACTCATCTAGATCCACGTAAAATTGATTTGTAGCCCATGTTAATCCAAATTTCCTCCTCATCAGCAAAGGGGAGCAGGTCTTACCTAGAATAATACTAAGGAGTCAGTTTTCCCCGGCATATTTTCGAAAGTGAAAGCTGTAATCATGTATTGAGCTGTTTTTTCATTCACATTACACCTTTAACCTCTCTGACCTTCGTCCTATCATTTGCTATTAATGAAGAACCCAGAAAAACAAGGTGTCAGCTGTCAGCCAATCCCTGCTCTAATCAGAAGCAAAATACCCCATTATTATATATTATTTGTATTAATCAAGCTGCAGGTCACATGAACACCTGGCCCACCAACACGGATAATAGCGATAGCTGAAATCTAAGATATCTTCAGTTTTACGGTAACACATTTTCCCATCAATTGGGAAAAGGAAAAATTCCACCTTTAACCCTATTTTCCACAATTCCCCCTTCCCCCCCATTGGTTCCAAAATGATTGTATTGCTGAGTGCAAAATTTTGTAAAAATGTATTGTACACTTTTCTCTTATACTTATGTAGGACCCATAGTGCCTGAGTTACAGTATCTCACAAAAGTGAGTACACCCCTCACATTTTTGTAAATATTTTCTTCTATCTTTTCATGTGACAACACTGAAGAAATGACACTTGTCTACAATGTAAAGTAGTGAGTGTACAGCTTGTATAACAGTGTAAATTTGCTGTCCCCTCAAAATAACTCAACACACAGCCATTAATGTCTAAACCGCTGGCAACAAAAGTCAGTACACCCCTAAGTGAAAATGTCCAAATTGGGCCCAATTTGCCATTTTCCCTCCCGGTGTCATGTGACTCGTTAGTGTTATAAGGTCTCAGGTGTGAATGGGGAGCAGGTGTGTTGAATTTGGTGTTATCGCTCTCACTCTCTCATACTGGTCACTGGAAGTTCAACATGGCACCTCATGGCAAAAAACTCTGAAGATCTGAAAAAAAGAATTGTTGCTCTACATAAAGATGGCCTAGGCTATAAGAAGATGACCCTGAAACTGAGCTGTAGCACGGTGGCCAAGACCATACAGCGGTTTAACAGGACAGGTTCCACTCAGAACAGGCCTCGCCATTGTGGACCAAAGAAGTTGAGTGCACGTGCTCAGCGTCATATCCTCCTGGCAGCTTCTTTTGGCAGAAAAAAATTGACACGTGTGACGCATTTAAACGCATCAAGTGCTTTGGTTTGAATTCATTTCATTATCCAGAATAGGTTGCAGAAGGGGTTGTGGCATGGTGGTAGCTGGCTGCAGAAGGAGGATGTGGCATGGTAGCTGTGCCTCTCCCTGCAGCTGGAGCCCCGGATCCCCCCACGTTGATTGACAGCCTCAGAGAGGGGAGGCCTGGACACCTCTTCTTTCTTACTTCTGCTTCCATCAGCTCCATACAGCGCTGGTGATGCCTCCTCTGTGGGAACCTCCTCTTCCCCTTCTCGCCACTGCATGACAGACGCCAGATGCCTCCTTGGGGTATGCGGGGATCGCTTAGCGCAGCACTCCACTGGGGGGGTGATGGCATGGGGGGTGTACGATCTGCGTCTCCGGAGCAGCGGGAATTCGGCTGCTGGAATGAGTCTATTCCCCTAATCCTCCCCCGGACAACACAGCGCTGGCCCCGCCTCCTCCCCAAGACACAGCCACGGCTCCGTTCTATCTCTCCACTGCCTGGCCATGGAGCTCACAGGCAGCATTAATTCGCTGCTGGCTGGAGCACAGAGCTGCAGCAGCATTCTTGTTAGCAGAGGCGGCTTTTCAATTAGGCGGTTGCGAGGCCCCTGTGAGTGCGAGGCCTTAGGCGACCGCCTGATTTGCCTAATTAGAGAGCCGCCTCTGCTCACCTGCTGACCTTTTGCTTAACTGACACCAGCATTCCCACCAGCTCAGATGAGAATTGTGCAAGAGGCCACCCTCACCACCTCAAGGTCCTCATACAGGTACATGACAAGGAAACTTTTTATATCTGACTTCTTGGAGGCCCCATGCACCGGTGCTGCTTGGAAGATTTCAGCACTGGGGTGCCCAAGAAATATAAGAAGCCGTTAGGTCACCTTTTATCAACCATTTTAACAAGGAACCGTTGAAATATCTTTCCAGGCTCAGGGAACCCCTGCTAATAATTATTATATCTACAGTCCACAGTACATTAGCGTGATGGTTACTGGGAAGATAGCTCCTCACATTTGAGGTCATTGGAAATAATCTACCCTTACAGATGTAGCACAGACCCCAAACTGGTCTTGCAGTTTTGTCCCGGGTTCTATTTCCTATGGGGTACACGGCAGCCAGGCACACAGCAGCTCTACAGTCTCACAACTCAATAACTAGGCCATGTCTTCTTGTAGTTAAATGCTGGTTAACTTGGTTAGGGTGTAGGGTGAGCCAGAGAATTCTCCAAGTTAAAGTGATACTAAATACACACTGTTTAATTTACATTGCCCCTTCTATTTCTATACGTGGATGATGGCGCTGTAATTATTTTAATTAAAAAAAAATCCAAGTACCTTTTTCCTAATCGATATACAGCTGTCACATGTCTTTATGGACTTTGCTTTGTGCTCTGGTCCAAATCATTTGGTGGATTATGGTGTGGGGATGTTTTTCAGGGGTTGGGCTTGGCCCTTTAGTTCCAGTGAAGGGAACTCTTAAGGCGTCAGCATACCAAGACATTTTAGACAATTTCATGCTCTCAACTTTGTGGGAACAGTTTGGGGATGGCCCCTTCCTGTCCCAACATGACTGCGCACCAGTGCACAAAGCCAAGTCCATAAAGACATGGATGAGCGAGTTTTAGGTGGAGGAATTTAAGTGGCCTACACAGAGTCCTGATCTCAACCGGATAGAACACCTTAGGGATCAATTAGAGTGGAGACTGTGAGCCAGGCTTTCTTGCCCAACATCAGTGCCTGACCTCACAAATGTGCTTCTGGAAGAATGGTCAAACATTCAGTATTACTCCTAAACCTTGTGAACAGCCTTCCCAGAAGAGTTGAAGATGCTATAGCTGCAAAGGGTGGGCCAACTCATTATTGAACCCTACAGCCTAAGACTGGGATGCTATTAAAGTTCATGTGCGTGTAAAGGCAGGCGTCTCAATACATTTGGTAATATAGTGTGCATCTCACGGAATGCCAGTATATAAGTAGTCCTAGGCCAGCAACTCTGGAACAGTCTCTCCAAGGGTTAACAAGGACAGTCACTAGGATCTCTCATTTAGGCCTTAACTCACTGTGCCCTGAGTACTTAGGTGCTTTCCTCCAGTACCAGCCAGATTCTGTACTGTGAGCCTCCAGGCCAGATCCTCAGTGAACTTCCTCCAACCTGCTCCCAGCAACTTTGGAATTAGGTCCCTCAGCTCTCTCTGGATCTCCTGCAGGGCTTCAGCTAAATGACCCAGAGGTCCACAGCCCTCCAGGCTGGGTCTTCTCCACCTAGATAAGGACCCTGCTGTTCCAGGCCCCAGCCTATTTATACATGCCTCAGCCCCCTACTGGTCATTCTTCTTCCCAGGGATTGGCTGAGGCTGCATGAATATGTAAGTTAAGGCCTTCCAACCCACTAAATTCAGGAAACTAGGGGGAAGCAGTCGAGCCTGCAACCAGCAGGACACAGAACAGCCATAAGCAATCAAACTTTGCTCCACTGGCTACAGAAGAGCCAAAAATCAAAATTGCCTCAATCCTACTAGCAGGGGTGGACTAGGCTGGGGGGCAGCCCCTTTGATGCCCCGTGACCGCACTGCTTCCACCGCAGACATGCCTAAAGGCTTCCTGGTGAAGAGGAGTAAAAAGTCCCGCCGGACAGAGTGCAGGCCGCAACTCTCCGCCACCATGAATGGTGAACGCTGTGTCTGAGCAGAGGCTGGCTGGAGGCTCTGCTCCCCCAGCCAGCCCCAACCAAGCCCCACTGGCTCCCCCTTGCAGCCCCCAGCTGCCCTCTACCAGCCTGTTCGGGATCCCAGAGTCAATGTAGCATGCACTGTTCAGCCTGACCTGTGAGCAGAGTGTACCTAGAGTGGAGCTTCAGCCTGGGATGGGGGTCAGGAGGAGGCAGGGAAGAGGGAGAGCGGGAGGGGGGCAAAGTCGCTGCACCATGAGCCTCTGGGTTGTACTTGCCTCCTGGGCCAAAAGTTGCCAGTCAGAATCTGCTTACTAGCAACCTAACTAGGAGGGTGCTACACAGATAGCTAAAAAGATCTTTGTTGTCAGTGGTTACTCATCTGAGAGGCAGAAGTTGCTCGTTGCCCAAGGAACCCCTAGAAACCTCTGAGGAACCCAAAGGTTCTATGGAACCCTGGTGGAGAACAGTTGCGTTAAGTGGTTGGCTGTCTACCAAAAAACTGAAATATCAGCATTGGGTTCCTCCCTCAATTGCAGATCATTCCCAACTTTTCTTGCTGCAGCTGAACAGTCATCGGAAAAAGCCGAGCCTACCCATGGCGACCGCCAGGAATGCCGATGGCTAAAGATTATTGGTCTGGAGCAGAGGACAGGTTAATATCTTGGGTCTCCTAATGAGTTCCACTAATCTCCGCACGTCATTAAAAGAGGGGGGATCAGACAGTTTGCAGAGTTTAGTGGGAACGGCGATGGAGTGAATGGGCTACACGCAAGTCTGTTAGCGAGATTGGTCAGCCATTAATCCACTTGGCAAATTCAGCGCGGTGAATAGATCCTCTCTCCGGTCTATGGGGCTTTGTCATCTGTGTTTGCCTGGGTACTTATGAAGGGGGGGGGGGCTGAAGAGGTGGATTTCTGGATGCACCAAATCCGATGGGATGTTTTATTGTGGGTGATGAGGGCTTCTTCAGCTGGCAGAGGGCTAGGGGAGGAAAAAAAAAAAGACGTTAAGCTTTTAAAGACTTTTAAAGTATGTCCAGACAAGACATTTTTTTCTTAGTTTTGGGTAGATTGAGGACGAGTTAGAACCCCTGTTAGGATTTTACTGCTACCTAGGGCTCCGTTGGGAAGATTTACAAGAAATAAAGAAAGTGGCACTTTTATGGTACCACAATATGATCAATAATTAACCCCTTTGCTTACCAAGGTACGTTTATAAATGGCAAAGTGGTTAAAAAAAATGGTTAAATTCTTTAGGAACGTCTACCCACCCACCCGTCCACATTGTACTGCGGACGGGCGGCTCCTACTGGCACAGCGACGTACCTAAACGATGCTGGCCTCCTCCGCGTACAAGGAGGGGGAAGGAAAAAATATATTTTTAGCAAAAAGCAGCACATAATACACACAAACCACTTTGCCGGCCGCATTATGTATATATACCTTGTGGTTTCCAATGGTTTACCAGGACTATGGCTGAAGATATCATCCATAACCTTGGTACCGTTTCTTTCTGTAGGCCAATGGGTTTCTCATGAAACTGGTCCGAGCAATTTATAAGCAGTTGGAACGCCCCCCCCCCCCCCCCCCCCCCCCCCCCTTCCTCTGCTCGCCGGTGTTTCTCGGGCTTACCGTTTCCACCAGTTCATCCAAGAAACAATCTGAGGGTACAGCTGGCTGCTCCAATAGGCAATCAAACTCTATGGCCTTGGAGGAGGCCAAACTCTACGGCCTAGCGAAGTCTAGACATCACTTCAGGGCCAGGCTGAAAGACATTTTTTCTTTTTTTTTTTTTTTTTTAAAGCGAAAGATCAACATTTTTTTTGATTTTCTGCTTTTAAAGGTCTTTTTGACCTCAGATCTCTCCATAAAGAGGACCTGTCATACCTTATTTCTAGAGGATGTTCACATTGTAATAAGAATAAAAGTGATAACAAAAAATGTAAAAAATCGGACAGTGTAAAAATACAAAATAAAAAGTAAAATAAATATTAATAATGATTTTTTTTTTTTTTTTAAAGCGCCCCCATCCCTCTATGCTCACGCTCAAGTCGCGCACGCATATGTAAACGGTATTCGAGCCACACATGTCAGGTCTGGCTGCGAACGTTAGAGCGAGAGCGATAATTCCAGTGATAGACCTCCTCTGTAACCCTAAACAGGTAACCCGTAAAGGCGTTTAAAGTTTTGCCCATGGAGATTTTCAAATACGGTAGTTTGTCGCCATTCCACGAGCGTACGCAATTTTAAAGCGTGAAATGTTAGGTATCTATTTACTCTGTGTAACATCATCTTTCACATTACAGACACACAAAAAAAAATTGGAGTAACTATTGTGTTTTTTTTTTTTTTTTTTTTTTAATGCAATAAAATGTAATTTTTTCAAAAAATGTGCGTTTGCAAAATCACTGCACAAATACCGAGTGACATAAAAAATTGTAACAATCACCATTTTATTCCCTAGGGTCTCTGCTAAAAAAAAAAAAAGAATGTTTGGGGGTTAAAAGTAATTTTCTAGCAAAAAATAAAATAAATAAATCAAATAATAAAAATATAATAATATAAATAAATTTGAATGTTTGGGGGTTATAAGTAATTTTCTAGCAAAAAATAAAATAAATAAATAAAATAATAAAAATATAATAATATAAATAAATTTGAATGTTTGGGGGTTATAAGTAATTTTCTTGCAAAAAATAAAATAAATAAATAAAATAAAATAATGAAAACAAATAAAATAAAATAGTAAACAAAAAAGTGCCAGAAAAAGCCTGGTCGGCAAGTGGTTAAAACTTGCTGTGCAAACACTCAACCCCTTGATTACCCCAAATTGCTAACCCCTTTCCCAGCCAGCGTCATTAGTACAGTGACAGTGTATAGTAATATCACTGTATTAGTGTCACTGGTGATGTCAGTGTCAGTTATTGTCAGATTGTCCACCACAGTATCGCAGTCCCACTATAAGCCGCTGACCACCGCCATTAGTAGTATAAAATAAATAAATAAATAAATAAATAAATAAAAATCCCAGTATACATCCCTTAGTTTGCAGGCCCTATAAATTTCACACAAACCAATCAATATACACATATTGGGATTTTTTTTTTTTTTTTTACCAAAGACATGTAGCAGTGCAACTACCACTATTTTATTTTATACAAATAAAATAAATAAATAATAAAATAAATAAATAAATAAATAAAAATAAAAAAATTGCGTACAAATAAAGCATCTCCCTTGGGATTCCATCTGTGTATTTAGCTGTTTGTCTAATAGTGCAACTACCACTATTTTATTGTATACAAATAAAATAAATAAACAATAAAATAAATAAATAAATAAATAAATAAATAAATAAATAAATAAAAATAAAAAAAAATGCATACAAGTAAAGCATCTCCCTTGGGATTCCATCTGTGTATTTAGCTGTTTGTCTAATAGTGCAACTGCCACTATTTTATTCTGTAGGGCCTGTACTTTGTGAAACTATATACCTTTTTTTTTGGGGGGGGGGGGGGGGGGGTTACAGTTATTATTACAGTTATTTCTAGCAAAAAATGCTGATTTTTAACATGTGTACAAAAAATTTTATAAATTGCAACGGTAAGCGAGTGGTTAAACTCGCGTGTTTAAAACTTTATGTAAATATTTCTTAAAAGAGACATAAAATTAAAAAAAAAAAAAAAAATCACAGAATCTCCATAATGAATAGGCTACTATGCCAGAATAAGTCAACCACCAGCAATAGTGTGAACCTAGCCTTACACACCATTTTGTTATGTTTGTATGCTTTGTGGGCTGTGCTCCAGCAGAGCTGTACAAATTCGAGAAGTGGATGGAGAAGCATACAAATAAAATAAATAATAATAAAAAAAATTGCATACAAATACAAATAAAGCATCTCCCTTGAGATTTCATCTGTGTGTTTAGCTGTTTGTCTAATAGTGCAACTACCACTATTTTATTTTTATACAATAAATAATAAAATAAATAAATAAATAATAAATAAAAATAAAATATGTAAACAAAATAAATAAATAAACAAAAATAATAATAGTGCAACTGCCACTATTTTATTTTCCAGGGCCTGCACTTTGTGAAAATATATACCTTTTTTTTAGGGGGGGGGTTTACAGTTATTTCTAGCAAAAAATGCTGATTTTTTAACATGTACAAAAAATGTTATAAATTGCAACAGTAAGCGAGTGGTTAAACTGGCGTGTTTAAAACTTTATGTAAAAAACTTTATAAAGCATCTCCATTGGGATTCCATCTGTTTATTTAGCTGTTTGTCTAAAAATAAAATAGAATAAAGCAGAATACAATAGTGCCAGTTGCACTATTGTATTCTGCTTTATTCTATTTTTTTTTTTTTGGGGGGGGGGGGGGGGGGGGGGGCTTTACAGTTATTTCTAGCAAAAAATGCTGATTTTTTAACATGTACAAAAAATGTTATAAATTGCAACAGTAAGCGAGTGGTTAAACTGGCGTGTTTAAAACTTTATGTAAATATTTTCTAAAAGAGACATAAAATAATAAAAGAAAATTTAAAAATCACAGAATCTCCATAATGAATAGGCTGCTCTGCCAGCATAAGTGAAACCACCAGTAATAGTGTGAACCTAGCCTTACACCATTGTGTGTATGTTTGTATGCTCTGTGGGTTGTGCTCCAGCCGAGCTGTACAAATCTGAGAACTGGATGGACAAGCATACAAATAAAATAAATAAATGAATACCGGTACATAATAATTAAAAAAAAAATTGCATACAAATACAAATAAAGCATCTCCCTTGGGATTCCATCTGTGTGTTTAGCTGTTTGTCTAATGCCCCGTACACATGGTCGGACTTTGTTCGGACATTCCGACAACAAAATCCTAGGATTTCTTCTCTTTATTTATTCTGAGCATGCGTGGCACTTTGTCCGTCGGATTTGTGTACACACGATCGGAATTTCCGACAACGGATTTTGTTGTCGGAAAATTTTATAGCCTGCTCTCAAACTTTGTGTGTCGGAAAATCCGATGGAAAATGTGTGATGGAGCCCACACACGGTCGGAATTTCCGACAACAAGGTCCTATCACACATTTTCCGTCGGAAAATCCGACCGTGTGTACGGGGCATTAGTCTAACAGTGCAACTGCCACTATTTTATTTTATACAAATAAAATAAATAAATAAATAAATTCAAATAAAAAAATGGCATACAAATACAAATAAAGCATCTCCCTTTTATGGGACTCCATCTGTGTGTTTAGCTGTTGGTCTGGAGTCCAGCCTTAACCTCGGTCAGGGGACGGTGTAGCAGGGAACGCTATCATTCTTCCAGCCTGGTGTGAGAAGCCGCGCAGTATCGCGGTTTCGGGGTGTTCCTAGGATGGGTGTAGCTTCCTCCTCCTGTTAATCATTGTCTTCCTCCTGATTGTGATGTCACAGCGTTGAGGTTCCCCCCCGTCACACCCTGTCTGTTTTTTCCACATAAAGATTTCTGCGGCCGCTGTAATCTTCCCAATGACAGGACGGGACGGAGGGTTTTTTTTTTTTTTTTTTCGGAATCGTTCTCATAGCCCAGAACCTGGTCAGAGATTCCCGGAGGAGGAGACGCCCCGGACAGGCGGGAAGTGGAACAGACGGGCCTTTCTGCGGCACCTGTCACGCAGGCAGGGCTGACACCTCTCGGTGGTCTGTTCTGAGATCTGTGACACAACGCCACCGTCCTTGTTTTACTGAAAATCAGAGAAAAAAAGAAAATCAGTAGGAATAGAAAAATATACATTAAAGCCGGTGCAATAGATGTACATTTTTGGCAACTTTGTATCAATTATTCACTTGTCCTCCGCCCTATAGAAGTTTTACCGCTACATCAAAAAGTTACTTTATTTCAGTAATTCAAATCAAGAAGTGAAACTCATATATTTATTATATAGAATCATTACACACAGAGTGATATATTTCAAGCATTTCTTTCTTCTAATTTTGGTGATTTTGGCGAGTGACACCCCGAAATTAGAAGATTACAGAAGACTAATAAAAAAAGGATTTTTAATACAGAAATGTTGTCTTAGTGAAAAGTCTGTCCATGTACAGTATAGTATACACTCAATACTTGGTCGGGGCTCCTTTTGCATGAATTACGGCATCAATGCGGCGTGGTATGGAGGTGATCAGCCTGTGGCACTGCTGAGGTGTTATGAAAGTCCAGGTTGCTTTGATAGCGTCCTTCAGCTCATCTGCATTGTTGGGTCTGATGTCTCTCATCTTCCTCTTGACAATACCCCACAGAGTCTCTATGGGATTTAGGTCAGGCGAGTTTGCTGGCCAATCAAGCACAGTGATCCCATGATCATGTGACCAGGTATTGGTAGTTTTGGCAGTGTGGTCAGGAGCCAAGTCCTGCTGGAAAATAAATTATCAGCATCTCCATGAAGCTGGTCAGCAGAGGGAAGCATGAAGTGCTCTAGAATTTCCTGCTAGAGATCTGCACAGACTTTGGACTTGATAAAACACAGTGGACCAACCCCAGCAGATGACACTGCCCCCCAAATCATCACTGACTCTGGAAAATTCTGCATTTCATTCGGAAAAATGCGGTCCCAGAGTCTGGAGGAAGAGTGGAGAGGCACAGAATCCAAGTTGCACGAGGTCCAGTGTGAAGTTTGCACAGTCAGTGATGATTTGGGGAGCCGTGTGTCAGAAACCATGAAATCAGACCGAGACAGAAGTAGAGTTAAATCACACTTGTTTAATAATAAAAGTAAAAAGAACAAACGTAGTCAAAACATAGCCAAAGTTTAGTAACCAGAACGGATAGTCAGCCAAGCCAGAAGTCAGGGATCAATGTAGTGGAACAGCAAGCAGGATCTGGAGCCAGAAGGGATGTCAGCAAAGCAAGTCTTGAACAGGATTGCAGGAGATCGTTTCTGTGATGTTGACCAAGGCGAAGGCAGAGATCCTCTGGGCTGGAAGGCTTAAGTAGGCAGGACTGACGAGCAGGATATCATCAACAGCAGAGTAACTGTGGAGAGATAGGAGCTGGCAATTAGCCGACAGCTGAACGGCCAGCTCAGAGAAGGAAGGGCTGAGCCCAGCCCTGACACCGTGTCATCTGCTGGTGTTGGTCCATTGTGTTTTATCAAGTCCAAAGTCAGGGCAGCCCTCTACCAGGAAATTCTAGAACCCTTCATGCTTCCCTCTGCTGACCAGCTTCATGGAGATGCTGATTTCATTTTCCAGCAGGACTTGGCACCTGACCACACTGCCAAAACTACCAATATTTGGTCACATGATCATGGTATCACTCATCTTGATTGGCCAGCAAACTCACCTGACCTAAACCCCATAGAGAATCTGTGGGGTATTGTCAAGAGGAAGATGAGAGACACCAGACCCAGCAATGCAGATGGGCTGAAGGCCGCTATCAAAGCAACCTGGACTTTCATAACACCTCAGCAGTGCCACAGGCTGATCACCTCCATGCCACGAAACATTGATGGACTTATTCCTGCAAAAGGAACCCCAACCAAGTATTGAGTGCACACTATACTGTACATGGACAGACTTTTCAGTAAGCCAAAAAGTAACACATAATACAATATATAAACAGACCACAAATTTTATTTATACAAAATTTAAAAAATAGAATTCCAAAAGGACATATAATATCAACAGTGTAGACATGTAATATAAAAGTGCAGGCAATGCGTGGTATGATGTATATGGATCAACGCGTTTCACCCAAAAGAGGGGCTTCTTCAGGATCCACTTTTCAATGTTGGTAAATCTAATAGATAGTAAACAATACAGGCAGTGCAATAAATTCACATAATACATAAGTATATAAGTATAACAGGGCTGTACACACGCCTTGGTTGCATCGATTGGCTTCACGGTTGCTGAGTCTTACAGGTGACGCCACCTGCCAAACTTTCCCATTGAGATGAATGGGGCCGTGCCGCGACCGTCAGCCAAACGCTCGGCTCACAGTTGCAGTACTGGTGCAATCTGAAAAAAAAAAAAAAAAAAGCACCTCCTGAACTCCTACCAGCCGCTGCTGTACCTCCCTCTGAAAAGCGATCACTTTTCCGAAGGCGGTAGGCTTACCGCCTGTCTACAAGAACAGGCCCCATTCACATCTGCATTTGTTGAACGAGAGCAAAATGCTCGACTGACATGTGAAAACGTGCGCTCACAAGAACATGCCAAGTTTAAAAAGCTGCATGAGCTACTTTGGTGTGTTTGTGGTGCGTAGAGCCGCCCACTGAAAGGAAGAGGCTGCCCTGCGCGCGTAGCAGGAAAATGTGAACAATATGTGATTTTGCACCCATTCTCAAAACGCTCGGTCTGTGATTGTGGCCTAAAGGAGTTTGTACAATCAGATTGAATACCATACAGTCAGCCTAACAACCCCAACATATGCTGACACTGTGGCTGCTGCAGGCAGGTAGAAGCATTTCCACAGTCTCCTCTTCCCCAGCGATCAGGCTGTACATTGTAGCAATGTTACAATATAACGATGTTGCAATTTAGCAACGTTATCCATTCCTGCAAATGATTGCCTCTAGCTGACCAGGGCTATTCACTGCATTATAAATTGTGGAATGTAGCAATGTTATCCATTCCTCCAAATACAGTCCTGCTCAAAAGTTTGCATACCCCGGCAGAAATTGTGACATTTGGGCATTATTTTATTTAAGGATAGCAATCACATGAAACCATTTATAATCACATATAGTTTTTTGGATCCTTTTAAAATCATAATGATAACAGAAATCACCCAATTGGCTCTGATAAAAAGTTTACATACCCTGGAATGTTTGGCCTTGGTACAGACACAGAAGGTGGCGCACACGGGTTAAAATGGCAATTTAAATCACAAATGAACTGAAAATAACACAATCAAGGCCAACTGTGTCTGTGATTTCGCGCAAAACCTCGAAATGAGCTAAGTCATTAATAGAAAATGAGAAAATAAATACATTTGGTGATAATATACCAAAATTATAGAGCCACCATTAATAACAATGATCTTATATATAGTTGTCCATAGGTGAATGAAACGTGACTTCAGTGCCGATCAATCAAGCGAAGTAATTAACTAAGTAATATAAATATAAGTGAAATGTGACATCAAAAGTGCAAGTGCGTTGATAGGAGATCTGGTGACTTTCGTGGTGTTGGATACCCACTAGCGGCTCCCAGAACTCTCACCTTGTTGTCACAATAAAAGTGCCTTCATGAATCTATTGAGAACTGTGCTCGTTCCAGTCCGATCGATGTTGTTGTTCTGATGCGTCTATGGGGAGGAGGCACTCCCTCCGGTATATGGACTCCACATATGGGGGATAATCAAAAGGAGGGCACTCCAATAGGGTAATAACGTTATAGCCAAAGACTTTTATTAAAATTGTTTGCTTACATAAAAGTAGATGAAGTAGCGTTGAAACAGCGGTCTAAAACAGCGTAATTTCAATCCCCGCTACGTCACTTCCGCTCCGCGCTAGTGTGTATCCGGTCCACTTTTGATGTCACATTTCACTTATATTTATATTACTTAGTTAATTACTTCACTTGATTGATCGGCACTGAAGTCACGTTTCATTCACCTATGGACAACTATATATAAGATCATTGTTATTAATGGTGGCTCTATAATTTTGGTATATTATCACCAAATGTATTTATTTTCTCATTTTCTATTAATTACTTAGCTCATTTAGAGGTTTTGTGTGAAATCACAGACACAGTTGACCTTGATTGTGTTATTTTCAGTTCATAGGTAGTGAGTGGTGTTCACTAAGAGCCCTTGCACACTGGGGCGGTTTGCAGGCGCTATTGCGCTATTAATAGCGCCTGCAAACCGCCCCGAAAGTGCCGCTGCTGTCATCCCAGTGTGAAAGCCCCGAGGGCTTGCACACTGGAGCGATGCGCTGGCAGGACGGTAAAAAAAGTCCTGCCAGCAGCATCTTCGGAGCGGTGAAGGAGCGGTGTGTATACCGCTCCCTTACCGCTCCTGCCCATTGAAATCAATGGGACGGCGCGGCTATACCGCCAGCAATGCGCCTCTGCAGAGGCACTTTGCGGTGGTATTTAACCCTTTCTCGGCCGCTAGCGGGGGGTAAAACCGCCCCGCTAGCGGCCGCATACCGACGGTAAAACGCCGCTAATAATAGCGGCGTTTTACCACCGACGCCGCCCCCCGCCCCAGTGTGCAAGGGCTCTAAGGTTTGATTTTGCAGCATTACATACATAATTGTTACACGGTTTTCACTTTAGTAGCGCAGAAGTCTATCTTAGGATATTTCACATTAATTTAAATCACAATTAGTGTCTGTGTATAAATAGTCAATGAGTTTGTTAGCTCTCACATGGATGCACTGAGCAGGCTGGACACTGAGCCATGAGGAGGTAGAAAAGAACAGTCAAAAGACCTGCGTAACAAGGTAATGAAACTTTACAAAGATGGAAAATGATATAAAAAGATATCCAAAGCCTTGAATATGCCAGTCAGTACTGTTAGAACACACTGAGGGAACACACAATTAACCCCTTGATTGCCCCCTAGTGTTAACCCCTTCCCTACCAGTGTCATTTACACAGTAATCAGTGCATTTTTATAGCACTGATCGCTGTATAAATGTCAATGGTCCCAAAAATGTGTCAAAAGTGTCCGATATGTCCGCCATAATATCACAATACCGCTAAAAATCGCAGATCGCCGTCATTACTAGTAAAAAGAATAATAATAAAAATACCTTAAAAATGCCATAAACCTTTCCCATCGTTTGTAGAAGATGTAACTTTTGCGCAAACCAATCAATATACGCTTATTGCGATTTTTTTTTTTACCAAAAATATGTAGAAGAATAAATATCGGCCTAAACTGATGAAGACATTTGTTTTTAAAAAAAATTTGGGGGGATATTTATTATAGCAAAAAGTTAAAGATATTGTTTGTTTTTTTTCAAAATTATCGCTCTTTTTTTGTTTATAGCGCAAAAAATAAAAACCGCAGAGGTGATCAAATACCACCAAAAGAAAGCTCTATTGGTGGGGGAAAAAAGGATACAAATTTCATTGGGGAACAGCGTCGATCGACCGTGCAATTGTCAGTTAAAGCGACGCAGTGCCAAATTGTAAAAAGTGCTCTGGTCAGGAAGGGAGTAAAATCTTCCGGAGGGGAGACGGTTAACAATCACATCTTTTTTTGGAAGGCAGCCTGTATTTCTCCTGAGGTTACCTGTGGGGGGTTTTTCTTTGTGTCCTGGGAAATTCTTCTGCCATGTGTGGCTGCACTCTTTCTTGGTCTACCTGACCTTGGCTTGGTATCAAAAGAGCCCCAAATTTTCCACTTAATAAGTGATTAAACAGTACTGACTGGCATATTCAAGGCTTTGGATATCTTTTTATATCCTTGTCCATCTTTGTAAAGTTTCATTACCTTGTTACGCAGGTCTTTTGACTGTTCTTTTCTACCTCCTCATGACTCAGTGTCTAGCCTGCTCAGTGCATCCATGTGAGAGCTAACAAACTCATTGACAATTTATACACAGACACTAATGCCCCGTACACACGGTCGGATTTTCGGACGGAAAATGTGTGATAGGACCTTGTTGTCCGAAATTCTGACCGTGTGTAGGCTCCATCACACATTTTCCATCGGATTTTACGGCACACAAAGTTTGAGAGCAGGATATAAAATTTTCCGACAACAAAATCCGTTGTCGGAATTTCCGATCGTGTGTACACAAATCCGACGCACAAAGTGCCACGCATGCTCAGAATAAATAAAGAGATGAAAGCTATTGGCCACTGCCCCGTTTATAGTCCCAACGTACGTGTTTTACGTCACCGCGTTCAGAATGATCAGATTTTCCGACAACTTTGTTTGACCGTGTGTATGCAAGACAAGTTTGAGCCAACATCCGTCGGAAAAAATCCTAGGATTTTGTTGTCGGAATGTCCGATCAATGTCCGACCGTGTGTACGGGGCATAATTGTGATTTAAAAAACCACAAAAGTGGGAAATTAACCTTTTAATTGCCATTTTAACCTGTGTGTGCCACCTTCTGCGTCTGTACCAAGGCCAAACATTCCAGGGGGTGGAAACTTTTTATCAGGGCCATTTGGGTGATTTCTGTTATCATTATGATTTAAAAATTAATCCAAAAAACTATAAATGGCTTCATGTGATCACTATCCGTAGCCTCCCCGACGGTAATCCCGAGTGTGGCTCGGGGGTTAAATTTCAGTCCCATTAGCGGTAACCCCGCGCCACACTCGGGATTACATTGCAGGATCCTGGTGCGGTGTACTTACCTTGTCCCCAGGATCCTGTGATGTCCCCCCGCGCTGTCTGTGGGCTCTGTCTCCTCCGAAGGCTCTCCGTGCCAGGCTCCGTTCCCTGCGAGCATCGCGACGCACGGGGGCGGAGCCTGGCGGCAAATTCAAAAAATGTAAAAATCATAACACATACAGTACTGTAATCTTACAGATTACAGTAGTGTATTAAATTATTTCACATCCCTTTTGTCCCCAGTGCTTTGTCCAGTGCCCTGCATGCAGTTTTATATGATATATACTGTTCTTTCTGCCTGGAAACTGGAGATTGTCCATAGCAACCAAAAAGTGTCCCTTTACGTCAAAAGTGGCTTTAGACCAGCAAGAAAACAGCGATAGTAAATTAGAACACTTGCAGAATTGAGCGATAGTGAATCGTGGGGAAATTTATTTTATTATTATTTATTTATTTATTTATTTTATTTATATTTATTTATTATATTATAATTTATGTTTTTGTGTTTCAAACTTCATCATACCCGGGATATCTACTAGACTCTGGTTTGGACAGATTTAAGTGTGTTATTGTTAAGAATTACAGACCTACAATATAAAACTCCAAATTTCCATGCAAAATAATTGTACCGCTTTCAGCACCTAAAATCCGAAATAATCATACCGCCAGGGAGGTTAAATAAAAGCTTTTTGGCATGATCAGTCATATTTTCAATATTAATGCCAAGATTTCACAATTTCTGCCAGGGTATGCAAACTTTTGAGCACGACTGTAGTTGCCTCTTGCTGACCAGGGCTGTTCACTGCATTATAAGTTGTATAATGTTGCAATGTAACAATACAGCAATGTTATAACGTAGAAATGTAGCAATGTTACAATGTTGCAATATTACAATATAACGATGTTACAATATATCGATGTTACAATGTTGAAATGTTACAATATAGCAATATTACAATATAACAATTGTTACAATATAACGATGTTACAATGTTGCAATGTTACAATATAACGATGTTACAATGTAGCAATGTTACAATATAACGATGTTACAATGTTGCAATGTTACAATATATCAAACAATGTTACAATATAACAATGTTACAATATAGCAATGTTGCAATGTTACAATATATCGATGTTACAATATAATGATGTTACAATTTTACAATATAACAATGTTACAATGTTGCAATGATACAATGCTCAATGTTACAATATAACGATGTTACAATGTAGCAATGTTGTCAATTCCTCCAAATGATTGCCTCTTGCTGGCCGGGGCTATTCACTGCATTAGAAGTTGTTCCTGGTCGCGAACCTGCAAAGCTCTTGGGAACAATGTTTCGATTCCGGAGAACAATATAAATATGTTACAATATAACGATGTTACAATGATACAATGTTACA
This sequence comes from Aquarana catesbeiana, assembly GCF_042186555.1. Taxonomy (NCBI): domain Eukaryota; kingdom Metazoa; phylum Chordata; class Amphibia; order Anura; family Ranidae; genus Aquarana; species Aquarana catesbeiana. The sequence goes on along the minus strand of NC_133328.1, from coordinate 14,113,841 downwards.
ATGATACAATGTAGCAATGTTATCGATTCCTCCAAATAATTGCCTCTTGCTGGCCGGGGGCTATTCACTGCATTATAAGTAGTTCCTGGTTGCGAACCTGCAAAGCTCTTGGCAACAATGTTTCGATTCTGATCCGGAGATTCAGCGTGCACGCGCGGTAGCGGTGAGCGTGAACTTCTGCGCTATTTTGGAATGACATACACTTTAAAGGATTGAGTCGGTTGGAATCCTTGAATGTTACTCGTTTGGCCTGAAGACGATCGCTCTATCGACCTCTAATCCCGTCCTTTGTATTAATTCCGGGTCTAAAGTCCCATCCTGACGCGATCGCGGCGTCCTAAATATAGAACCTTTTTTTTAATATCGGCCCTTTTGATGGCGGGGCGGCGGCTCCTGTGATGTGAAAGGACGTTGCGCTTTTTTTGGCGGTTTTCCTCGGAGCGCGGGTCACAGCCGGGACAGTTGCTGTTTTCCTTTTCCATAGAGGGGCTCGTCCAGTATTTGTTCAGGTGTAGCCGGGCCGGCGGACGGGACGGTGGGAAATCTTTATTAATAATATTTGTCCTTTCAATTAATGAAGGAATGACACGCTAATCGGCCCTTTTCACGTTGGCGCTGACACGTCCCGGTGACAGCGCGGGGAGAGAGCGGAGACCGGTGAAGAGATAATTAGTATTTTCACAAGTGGAAGGAGCCGGAATAGAGGGCGGGAGTCATTCCTCGCAGATATATCAACTCAATTAACCGCCCCGAGACGGGAGATACTCGTCGCAGCTGAACCTTTACCGCCTTAAAGGGGAACTAACGTAGAAGTAGTGAAGTGTATGTGAGCGCTAACAATGATCACTTCTTAAAGAATAAATAGTTACAGAGTTACGGGCCGAACCAAACCTGAACGCTCCGAATTAAAATATTCCGAATTAGAATAGTGCCGAATTTAAACAATTCCGAAATTCGAATAGCTTTAGAATTTGCATAATTTTTCAATTCCAAATTACAATAATAACTAATTTAAATAAATCCAAAATAACGAAAAAAAATATTTCGGAAGGACAAAATTAGAATTCCAATAGCTTTCAAATTGAATTCGAATAGTTTTCGAAGTCGAACAATCTTTAACCCTTTCCCAACCAGCCGCCGCAGTTGTTCTGCGGCAGGTTGGCTCCCCTGGGCGAAACGACGTTACCTTACGTCGCTTCGCCTTTTGACCACTAGGGGGCGCACGCGTGCCTCGTGGTTCGCCACCGGAGCCGATGTGAGTGCCCGGCGGGCGTGATGACCACCAGGCACCCGCGATCGCTCATGACAGAGCGAGAACCCATGATCAGTGTGTGTAAACTAGACATGTGCGCCGTCAATAAATTTAGTTTCGTTTCATTCCATTCCATTTCGTATTAGAGTTATTTCGTATTTCGGAAGTCGTGTCCGAAATTCAATTTGGATTCGTATGAAATACGAATTTTCGTTAACTAAGGTTTGTTAACTTTTCGTAACAATTATGAATGTTCGTTATTATGAATTTATGATTATGAGGGGCTCCCACCATCCCTGTCCTGTGCTCATTATGAGGGCCCCCCACCATCCCTGTGCTGTGCTCATTATGAGGGCCCCCCACCATCCCTGTGCTGTGCTCATTATGAGGGGCTCCCACCATCCCTGTGCTGTGCTCATTATGAGGGGCTCCCACCATCCCTGTCCTGTGCTCATTATGAGGGTCTCCCACCATCCCTGGACTGTGCTCATTATGAGGGGCTCCCACCATCCCTGTGCTGTGCTCATTATGAGGGGCTCCCACCATCCCTGTGCTGTGCTCATTATGAGGGGCTCCCACCATCCCTGTGCTCTGCTCATTATGAGGGGCTCCCACCATCCCTGTGCTCCGCTCATTATGAGAGGCTCCCACCATCCCTGTGCTCCGCTCATTATGAGGGGCTCCCACCATCCCTGTCCTGTGCTCATTATGAGGGGCTCCCACCATCCCTGTCCTGTGCTCATTATGAGGGGCTCCCACCATCCCTGTCCTGTGCTCATTATGAGGGGCTCCCACCATCCCTGTCCTGTGCTCATTATGAGGGGCTCCCACCATCCCTGTCCTGTGCTCATTATGAGAGGCTCCCACCATCCCTGTGCTCCGCTCATTATGAGGGGCTCCCACCATCCCTGGACTGTGCTCATTATGAGGGGCTCCCACCATCCCTGTGCTGTGCTCATTATGAGGGGCTCCCACCATCCCTGTGCTGTGCTCATTATGAGGGGCTCCCACCATCCCTGTGCTCCGCTCATTATGAGAGGCTCCCACCATCCCTGTGCTCCGCTCATTATGAGGGGCTCCCACCATCCCTGTCCTGTGCTCATTATGAGGGGCTCCCACCATCCCTGTCCTGTGCTCATTATGAGGGGCTCCCACCATCCCTGTCCTGTGCTCATTATGAGGGGCTCCCACCATCCCTGTGCTCCGCTCATTATGAGGGGCTCCCACCATCCCTGTGCTTTGCTCATTATGAGGGGCTCCCACCATCCCTGTGCTCCGCTCATTATGAGGGGCTCCCACCATCCCTGTGCTGTGCTCATTATGAGGGGCTCCCACCATCCCTGTGCTCTGCTCATTATGAGGGGCTCCCACCATCCCTGTGCTCTGCTCATTATGAGGGCCCCCCACCATCCCTGTGCTCTGCTCATTATGAGGGCCCCCCACGATCCCTGTGCTGTGCTCATTATGAGGGGCTCCCACCATCCCTGTGCTCTGCTCATTATGAGGGGCTCCCACCATCCCTGTGCTCTGCTCATTATGAGGGCCCCCCACCATCCCTGTGCTGTGCTCATTATGAGGGGCCCCCACCATCCCTGTGCTGTGCTCATTATGAGGGGCTCCCACCATCCCTGTGCTCATTATGAGGGGCTCCCACCATCCCTGTGCTGTGCTCATTATGAGGGGCTCCCACCATCCCTGTGCTGTGCTCATTATGAGGGGCTCCCACCATCCCTGTGCTGTGCTCATTATGAGGGGCTCCCCCCATCCCTGTGCTGTGCTCATTATGAGGGGCTCCTCCCATCCCTGTGCTGTGCTCATTATGAGGGGCTCCCACCATCCCTGTGCTGTGCTGACTTCCTGGGGTTTTTAACTTCATCATAACGGATAATCGTAATTAACGAACATTCTTATTTTGCCTGATTCTGTTGTAACAGAATTTGGATCTGAAGTTTGTAAAAGAAATTTCCTATTTCGTACAAAATTCGTATGCATAAAAATTCGTATTTTGGATCCTCACGAATGTACGAATTTCCAGAAATTCGTACGAGTTTCCGATTCGTACGAAACTAATTGCACATGTCTAGTGTAAACACACAGATCCCGGTTCTCTCAGGGGAGAGGAGAGAGATCGTGTGTTTTATGCTAAGTATGAACACCGATCTCTCTCCTCTTCGTCAGTCCCCTCCCCCTACAGTTAGAACACACACTAGGGAACACATAACCCCTTATCGCCCCCTAGCGTTAACCCCTTCCCTGCCAGTTACGTTTATACAGTAAACAGTGCATTTTTATAGTACTGGTCGCTGTATAATTGTCACGGGTCCCAAAAATTTGTCAAAAGTGTCCGATGTGTCCACCGCAACATCGCAGTCCCAATAAAAATCGCTGATCGCCGCCACTGCTAATAAAAAAAAAAATGTCATGTAGACGCTGTAACTTTAGCGCAAACTAATCAATATACGCTTATTGCGATTTTTTTTTAATGTAGAAGAATATATATCGGCCTAAACTGAGGAATAATTTTTTTCATTTTTTTAAAATTTGGGATATTTATTATAGCAAAAAAGTAAAAGATTTTGTTTTTTTTTCAAAATTTTACTAGTAAAAAATTACTAGTAATAAATATAATAATAGTAAAAATGCTATAAATCTATCCCCTATTTTGTAGACGTTATAACTTTTGTGCAAACCAATCAATATACGCTTATTGCGATGTTTTTTACCAAAAATACGTAGAAGCATACATATCGGCCCAAACTAAGAAAAAATTCGCTTTTTTTAAAAAAAAATGGGGATATTTATTGTAGCAAAAAGTACAAAATATTGTGTTTTTTTTCAAAATTGTCGCTCTATTTTTGTTTATAGCGCAAGGAGGTGATCAAATACCACCAAAAGAAAGCTCTATTTGTGGGGGAAAAAAGGACGTCAATTTTGTTTGGGTGCAATGCCGCACGACCGCGCAATTGTCAGTTAAAGCGACGCAGTGCCATATCGCAAAAAAAGGGGCTTGGTCAGGAAGGGGGTAAATCCTTTCCGGGGCTGAAGTGGTTAAATTGCCGGTAAATGACATTTCCCTGCCGGCTTGGTTTCCTTTGTGAAAAATGGCGAGTGGATCCCCACCAAAATTCACACCATCCCCTTGAGGGGGGTCCTTTGAGGGGGTCTCTGTGCTGTTTTATACAAAAGAAGAAGAAAGTAGAAATGACCAGAACATGTCACATTTGCTCTAATACCACGTACATCTTATAGCAAGAATGGCAAAAAAAAGCAAAAAATAAATAAATAAAAAAACGGTGGGGGTCCCCCCAAAACTCGTATTTAGAACCCTTAAGCCTAGTATACATTTTCCCCAAATGTTCGTTCCATGCAAGAAAATTAGAACGCTATTAATGGTCCGAAAATTCTCAAACTACAGAGGTAAACTTCCCACATATATAGCTACGTTCCAGAGTAGAATCGGAGGTGATGCTCGGATAAGGGTCTGGTATGGATTTTGGGGGGACCACCACGCCGTTTTTTTTTAAATCCATACCAGACCGAAGGGCCTGGTATGCTCCTGGAGGGGGAACCCATGCCGTTTTTTCTTGCGCTGCTTTAATAGGAAGATGTGTTTTTCCTATTACAGCGAGCGCGAGATGTACCTCGCCGAGAACCAGCGCGATGGGATTGAGCTGGAAACATTCTCGCGTGCAGGTACTGCTGTGCGTGCGCCGCTTCACATGCTCAATTAAGGATTTATCCGGCACTCCAATTAAGGTATGAACCAGCGCAGCGCATTCATCTTAGTAAATGACCCCCACACAGTCGTTGATTTCAGCGTTATGTGTAGTGGGAATTGGACTGAAGTTCATTGGAAAATTCAATTCGAATTTCAGGAAAATTCGATTCGAATTTCAGTCCAAATTTCCGAAATTCGGACGAATTTTGTTACGTTTTTCTGAGCATTCGGAAAAATTTGTTTATATTGTAATTCGGGTATTCGGATATATTCGAATCTCCGAATATCGAAAAATTTGGCCGAATATTAATTCGGAACGAAACGAACCGCACATGTCTATCCCAGATCCCAGTCGGCCTTCTCTATTCATAGAATGCTTTGAAATGAATGGAAGTTATAGTACAGCTTCTGTGAATGGAGGAGAGAGACAGAAAGGGCGGGGCATAGTTGGCAATGGAAAGCACTCAATGAATGAAGGTTGAGCGGATGAATGAAAGATCCTCCTCCGTTATCCATACAGTGCTTTTCATTGCTGGAAGATATAGTATGGCTTCTATGAATGGAGGAGGGGCATTCATTCATAGAGCCCTTTTCATTGATAAAAGCTATAGTTCAACTTCTATAAATGGAGGAGGGGGGCGGAAAGGGTGGGTATAGTTGGTAATGAAAAGCCCTCTATGAATGGAGGATGAGTAGATGAATTCAAGGGCCTCCTCTTCCATTCATAGGATGAACAGATGAATGAAAAGACCACTTCCTCAATTCATAGAACACTTTCCATTGATGGAAGCTATAGTTCAGCTTCTAGAAATGGAGAAGGGGGTGGAAAGGGTGGGCATAGTTGATAATAAAAAAGCACTCTGTACATGGAGGACGAGTGGATGAAAGAAAGGTCCTCCTCCTCTATTCATAGATCAAGTGGATGAATGAAAGGTCCTCCTCCTCCATTCATACCATGCTTTTCATTGTTGGGAGATATGGTATAGTGTCTATAATTGGAGGAGGGGGGGAGAAAAGGATAGACGTAGTTGGTAATTAAAAGCACTTTATGAATGGAGGACGAGTAGATGAATAAAGGGTCCTTATCTTCCATTCATAGGACGAGCAGATGGATGAAAGGACCACCTCCTCCATTCATAGAACACTTTTCATTGATGAAAGCTATAGATTAGCTTCTATAAATGGAGGAGGGGGCGGAAAGGGTGGGTATAGTTGGTAATGAAAAGCACTCTATGAATGGAGGATGAGTAGATGAATGAAAGGTCGTCCTCCTCAATTCATAGGACGAGCAGATGAATGAAAAGACCACCTCCTCTCTTCATAGAACACTTTCCGTTGATGGAAGCTATAGTTCAGCTTCTAGAAATGGAGGAGGGGGAAGAAAGGGTGGGCATAGTTGAAAACAAAAAAGCACTCTATACATGGAGGATGAGTGGATGAATGAAAGGCCCTCCTCCTCTATTCACAGATCAGGTGAATGAATGAAAGGTCCTCCTCCTCCATTTATACCGTGCTTTTCATTGTTGGGAGATATATAGTGTCTATAAATGGAGGAGGGGGTGGAAAGGATAGGCATAGTTGGTAACGAAAAGCACCCTATGAATGGAGGACGAGTAGATGAATAAAAGGTCCTCCTCCTCCTCCATTCATACCGGGCTTTTCATTGTTGGGAGATATGGTATAGTGTCTATAAATGGAGGAGGGGGTGGAAAGGGTAGGCATCATTGGTATTGAAAAGCACTCTATGAATGGAGGATGAGTAGATGCATGAAAGGTCCTCGTCCTTAATATATATAGGAGGAGTACATGCATGACAGGTCCACCTCCTCCATTCATAGAACACTTTCCATTGATGGAAGCTATAGCTTCATTTCTATAAATGGAAGAGGGGCCGGAAAGGATAGGCATGGTTGGAGGACAGAGGACAGAAGATTCCAACTACGACAGCACAAGGGACACTTCTCACTGAAGGTAAGTGCCATCCCTTGTGCTGATTCTGTAATAAAGTTAATTAAACTTTAACGCCTCCAAGTTCCTCTTCACTTAATTTCGAGGAACTGCAAAGGACTTGATGGGCGGAAAGATTTCTCTGTCACTTTCTTGTCGGCATTTCACACGAGTGATTCCGCTTCACTTCGACACTTGACTAATGAGGGCTCATCAAAACACGGCAATAATTACCCGCTGGACAAGCTTGACATAACGCTGATGTGTTTCCTGCTTCTGCTTGTCAGAGCTTCATAACTGCAATTCCTCAGAAGCTTCGTCATCTGACTGGAACTCTACAATACCGGCAAATCTCCTCCTAATAACCACAGTAAACATCATTAGTATCCATCGGCTACACCGCTGGGGTCATGATGAGGTCTGATGGAGACTTCTGTAGTGGTCCAGTCACTCCAAGGTCACCTCCACCGCGTATAGAGGTGGACAAAATACCGTGAACACCAGTACTACAGGGCTTCATTTCATTTTTGCAGGCTACACTAAAAAAAAAAAAAAAAAAGACATTGCAATTTGTTT